>NC_056741.1:1047415351-1047650351 GCF_019279795.1 Protopterus annectens
TTGGTTTGTCCCACATGGGGCACGCATGTGTTTATGTCAAGATTAGAATCTATGCGTCATTACGTCCTTACTCCCGTTAACATGACACTACAATAAATTAATATGTATGACTATGTGGTAATGTACACGTTACACATGAGAGCCTAATTATGTACGTGTTTGGCGTATTTCATTTACAAATAGACTGGTTTAGTAACTGGCATTGCCGTAGCAGGCAGATCACAGGAATTATTCCATGTGTGGGGAAGTCCTCACATTTGATTATTTTCAGCATAGCACTGACTTCAGACATTGTACACACTTCTGCATTTCAGCAGTTTCGTCCCATTCCTGTTCTGCACAACCTATTATTCTATCTACTTTCAAGGTTTGCAAGGGCACATTCATGTTATTTATGTCTGCAAATGGAATTAATGTGTTACAGAGAATTTACTTCTACATATTGATGTCTGCATGTGTGTATGCATATATACCTATAATGAACTCACTGACCTCCACGGGACGGTCCAATTCAAACCAGCCCATCCAACCCTGGCACGTCTGGCTACATAATTTCATACCCATAGTTCCTCCACCCCACCCGTGTTCAAAATACATGCATATCATCCATTGTCCACTTGTTCTCGCAGCCATGACCCACCTCCACACATTGCCCTCTCCAGAGCGTTAGGGGCCCTACACATATGTTGTCCCAACCCATGTATTCTCAGGCTCTCCCACCATTTAGTTCTTGAACATGCCTGCCCTTGCTTGTGTAATGGTCGGAAGGCCAAATGGTCTATCAATTTTTGGGTAGTCCCACCAGGGACTACCCTCTGTGTGTAAAGTAGACTTAGTAAATCAACAATGTTACTCCCACTGGTAATATCCTGCCTGTGGTGTGAGTAGCAATGCTTTGCTCACTCCTGCCCAGCTGGCTATGACATATGCTGACAGTGCTATATAATACTGGGGTTGCTGTTGATTCCCTTCTCATTCCTTTTGTATGCCTTATTGTTACGTCGTTCTTTCTTCATATATATATATATATGTACTGTATATCTGTATATACTTATATACATTTCCTATGGTGGGCACTGCTTATACCCACACAAGTGCACTCAGACTTGCTTACTGGTACTTCCATGTGTTTACTGCTGCTTATTTGTGCTTACACCTGCTTACTAGTACCATATTCGTTATGACAGTGCCACTTTGCTTGAATTATATTTAAGTTAAATATCTCATGCAATACTCTTATGTCAGTTTTACGGCATAACGACATTCATTCCACCTGAAAAATTATATGTGCTATTGTTGGGCTCGAACCGTGACTGCCTGTTTGATAGGCAGATGCTCTAAACACTACACTATTGACACTTAGTTGATTCTGCATGTTTTTCTCCATTTGAATGAATATGATGTGTAAGCGATGCACAGCAGAGGGTGGCAACGCACAGACATGATGCTCTTTGCTTACACATTCGCTATTGCTGCAATTTGAATGTATAATAGGGACATGAGGACAGGGAATCTAATTGTGACAGTTCTAGGGACAGAGCTCTACATTCCACTATGTGCTTGTGTGTTTACTACTTTGATTTTATTTCACTGTTCGTGGACACTCTTGTATGCTTAGCATACATTTCGGTATCCACGGACACTGACTTACTGACTTACTATTAGGGGCAGGCTCTACTAGTAGGCATAGTAGGTTTTGCAAGTGTTGGGGCATGTTTATGCCTCTGTAGAGCATTTGTACATGCCCCTTGCATTCGCACACATTTCCTGTGTATGTCAAGGGTGCAGCGGCACGCCCTCATACATATTCATATGGCGCTGCTGTGCCATCTGTAGTGAGGACGCTCAGTGCAAGGCTAAAACCTTCCTTGCTCCGAGCTTGTTGAATCCTGGGGAACATGTCAAATCCTCTAAGGGTAACATTCAGAAAAACTTAGCAATCACAGCCAAGGATAATCATAAGGCATTTTATAGCTATGTATGTAGCCTAAAAGGTAGGACGCAGACATGTGCAGAACTAGTGACTAATGGTATCACACACACTGATCCTGCAGAGATAGCAAACATCTAGCAGACAGATTAGGCAAAAATTTCAATCCTTTATCCCCTCTAAACTTACAGGAAACCTTCCCCTAGCTTCCCCCACCCTACATATCTGAAGTGCAGGTCATTAAAACCTTGTGTAAAGCAAAAAACACAGATGGTATTCCAGGCTGTCTTCTAAACAAACTAAAACATGAACTAGCATCACCATTAAGTTCCATATTCAATCACAGCCTGACCACTGGCTTTGTTCCTGTGGAATGAAGAACAGCAACAGTTATTTCCCTACACAAAGGTGGCTTAGCAACAGACTCAGGGAATTACAGACCCATAAGTCTGTCCAGCCTAATCTGTAAAGCCATGGAATGTATCATCATGGACCTCATAAATAAAGACATAGGTGACCTCCAAACTCTGGATCTGACCCAATTCACCTTCATCAGGAACAGATCCTGCCTGTTAAACTTGGTGGATTTCTTTGAAAACATGACCAGGGCCATTGTTGGTGGCAAATCTGTGCACACAGAATACCTTAACTTGGCAAAGACCTTAGATACAATAACACACTCAGGCATTACCGATAAATTAGCAAACTGAATGTAAACCCCTTTGTTGTGAGCTGGGTTGCCAAATTGCTCACAAACCAGTCACACTGTCAAAGTGGGTGACCCCACATCAACCAATAGACTGTCACTAGTAGGGTACCACAAGGGTCAGTGTTGTGCCCCCTATTGTTTGGGATATACTTCCCAGATTTTCAGGACAAAACTGGTCCATATGATAAAAAGCACACTCTTTATAGTAATTTATTGCATGGAAAATGGATATGGAATTCAAAAGAATGATGCTATACTATGCAAAGCAAAGTATGTGTGGTAAAATATGCAAAGTAAAGTGTGTGTAAAGATGAAATGAAAGACAAAGGGCTGGCATCAGAATATGCAAAGCAGAGTATGTGCAATGAGTCCATGAAGTTATACACTTATTGCCTACTGATTGTCTCACTCATGTATTTATATTATTACCTTCTCCTGACCTACACTTCCTGTCCAGGCCTAAGCATCCACATGTCTGACAGATAGCTATATCTTCCCTTTCCTTGAAGTTCAGCTCTCAGTCTTGGGCCACACCTATCATTTTCAACAACAGAATGGAGAAGGGGAGCCAGGGTAATGAAGTTTCGTACCCAAACTCCCTTCATCAGTTTTGGATTGTTTCCTATTTCTCATATCAACATTACTGTTGCATTGTAATGGTTCTGTCACATAAATAAAGAAAGAAAGATAAGTTGTTTTCATTTATTGATCTGTTTTTAAATTAATTTTAAGTCTGTACTTGCTTTATCTAAGGCCTTTAAACCTATATAAGTAGTTGATAATTGAACTGCATTTTGCTGTTTAAGTGGTCTGTCTTTAACACCTTTATTGAATTATCACTTGAGACATAAGCAGACTTACATGTATAAAAAAGTAAACAAATCATATTAACAAGTTCACATAAACATTATAGGATATATAACAATATATGTGATGTATAATTGAAGCAACATTACATAAATTACTCAATTTCTGCCCTCTCTTAAACCTTATATCTCCTCATAAACATTTTTCTTCATGTATTATTCTCACCAGTTCCATTTTTTCTCTGTAATCTACCCCTTTCTTAATATCCCACATCCGGTTTTTTTATCTTTGTTACAATATTTACTACCTCAAGTATAGTTGTTTTAGTGTTTGATTTCCATTTGCTAGTAGTTGCTTTTTTGACACCACCAGAATTAAACTTAACAAGGCCTTACTGTGTCTGGGAAATTCAGATTCTGTATCCCAACTCAGAAAAATCATTTCTTTTGCTACACTCATTTGCTTACCCAGTATTCCTGACAGAGTAGTCTGAAGGGAATTTTTTTTTTTACTTTAATTTTTTTTTATTTTTATATATCATATTTTGACAAATATTACATGCAATAAGAATAGATAACATATATACAATTCTAAAACTCAATAACTTCAAAACATTGTAGAACTATATATATATATATATATATCTTGGTGTATATACAGCTAGTAACACATTTGAACATTTTGTGAAGATTGAAACATAAAATCATATTGAAGGGAATTTTTAAAGTCTGCCAACTCATTATACTCCAAAGCACATGTTCCCATGTATCTCTTTCTTTCCCATTATGCAGTCAACATTTAGCATCTACCTAAGGAAAAATTCTTTGGAGTCTTGGGGTATAAAAATATATATGTAAACACTTCCAGGAATAAATATTAAATCATCTAGACTTTGCTGCATATTTGTGAGCCATACATATGCCCACCCATTGTTTTTGTGAACTGGTTATCTTATCTGTCTTCTCAATCTTTTCTGACCTTTTCTAATTGATTCATATAGTTATCATGCAATATTTGATATCCCCTACTAATTGTTCACTTTCAACAGCAGCTTATGTTCTAGATTCAGTTAAAAACTCAACCAGTGCAAGTCTTTCATTTAGGATTCCCCTATCCCTTTCTCTTTGTCTATATTCTGATATCAGTCCCTGAATGGGAAGGCAATCACTAGCCTGCAATCCAAATGATCTCTTGGCCTCTTCCCATTCTATTACCTTTCCTTCTCTAATTATTTGTTCCCATTACTTTGGTTCCTTTGCCAGCTTCCTCCAGTAAATTCCAGCCCCCACTTATCTATTCTCTGCACCCCTAATTGCAGTCATCTGTATCAGCCAGAATCTCCTTTCTCCATTTTCATGTTGGCTTAGTTCTTAGAATACTTCCTGCTACTTTATGAATATAACATTGTGTATGGCTGTTGCTATTCTCCTTAACAATCTGAGCCTCAAATCCCATTCTTTCCTTATTTGTTAAATGACCCCCCCCACTTCATCATCATCTCCTTCCACTTTGAATCGTAGCTTTCTGCTTGTGTTATGTGTAAGAGTAAGAGTGTTAGCTGTGTACCCCTGAAATCATATCCCTTCAAATCAGGTAATCCTTAACCTCTTTGTTCTGTTGGGAGGATCAACTTATCCCACTTGACTCATGCCTTCTTCCCCTCCCAAATATAATCCTTTAACTCATTATTATTTACTTGCCACAACATCTCCTTTGGTTGATAAAAATATGTTTGACCTCTGTATATAATTAAAGGAAATAAAAACATTTTACTGTTTTTTCTTGCTATTCATATACATAGGCAAGGTCTTCCAGTTTCTCATTTTTTTGTAATATTTTTGCTTAGTGTCTTCCCACATATCCTTAGCAGCCATAACTGAATCCATTTCAATCCATATTTCTAAATACTTCATTTTATCATGTCCCCATCAGTATGGGAATTGCTGGACCAATTCCCTTGGGCAGATAGCCTAGTATGAACCTATGAACCTATAGGCACAGCAAAATAATGGGCATAGTATCCTCCAAACTAAAGGGGTGGCGAAAGCCACAAAACTCTGGGCTAGGCTTGTAGATGCCCTTGGGCAGATAGCCTAATATGAACCTATGAACCTATGAACCTATATGTGTTTACATAATCTATAGCTATAGATTTTAGGGAGATTTTATTAAAGCCTACACCACATTTTTCATCATTTAGGCATCACACTGTGCTGCTTACATGAAAGTAAGCAGGTTTTAGATTCTTTTAACACTGCTGAGTAGCGCACATGGATGCACCAACATGGGAAGTTTTGTGGCATGCAAATCAACTGATAAGCTGGTGAATCTCATGCAAATGAGTCAGGTAGAGTGATACAGCAAACAGATAGTCAGCTCTTCAGACCCCGTGTTAGGAGCTGTAAAAATGTAGATATATGGAGAGAAATGGCATATCACATACAGATATGAGTGAAAGTATCCTCCTGTGTGTCTGAAAAATTAAAGCAAATAAGTTAAATTAATTTTATTTCTTTTAATAATCAGATCCTGTTTTACATAAAAAAAAACAAATTTGAAAAAACAAAATTAATGTTATGTGACAGAAATGCATTACAGGACCTTGCGTGGAGTATCTGCAATGGTGCAGTTGCTAACGTGGTAGGGCTAAGAAGTGTGTAGTTTCCAGGCTGTGAGCATGGGTCTCTATGCAAATGAGGGTGAGTTACTGAATAACATAAAGGGGTAATCGTGTCCGCCTATCCCTTTCATATAGACAGAGAACCATGTAGACATTTACAGAGGAGGTAGCTGACATCAGGGGAGGGTGTGTCCAATGACTTCTAACCTTATTTCAGCTTAGCTGTGCCTGTTTCCACAGGTGCTGTGCTACAAGTGGCATGGCAAAATAACACTGCATTACACAAGTACATAATATAGACACCTTGTGCATCAGACACATAGCTTCATTTCTCTGCATCAATGGCAAGAATGACAGGGATGTGGCACATGTATCATCACTTGCACAGGGTGTTGTGTGGGGGTGCAGGAGGCCTAGGCTGTCCCAAATGGTTGACAGCATTTGTGTGAATCAGGAAGGGAAACAAGTAAGATGGACCATGTAAAGGTGCCGTGTGTGTCTGTAGGTGACCAGCATTTGACAGTGGTGAATGAGTGTGTGCATGTACACATAGTCAAGCTCAGTGCTAGCCCTACATGTGTGTTTGGGGGACAGCTTTGGACTGTAAATGGTAGAGTTGACAGTTCACCATCTCCGGCACCAAACACGGGAACTGGCTCTGCCAGGAGTTGCACTGGCACATCTATTCCCAAGGTCAGAAGCAGTGCTAGTATCTGACAGTCACTGCTGTCTTCTGGGACCATGTCCCCCATGAGAATGCTCAGGACAATGCACCCATGACCTGCCTCATCATGGTGTGGACAGCACACTCCCCTCTGTAGTGTTGCATATACTGCCACTATGGCATTGTGATTGTGTATGACCACGTGGACTCTCAGCAAATGATGTTACTGACCTACATCCACAAGTCTGATTCTCAACTCCAACCACACATTCCAGCACAGACAATGTGCAGTCCAAAACAGACACTGTCTCAGCCTGTCTTCTGCCCACTGCATCAGTGAATGATCCAAGGTGACCCCAATGCAGTGGAGGCAGTCACAGATGTGATACTGTGCTGCATCCATAACTCCAAGCATACATCTGGTGTTCTGTTCAGAATGTGCCTGTGCCTCCATGAAGGCTTGAAACATGCGCTGAGTGACCCACAATATGACATCTGCAGCCGGTGGTAGATAGACAGTAGGCCTCCAACAAGCACCCCTGTCAATCCACCTGTGTAGGACCTCACCATCGCTGTGGCTATTGCCAGTGTCTACACCCTCTGGAGTCATAGTAGCCACACTTTTCTGTTCAATGACCCCACCCTCTGACTGTCCAATATCTGTGGCCTCCAGGAACAGGTATATGTGGGAATACTGACTGTTTGCAGTGACAATGAGGGCAGAAGAAGGATGTAAACCTCTGGGACAGATTCAGCCCCCAAAACCCCCATCTGAGGAGACACTGACATCAGGTTGTGTAGGGGACAGTGACCAACCGACCTGGTCACCTGTGATAAGAAAGGTAAACACAGTACATTAATAACTGCACTATTATGCTCTGCAGTACTATACTGTAATATATGTAAGGCTCTAGACACTGTTGTCACTATGACAGACGTGTTGAAAACCCAACCTCATATAGTAGGGCATGTAGACAGTACTCTTCCCACTTACAGCTTTAGTTACTTGAAAATAACATCTCATTACACTGTAATCTCATCTGCAACAGTGAGGTACACTGTTGACATTTGTGTATACCCTGCACAGTTGACAATATGACATTCTGTAGTGTCCTGACAATACTGTCACATCTATCAGTGTGGTCACACCTACAAGGCATAGGTATGAGTCTAACATGTGTACAGTTAGAATATATGTGTACAGTTGGCAATCATGCTGACAGTACCGCAATGCAGGCAGCAGGCCTGGGATGACAGTCTAGGGATTACAATTCTGTAAACCTACATCTATAACAAAACAGTGTCAGGCTTACCAGGGCCAGGACCGTGAGCTTTACTAGTACCTGTGAAAAGTTGATGAAGAAGTAATGTCAGTACCACCACATGTTCTACCACCACAAGGTAATATGTCCACATAACTCACATTTACAATAATTACTGTGTTAATTGTTATATTGGCCAAAATCTGAGCATGATAGTCAAACTGCAGTGAAACCCTTCTCACCCCTCCAAAAGCAGACAGACCTGACACCCACATAAGACTATGTAAGCCCTGACATACTGAATGGTACAATATTGCAGTGTTGATCAAACTAAGATTACATGCATGCTACTCTGCTGTGGCACAATGACTCCCACATCACAGGGTGTGATGGATGCCTGAGAGTTGCCATGTGTGCCTAGATTTGCCAGGAATTCCTCAGTGGCTGAGAGTGGTTGTTGCACTGCAGGTCCTTCACCTGTGGTGCCACAATCCCTAGATACATCTGCTGCTCTTCTGTGTGTGGCATTGATCATGTCCATTGTGCAATGTTGAGCCTACTCATATGCCCTTACCTGATGACCAGTGGCACTGACATCTTGGACAAGGTCAGTCCACAGTGCCTCCTACTGTTCCCTGTTCTGTCTGCCCCTGGACAGTAGGAGTTCATGGGGGTTCACAGAACCCTTCCAGTATTCATTCTCTGCATCCATGAAAGCTGCATGGCATCTTGCATACATGTTCCCTGAAAGACAACAACATGGGAACATATGTCAGGATCACATACATGGAAGTACACTATGTAGAGATACAGCAAGGATAGAATATCTGACACTGCTTGATCACACATGTCATATCCCACAGTGTACAAACATACTAAATGTGTGGCTATAACTAGGATACTGATGATAGCCTTGTATTCCCATGTGTGCCATGACAGATACTGCTGTATGTTTATACAGCCGACACTGGAGTCAATTGTAGTGTGATCCCAAGGGGCAACCACCCTGGTAATATGTCAAACCAACTGTGCCAAACAAATAGCAATGTGCTCTTACAACCACTGTAAAGGGAGAGTTCCATGAGCTCAGTGTGCCACATTGATAGTATACATTCCACCCTTGATGTCTTGCACATCCTCTGTATGTGTAACAAATCTGTAGATCATTGACATGTCATTATCACAGTTCTAAGACAGGTTTAATACTGTAATCCCTATTCCCCATAAGTATAGTCAGACATCTGCATCCTGATGTAAATAGGATGGTTACATGCCTGATGGAGTGTAGTACTCCTCTGCTGATATGTGCTGATAGTTAATACTTTGCATATGCGTGGTCTGTCTGAGGAAAGTCTTAAACAGAATGGTTTCCCATAGCCAGTTGCTTGCCTTTTTAACATGCTTCTCATCAGCAGGTGATTGTCTCTTAACCGATCTGTGGTTCTGAAATGCTAATTGCAGCCAGCACAGCTGATTTGCACTCTCATCAGCCAATTACATGCAACCACAGTACAATATATAAGTCTTTCATGTAGATTAAGGACTCTTTCTGATATGTTATGCTGGACATTACTGGGGTGAGGAGACTACTTCATCACAGAGGGTAGGTCTGTACCAGCAACTTTTACATAGAGATGGGTGTGCTACAGGCATAGTGGTGCAGCAATAGCTTTGTCACCTCACAGCAAGAGGTTCTCCAGTTCGATTCTTGGCTGGAGTGCCTTCTGTGCAGAGTCTGCATGTCCTCCCTGTTTTCTTGTGGGTTTCCTCTGGGTGCACTGGTTTCCTCCCATGTTATAAAAGGCATGCATCTGGAGCATTTTTCCCTGGGTTTCTACTGAAAATTGTTTTTGTTCCAAGTCAGACTTTCCTGGCTAACAAATGTTAAATAAAAAGAATAAATAAATAATAGGCATAGACAGAGAGTGTGAACACTTTTGAAGGACAACAACCTGTAGGAGTAACTGTGGGAGCTTTATCAGCCTTGTTGTAGAGACAGATCCAGTATGAAGTTACTCATTCCAGTACAATTAAGGCATTGTTTCAGGTAAGTTTGTTAGGCAACAGCATGACTAACAGCATACTAGGCCACATGTTTGTTGTGTCCTTGAGCAACATGGGGGATTAATATTACAATTTGTCCACCATTTGGGCTACTATCAGGCCATGTGTTATAGTCTATTAATAATTTGGAGTATGTATGAGGGCAGTACATGTTACAATCAGGTACTTTAAATGTGTATGTTAGGTGTGCAGCTGTGTTAATCAGCACTGTGGGTTTGAAAGGATTGTGTGGTACACTCTGATATCAGTGGCCCTCATTAGCAGTACTTGAGTTGAAGTTCTCTGTGAATGCATATTATATTGGAATGCTCATTATCTAGCATTCCATACACATATTTTTTCCCTTGAGAAATGAACATTCTGTAGCATTCCCTTCAGAACTATTATTTCTGCACATCTCATGCTTAGCCAGCAAGATTATTCTTTCTTTCTGCTAAACCGTCTTTTACTAAAATGTATGCATAAATGAAACACAAGTCTGACACTATATTTCTAGGCCTACTCTAACAGTAACTTTAAAGTGAGGATCCCACCTTAGTAACTATGAGTATAGCTTTAATCTTGGCTAAAGCATGTAATAAACTTACAAAGGTGATGGCAAGACTATTACTGCTCCCATAACTATCATTTAACCTGGATATATATTACATTAATATGCTGCCACAGTTTTGAAATAATGTTTGCCCGTTAAACTGCATGAAAATTTCAGTGGAAAAATTAACAGCACATGTTCAAAAGCTATAAAAGATGCTATATGAGATTGCTAATAAGGTGATAAATAATAAACATCTTAAATAGTCAAGATTTTATGTGACATCATTTGACATATAATATACCTATGCATTTCAAAGGCTTTGTTTTATGCTTCTTACTGGTTTCTGAAACCACTTGACAAACTTTGGTAATTCATACTTTGATAACTCCCCCTTGATCTGCTTAGCTTTAGACTTAACTGACCTTCAAAAAATAACTCAGGATCCCTGCTACTCACCAGAATCCAGGCTCACAAATAATTAGCAATTTCAGCATCCTAATATCAAAAACCTATGTTGCTTACAATTAATCAATGCTCTGAAAACAAATCCTTTTCTCAGTCACAACAATAAACAAAAAAAGAAGAATAAAATACACACCAAGACAACGGAGCCAAGACCCAGCTATAACAATGGTAATAATATAACAAATAATAAAAAAGAGCACCATGCGCTGGGTCAAATGGTTGAATCTCAGTAATACTCAGAGCAAATAAGTCCAACTGCAGTTCATTCGCAAACTCACAAAAATATAACGAACGTAGCTGTAGCTGTCGTGAAACAAGGACAGTTTATTGATACAAAAACTGTTAGCGCTTTCACCCAGAGGCTTCTTCAGACAGTACTACTGTACATACTGTCTGAAGAAGCCTCTGGGTGAAAGCGCTAACAGTTTTTGTATCAATAAACTGTCCTTGTTTCACATTGCTACGCTTATATTTTTGTGAGTTTGCGAATGAACTGCAGTTGGACTTATTTGCTCTGAGTATTACTGAGATTCAACCATTTGACCCAGCGCATGGTGCTCTTTTTTATTATTTGTACAACAATAAACAAAGCTAATGTAAGAATAAATTACCAATATTAAATACCAGGGTGTCATTTTAAATGATAAATGTGATTTTCAAACTGCTGTTAAGAATATACATCAGAAACTTAGAATGTAACAAGTTCAAAAAATGAAACATATTAAATGAAACTTTTATATTTCGAACAGCATTCTACAGGTATTCACTTGCAAATTAATAGATACGGTCTTTACAGCATGTTTTAACATTAGAATGTGTATTCTTTTTTTCCTTCAGAGTTGAGAGTTGAAAGGTCACAAAGCACTTCCTTTTTTCGTGATGAACATGAAGCTAGGCTACTGCTGTGAGTAAAGACAGTCTTCTAGCTACTTTTAAACTGTACTTTTTTGTTAATCAGTTGGCAAGGTGGGAAAACACAGCAATAACAGTCTTTTAGTTGAAATACAACTTACAACTGCACAAGATGAGCCACAAATCTGTATTAAAACAATTTAGAAACTTCCCCATTTTGAAAATCAATGAACACATATGTAAAACAGATAAAATATCATTTAAACACATTACAGTCCACAAGCTACAACAATAACATACTAAATAAGCTAATAGCATTCACCAGCATCTTACAAAACAATGCAGGTTTTTAAAAACCCGAAGTCTTTCATATTAACAGCTGTATTTTAGGACCACTAAATAGAAACAAAAGGCAAAATTAATATGTGAAACATCTCATTAAAATAATAAACATCTTAATGTTTAAGATTGAGGTGACTGCGGTGATGGTGCTGCGGTAGTGTTGTCGCCTCACAGTAAGACATTGTCCTGTTCGATTCTCAGCTAGAGTGTCTTCTACGTGGAGACATGCGTGAATGGGCATACCTTTGTTGAAGGTTGTGCATCAGGGCTGCCAACTTGGCATGTAAAAATCTACTGCCAATCATTAGCGGACCGGAGTTCCGCTGTGGCGACCCCTAACCGGGAAAAGCTGAAAGACACAAGACAAGTGTTTAAGATTGAGATATCTGCATGAAGTATTTAATAAAGTGAAGACAGATTGCACTTTTGTGTTAAAAGAAAAATGAAATAAAGAAAAGAGAAGGGCTACTGCTAAAACTGAAACAAAGTAATTTATAGTATTCTAATCCTGACTCCTGGAAAACTTAATAGGATTCAAGCTAAGCATATAAAATTCAAGAAGATAAATATTATTATTATTATTATTATTATTATTATTATTATTACTATTATTATATGACACAGATAAATGAAAAGGTTTTACCTTGAGAATTGTGTCATTCCTCTGAAGAAGATTAAAGCAGTGTTTCAGAACAATAAAACAACAATATAAACAAAACATATATTGAGTTATCACTTTTCTTTAAACTTTCTACTGTTTTTTTTTTGTTTAGTTGTCTATCCATTTTTACTTGTCTGTTTAAGATAGTTAAAGGCCAGCCAATTTCTTCAGATTTCTCCAAAAGTTTATTTTTCTGTGTAAAGTCTAAAGCTTCTTCAAACGTGTAAAATTTATTTTATCCTTTAAGAAGAAACATCTTGCTTTTTGCAGGAAAAATAATTTGAGATTTGATGTTTGGCTTCTTTAGGCTGTTAATTAAAGGAATGCATTCTTTTAAGAAATCACCAATGAAGTATAGTCAGTATCAAATCTCATGTTATTTCCTTTCATTTTTATTAGAGTTTGACCAGGCTGTCTTTAATACCAAGTCTTTGTCCTGAGTTGAAAATAATTTAACAATTATAGACTTAGGATTGGATGGATTGTTTTTTGAAGAGGAATTTGAGAGATACTATTGGATCTCACTATGCTGAAAGAAAGTGATTCTGGTAGATTTATAGTTTTTGGTAACCAGTTATTTAGGAATTGGACCATGTTGTCTTCTTCTTTCTCTGGTACTCCATATATTCTGATATTACTCCTCATAGATCTACTTTCTAGATCTACCTTTTTCAAAAGTAAAGTTTTTTTTTAGGATAAATTCAACTGGTTTTCATTTTTTGTCAGCCTTCCATCTAGCTTATTTACTGTTTCTTCTATTGCTGAAATCCGAACTTATTGTTTCTTAATAACTTAATTTAGTAAATCCAGTTGTGTCTTGAATTCTTGTCTTATATTATACATTTTGCTCTCAAGCTTATCTATTTTTAACTGAAATATGCTGGATACATGTAAGAATAGACTGCAATTCCTCTTCATCAAACTTTCCTAAGAAGAATGTTTAGAGTGGTTCATGGCTGGATCTAACTAAAAGACTTCTGACAGGATTAAGGCTTAGAAAAATCACAGAAACTTGATTTTTCTTCAGGATATTAACACAGAACTAATTTTAATATACAAAATTACTCATATAAATAGTTTTTTTGAAACTATAACAAAATATTCCTGTCGGAATTGATTTTTATAACTTTCTTGACAATATCTACAATAATATGAACACTGGTTTACTCATAGCAGGATCATTCATCAGTACATTTGAAAACATAAACAATCTTCTCCTCTTTAACAAACTACAATACCTAATTTTAGATCAGATTGCATTGTTTGTGTAAATAGCTGGCTCTCAGTTAGAATCAATAAAGTGGATATTGAATCATTTTTTCATATATTGGAACTTAACAATTTCTGGTGTCCAAGGGCTTATAATTGTGTCTTTTATTATGTTTATCTGCTGTTAACAACCCTAACTCTGAAGTACCCTACACACATTTAGAAATGTAAGCACTGATATCCTTCTGCTAAATAAAGACCATTCCCTTTCCACCTGCTATAACAATACGATCAAACATCACCAGCATATAACACGGGACATGCAAAAAATAAAGAATGCAAGAAACTCTGCAATAATTTTTTTGGAACACCCAAAAAGAATAAATTATGTTAACCAAATAATGCTCAATGACCCCCTTGGGAATGTTATTTCCTACACTACATAGAAATAATACTTGAGCTTAATTCTTGTCCCTAACTTTGCACTCAAAATTTACAATAAAATAAATTGACAAAGAACCTTACATCATTTACATCAGTGCTACAGATTGACTCAGCTGCCACCTCCTATTACTTAACTATCCCTAGCCAAATTACCCTACAATCTAAGCTAGAATATGGCCTCCACATTGCTACTTTACAGTCCACCAAAGGCACATACATCCTATAAACCACACTTAAGATATTCTGTCACTTTGCACTCTGTCCTACTTCTTCCACTCACAAAAATGAACAATTGTCTATCAATATAGAACTACTTTCAAGTTCCCCTGCCATCAAAATTCTCGAATTGCACTATTGACCTCATTAACACTCAGAAGCTGTTCAGCCTCCAAATTGTCCCCTGTGAAATTCTATATGGATGCCATTGCACTTTGGTGATCCCATTTAATCTGCGACAAAACAGGGAAAAATATTTTCTAAGTTTGGCTCTTCTACTTAAAATCACTTATCAAAAGTCTTTATCCAACCAGGATTTACACAGTACATTTAAAACCAAATTAATGGGGCATCTTTTCAAGAAAAATTAGTTTAAAAGATAATGGTTAATAAAATATCTACACAATGTATGCCAGAAGTTCTCCTAAAAGCCATTTCTCTGCCACTGCATCTAATATCGACTTCTTTACATATTTTTTGAAACACTTCCATAACTTGTTTAGATCATCCTAGCAAAAGAGTATTCCACTTTGAATATTTTGTATGAGCTTATATTGGGTGATTGAAACACAACACCATGAATACAGAGTAAGTAAGCAAAATTGTTTGAAAGTCAATTGTTAAAAAATAAAGAATAAAAATAATGTTTTACAGGGGGTATGCCCTCCCTGCATGGCCAATGTAAGGGACTGTCTCCCCATTTTCTTTGCTACTTATATATGCAAACTGAGTGATTGCACTATAATGAGGAAAGGGTACATCCCTAACCCTTACAATAATACAATCTTGCAAGTGAAAAGATTGGCAATTTGTGATATATTCATATTTTATCACAGTTGCCAGTCTTCTATCTGATCGAGCAAGTGAACATTCAAACAGTTGCATGACACTCATATTGATTATAGTGGTAGAAGTCCACAGTTTATATTGCAATATATTGCATTTTTGTCAATCTGTAAACTATACTGCTGCTTTTTGTAATGTACACTATATTATTATTTTATATAATATTTCATTCAAGTCTGCACTCATGTTATGTTATTTACTTTGTATGGAACGTTATGCTGTTGATCTTTTGCTCGTATGAGTTTGGGTCATAGCTGGAAAGGGTGGGTTTGAGCAGTCTACTTACTTGACTAACAATCAATAAATCAGCCAACCAATAAATAAATAAATAAAACAATTGTTGCCTAATTGCAGAATGGAGATGAATCTAACATTTGTGGGATAACTAGGTTTTTGATTTTTGTTAATTTTTAGGAGTGTTTATATTACTGTTATTCTCCACGTGGTATGTACTAAATTTCTTGCAAAGTGCAATGTTGTAGACATAGTCAAGAAAGTAGTATGTATTCCCTATACAGTTTCAATAACCTTGGATGTAGCTGATCACATAACACAAGGATGCCAATAAGGATGCTTTTAAACAGTTCCTCTATTTCTCTTCTCCTTGCTGTCAAGAGGTAAGTTGGAGGTGTAAAGTGGGTCATGTATAATGCTATACACAGTTTCACTTATAAAATAACAAATAAAAGTGAATAAATTGAGAATCATACTTCAGACATTTTGGAGTATATCAAAACATGTCTTTTATTGCTAAAAATATAGTATGCCAGGAGGACTGGTGCCTTTGTAGTATGTCTTCACAAGGCTCAAGCTTTAACCCTTTGCACTATCCTTGCTAAGATATGCTGGGTTGAAATGTGAAAGATTTTTATAGCTCATTGGACAATAAACCATGGAGCCATTCCTGGATTCATCAACTGATCCGTTGTAACCATGATCACTATATAATTGCCAACATCAAGTCATTCCTATGGAGAATATTGTATTCATTAACTCCATGCGACCGTATGCCTGGAAAGTATGACTACCATCTGTTGTTAGCAGGCAGATGTGCTTGTCATCGTCAAGCTCTCCCTTTTGTAATATTAGACTTCCTTTGCATAAAAAACATCTTCAAGGATGATATGGATGAAAGTCTTCTATTTATTGGTCATCCCTTTTCTACTGCACTGTTTTACCAGTTGTCATAAGGCTCATTCTGGTAGTTTCTGAACTGCCTGCTAACCATCATCATACAACATTGCGCAATTTCCACCAGAATATCTAAAGACCTAACGGCATCTAATGTCAGCAGCCAAGAACTCAGACCATATTGCACTGGTGTCAGGAGAATGATAGCGGTTAGTTCCTTTCAGTAACTCTTATAATTCCACAGTAACATAGGTAACAGTCATGTCTCTGCATTTGGTCATTCTTTTCTAGCCACATCCCCAAGTGGAACAGCTGTTACACACACATTGCATGTGAAATCTAAAACCCACACATCAGAAAAGGTTTATCCCTCTATGATACTATGATTCCGTGGAGATTTCCTACAGTACCGATACCAGTACTTAGAATCATCTCTATGTGGATGATGTCTCATACTACAGCAGCCCACATAGCACAGCTGTCAACTGAAACAGTGTGCTCATTTTTATCACCTCCCTGCTGACACAGAAAAGCATGCTGATGCTTCCAAGAATCACTACAGTTTCAGGAATTGAGTAAACAAAGTCACAGAGTGCCAATTTACTGTAAGTAAGGTTCTTTGTGAAAATACACTTCCACAGATACTACAATCTCACTGGTTCAATATGTAAGTGCTCATGTAAGCACATGTCATTCTTACAATGCTATGATATATATTTTTTCCTGATGCTGGTGGTCAATAGTTTCTTTGCAAATAAAAGTTAGTAATGTGCAAAAAAATCCAAGCAAAGTTTGTCATTTTCAAATGGAAATGATTTGGGAGCTAATACACATTTGGACTTGTATGGATATCATCTGAATCTCTCTTATGCAGAATGCTTCATGTACTAAAGAAATAGTATTATTGAAAGAATGGCTTGAAACTACTGAAGATAAGTGCTTTAATGCAATCACATGAGTTTCCATTTTGACAGACTAAATTTTAAGTCAGTATCAGATTTATATGTAAGTCAGCAGCTGAAAATACAGTAACTGGTAAGTTAGCTACTTCAGAGATGAATACTTTCTAAAATGCTTATATTAACTTTAAATAGGTTCATAGGTTCATACTAGGCTATCTGCCCTGGGGCATTTATAAGCCTAGCCCGATTGTGTTTGGCTTACGCCACCCCTTGATTTGAGTATAATGTGCCCTTTTAAAGTTTAGTTTACTGTGCCTCTGTCTAATAGTGACATGGAAGTAATCCCCGGGACAAACCTACGATCCCCCATCCACTCATCAAGATTCTTCTTGAAGAGAGTCAGTGAGGTGCTCTGCCTAACATGAATTGGAATTCTATTCCAGAGTGAAGGGAGCCTCTGGGTTATGAATCTGTCCCTCCAGCATGTTCTATTTATTTCTGTGCTGAGGTTCAAGTCCCTCGAGCACGTGGCTCTAAGGGATTTAGATTTACTGAGGTGGTGCATGTCCATTAATTCTGGGTTGGACATAGCCTTATATGTCAGGCATAGATCGCCTCGAAGTAGGCGGTATGCAACCGAGTAGAGCTGGAGATTTTTTAACAGAGCAGCATATGGCATCCGTTTGAGTCCCTTGATTCTCCTGGTGAGGTACTTTTGGGGTCTTTCTAATTGCTGTAGGTGTCGGGTAAGGTGCATCCCAAAGGCGGCATTGTATTCTATGATGGGCCTGATGAGGGATGAATAAAGGGGCACGAATACCTCTCTTGATCTAGATGTGAATCCTTTCATGATGAGGTGGGTTATGTAGAAGGTCTTTCTAACCACTTTGGCAATGTGGTTGTCAAAGGAGAGATTGCTATCAACTTGGGTCCCCAGATCCCTAATTACTTTCTCTGTACTTAATGGGTTACCACCTATGTGGTAATTTGTGGGCACATTGTTTTTGCCAAAGGGTATGACTATACACTTTTTGGCATTTAGCTTTAGACCATGGCTCTGGCACCAGGTATCCATCTCTGTGAGACCTTTTTGAAGGATGTTTGTGTCAGCTGGAGAGTCGATTATGGTGCCCAGTTTGCAATCATCTGTGAACTTGGTGAGCCATAGTCCTCCCACGTTGGCCTGTACCTCAGAAAAGTAAATACTGAACAAGAGAGGTCCCAGGACAGAACCTTGTGGGATGCCACTTGTGACCGGTTTCAAGTCTGACATGGCTCCAGCAACTCTGACTCTGTGGGTTCTGTCTTTGAGCCAGTTTGTGACCCATCTTGTGACATAGGGGTTTATATTTAAGCTGGATAGCTTATCTATGATGCCCGAGTGGGGTATTGTGTCAAATGCCTTTGTGAGGTCCAGATAGGCTGTGTGGACTACCTTACCTTCATCTATGGCCTTGGTGACTGCTTCGAAGAAGTCGACCAGGTTCAAAAGGCAGGATCTGCCCTTGACAAAGCCAAATTGGGTAGGATCTAGTGTCTGTAGGTCCCCAATGTCTTTGTTTATGAGTTCCATGATGATCCTCTCCATAGCCTTGCAGACTAGGCTAGTCAGGCTTATGGGGTGATAGTTTCCAGGGTCCGTAGAAGCGTCACCTTTGTGGAGTGGGACCACTGTTGCTGTACGCCATTCTTTGGGCACATATCCTGTAGTGAGGCTGAGATTGCACAGCAGTTTTACTTGAGGGATTAGTTCTTCTTGGAGTTCATGTAGGACATAACCCAGGACGCCATCTGGTCCCATGGAAGCAGTGTTTTTTGCTTTGGAGAGGGCGGCCTTCACCTGAGCATCAGAGATGTTTGGGAGGCTGCACTCTGCTGGGATAGATACTTGCTCTTTTGGGGGGGAGGGGGTGGAGAAGTTTGCACTGAACCTGTCTGCCACGATATTGGTGATGTCTGTGGGTTCAGTGTATTTTTTGTCATTTAGAATCAACTCAGAACAAGTCTGGGAGTTGCATCCCAGGTTCCTAACATAACTGAAAAAAGCTTTATGATTGTCTTTAGTGTCCTGTGCAATTTTTCTCTCAAAGCTGGCCTTGGAGGATTTTATGAGGGATCGTAATTTTTGGCTAGTACTGATCAGAGATGCCTTCCCTTTTAGGGATTTTGCTCTATCATGTAGTAGCTTCCTCCTTCTGTTGTACAGTTTATTTATGGCTGGGGTCCACCAGACTGGACGCCTGCCTTTGAATGATTGGGTCTTGATTTTGTTTGGGATAGCATGATCCATGCATTCCTGGAGATGTTCGTAGAATGCGTTTATATAGGATTCTGCAGTTTGGGCCATAGTTTCCACTGGCCCTGGGGCCTTGAAGGATTCCACTTCGGTTTGAGAAGTGTGAAGTTCGCTTTTGAGAAGTTTTTCACTGTCATTGTCTGGGCTGGGGGTGGGGTCGGGATGTGGATATCCAGTGAAATTAATTTATGGTCTGATCTTACCAATGAGGGATATACTTCTGGTATGGAGCATAGAGTTCCCATGTTGGTAATGATCAGGTCTAGTATGTTTTCCTCTCTTGTCGGAGTGGTGACTAGTTGTTCCATAGCATTTGAGTTTATGAATTCCAGGAACCTTTGGGCTAAGGTGCTGGGGCTTGAGTAATGCTCCCAGTCTACGTTTGGGTAGTTGAAGTTGCCCAATATAATGGTATTCAGAGAGATCTTCATGTTCTCCAATGTTTTCAGGAAAGCAGAGTGGGATTCCTGACTTTGAGAGGGTGGTCTGTAGGATGCTATAAACTGAAAAGCAGTCTTGCCCACTGTCAGTTGCACATGGATGGTCTCCGATACTTCGTGCAATGCCACTAACTTGGAGGTGTGGATATCCTTGATAAATATGGAAACTCCCCCTCCTTTTTTGGTTCGGTCTGGGTTTTGGGGCCGAAAAGCATGATATGAGGTATAACCTGGTAGTACTGGGGTGCTCTCTGGAGCCTTGAACCAGGTTTCTGTCACTGCACAGATATCGATGTTCTCCATACTGAGGAGAGCTTCGAGTGCGTGCATCTTGAGGTTAAGACTTCTGGTGTTTAGCAGCATTACCCTTAGTTTCTTATTCCTTGTGCTGTCTATGGAGGTGGGTTTGACTTTTGAGCCTTGCCTAAAAAAGGCACTATGGGAGTGGCAAGAACCTTTGCCAATATCCGAAAGCCCAGGGGTGACAAGTGCAAGCCATCCCTAGCGAAGCAATGTGTCTTGTCGAGCATGTCATCCCAGGCTGACAGACACTGGATCCCCTTTGAATGACACCAAAATTTTAGCCAATTGTTAAAATCGATCATTTTGCCTTTATACTGTGGCATCATTCTAGGTGAGAGTAAGATGCTGCTCAAGGTCAGGGTCATACCGGCCTGGGCTACATGATCAGAGAGCTCCTCTATGTCTCTTTTCATGTAGTTGAGGGAGGTACGTCTCAGGTCATTCACGCCAGCATGTACAATGACTGAGTCATATTTGTATTTGCTTTGGAGTGACCTGAGTGCTTGCATTATCTGGCGGATCCTAGAGCCTGACAGGCAGCTCACTGTGACCTTCTCTTTATTCAGCCTGGTGAGTGGGACGTCAGTGTGTCTGAAAATAGAGTCACCTATTACAAGAGTATCAGGTGTGTTATTCAGCCTTAAGGGCTGTGACTGCTTGGCACACTGACTTTGTGTGCTATGTGTTGTACGTGTTTTGTTTTGGGGTAGTGTTTTCTTGGATGTCTGCTTTGGAGGTCTCTGTTGCTTAGGTATATTTTTATTTAGAGCCTCTGAGTATGTTTTTGTGTTTTTATGTGTTTGGTTCGCTGTTGTGGTGGGACTATGTGATACTGAAATTGTGTTGTGTGAGGTTACCTTCTCCTCCTGACTGGTTACACCAGTTTTGAGATGAGAGAGCTCAGCCTCCAGTTTGGCTATATGGTTGCATCTCTCACATATATTTGAACCTGTTTGGAGGAGGAGAGGGTTGTCCGTGTACATGAGACAGTTGTAACATTGCCTCAAAATTCCCAGATTCACCAGCTGGACTGGAGAGGAAACCATTGACTGACCTTTGGACATGCTAGAGTAATATAGGGAACTGAATTAAAATGGACCAATAGGGGACAAGGTAATCATAGAGAGTATAAGAGTAAGTAGTGCTTATGGTTTATTAGTGCTAACTTGTAAGATTACTTATTTGGACCAGTGAGGGCCTTAGAATGAGAATATGGTGTTTAATTTGAGAGATAGAGCAGTTCTAAGGGAAAAAGTGAAGAGCAGACTTTGTGGAGCCATGAATAGTTTAAACCCAATTAGGCGGCGCTGCCCGATGTTGTGCTATGCGCAAAAAAATGTGCAAAACCACGCAAAAGAGGGTTTTAAGAGAGGGAGATCAAGGAGTTTGGAATTGACCCAAAATGGCCAATAAAACTACAGTTTCAAGGCAGTAACCACTCCCACAGGGGCAGGCAGGCTGCTCAATGTTTATCACTGCCACTGATGAACACAGAGACTTCCCTTTAGCCCAAGCAAACAATGGCCTCCAAGAAACTTACAAACAGTTCAGAACAGCAAATATGTAACTGAACTTTTTTAAATCTCAGAAAAGTGGGAAAAAAGCAAGATTTTTTGTTTTTTTTTAAGGAAAGCAGAGGTTCACAAGTATCAACAAGTTAGAACAGTGCAGTAAATGACCCCACACTTGAGTGCTAGGCCAGAGACAGATAAAATGCAAGTTTTAAGAAAAAAATGATTTTAAAAATAAGTGCAAGCAGGAAATTCAGTAATCAGCTCTAGGTTGTGTTCTAAATACAGTTACCAGCACAGAAATCAAGTTTAACAAGCCAGAAAATGCTCAAAAGTAGGCGGCAATGTAGAAAAACTTAACAAATAATCTGAAGCAAAATACTTAAAATCTCAAAAAAAAAAATGCAAATGAAAGACCTAAATCCAGCAATAAAACTGGAAAACAAACAATAATCCCCCAGATTTAATAAACTCCATGTAGGAGTAGTGTATTCCTACACAGAGTGACTGGTGTCCATGTTCGCATCTCCCTCTTGGCAGCGTTCCTTGCATATTAATGAAGGTCTGCTACTCATGGGGAGCTGTATACACAGAAACTGAATCAGTGCTAGGGGATGTGTTATAGTCTTTGCAGATCTGTAACACACCCCCTGCACTCTAAAAGTGCCGTATGGCACTTTACAATAAGGAAAGTGCACTAGGACACTTAAATGAAGAAAATGAAGTGAATGCTATGTAGGGGGTGTCTTACAGTATCTTTAACACACACCCCTGCATTGTGAAAGTACAGTACAGCACTGAAACAAGAAAGAAAGTGTCCTTGGACACTTATTTAATAATGTGAAGTGTAATGTGTAATTTTTAATTAATAGTTACTTGTTTTTTAATTTCATTTTCTTTAAAGGTTAAACATAGCTGAGCGGGTTTGAGCGGCTCGGCGATTTGCTCAGCAGTGCTTAAACGTATCGAGACGCTATATAGAAATGTATAGCTAAAATCTTCACAGCCAAGTTAGCTGAGTGGTTAGAGTCACGGCTTTGTATACAGTAGGTGCATAGTTTGAATACCAAGACATGCTCTTCAGCTTTTACTTTGGAAAGCATTTGTATATTAATTTATATTTTAGTTATTGATGTAGTCATTTATATTTGTTAACCAGGATAGTGTAGCTGGTCCAGAATCCTAGTGTTAGTAGAGATATGAAGTGAAAAGCACCATTTAAACCCAAGTGTACTATACACTACAGTCACACCTCTAGGTGATGTAATGAAAGCACATAGGGGGAGGTCATATAAAGTAAAATGTATGCACTTAATAATAATATACCAGTAATGAGTAATTAATATCCAATTTTTTAAATGAAAAAAATTTTGTTTGCCCTTAGCTCAGTTTTGCTAAGCAATGCTTAAGCAGGACCTGTCTGAGCAATACTTAGCAGTGCTTAACTCTGCTTAGCTGGTTTTAGCATTGTTAAGCAGTCCCATTCTAAGCACTCCTCAGCTCAGTTGAGAGGATTTGTGCACTGCTAATCACTGCTCAGCATGTGCCACTTTAAGCACTGCTCAACTCAGCTTTGCATGTTTGTACACTGCTGAGCTGTGCTTAGCATTTTTGAAAATGGTCCAATGGCATAGAGGGATGGGAAATTGGCTGTATTTAAGCCACACAGGCAGGAATACAGGCAGAACTTGTTAGAGTTTGATCCCTAAAGGAACTATGGCAGGTGCTGGTGATGGAGCGTGCTTTCGGGCACAGCGCTGGGGCATGTTGGAGTTCAGGGTCATGGCTGGACTCCTCATGAAGAACCATGATGACAGACTGCTGCAAGGCAAGTACCAGGGCTCAGAATACAAGTCTGAGGCCTGGGACCATCTGTCATGTGAGCTCACCAATGCCACTGGCATCCCTGGCACTGGTGAGCAGGTCTGTCATCATTATGACAACCTGAAATAGAGGAAAGGGGTGCGTTTGCCCAATGGATCCAAGATGCCCGGGCCCAGAATGCCCCAGATGTTTGTAAGTATATATAAAGTGTTGCTTTATCAAATTGTAGTAGGAATATGTGATATGCAGGTATGCATAATGATGTGTTTTCCTACCATAGCTGCAGAGGAGACAGCTCATAACATGGAGACCCACTATAGACGTCTGGCGAGGCTGCAACAACAGTGTTTTGAGTACAGATCTAACTTGCAAGATATAGTACAATTAATAGGAAAGTGTAATTGTAATCAGTGTGTTCTGAGTGCACTGAATAAATGTCTTGTTAGTTCAACATTGATATAAGTGACTAATGCCAGGTACTGTGTAATACAGATAAAGGCAGAAAACAAGCTACTATTGATGAAAGAAAGCCAATATTGTGGTAATACTGTGTAGGAATGAATCTGGTAAGAAAGTACACTGTGAATGCTACCATGAAAATAATAAATTACATTATTTCATCATCTACAGGATATGCAGTGCAACTGAATTTAGAATTTGGAATGTAATAATCCACTGTGTCATGTCCCCTTAAATAAAGCTTATTCCCACAAACTGTTGTGTTTAATCTGGGCTGTTGTTAAAGAAATACAAATGTACAGGTGCTACACAGCAAATATGGCTACGAGAGCATGAATTTGCTGAGGTTTATCTGATAACCAGCTGTTATGACAAACTGTAGATGTGGAGCTGTAAAACAAGATACAATGAAAGTTGATATATGTTCTGCACTGAGATCTGAACCTTGAATAGTAACGTTTAATGCATTATAATGTGTTCCCTTCAGCATTGCCTTGTGTTATCCTTTGCATTTCAGCTATATGTACTCCTGAATGTAGGTTTGCTGATGCAGGCATGTATGAGACTGTAATAGGTGGAGACTGCAAATATATGATGTCCAAATGTATACAGGTCAGGTAACCAGCACCCTGCTATGGTCTATACAGATTGCAAATATTCACATCCACTAGAGGTTAAATGTGTACACCTGCATTCAAAATATTAATACACAGTACACTGACTATCATGTATGAATCCCAGACATGTATGTTCAACTGTCACTACAGTCTTCTGTGACACTCCACTTATATTGCAAGGTCAGACTGTGTAGCCATGTGCGTTATAGGAACAAATCAGTCAAACAGCAGGCAGCAATGCCTCAGTAGCTCAGTCTGATAAGAAATAGATATATTGTTTATTTTTGCACACACAGACCACTGTTTGAATCCAGGGACTGGTACTAAGATGTGTCTATAGTTACACACAAGTAATCCTGAGTATTTGTGGAAACATTTAGGTAGTATTAACAGATATTTTCTCCACAGAAATTACAGATAAAGAAATGTTTGTAGTAGCTGTATGAAGGGTATACTAATAAACTGTGTACAAATGTTCCAGGGTTCAACCCTATGCTTACAATTGACAACAGGATAAGTATATATACCATGCACTCTTCCCGATACATGTCTCTCAAGTGTCACGCTGTCACGGCTAGTCATCTCTGTTGCCAATATCCTTGGACACAGATATAAATTCAGTTAAAGTATGCCAGTAGAGCACTCACACAACATCAGTACAGGGTACACCTTCTGGGTCATATATGTAACCCTGACATGTATGAGTCCCCTCTAGTCATGTACCTAGACTTCTCAAAGTTTGCCCCATACCATTCCAGGTTGACAGCTTAATAGGTATGTACATGCTATAGGAGACAGGTAGATGTAAAGTTAGGGCAGACATGTACTGTTGTGAAAAATATAGCCTATACAGTTGTTAATAGACTGCCCCCCACTCCTTATCTGCATCACTAAATATTATTTATATACTACAGGTATGTTGTTCTCAAAATCTAATGTTGGGACTTGTGTTCTGTTATTGTTCATATATATCAGTGGTTCCATACTAACATACCTTGTTGAAATTCCACTGTTGTTTGTCTGTCACCATAACTGTTACTGGCATGCTGTTCCAATAATGACTGTTAGTCCATTTATGCATGTATTCTGTTTGCTATGTGATTTTTTCAATTCTATTGTTCTGGGTTAATTGGAACACTCATGCATGCTGTTATAACTAATGTTGAAATGCTTTTCTTCATGACTAACCAATATGCTTCATCAAACCTCAACACCATAGCATGTTCGGGTATGCAGATCCCAGTGGTTCTGCCTGTCCCACCTCATCTGTCTGTGGCACCAGGCCCCAACACGTCTGGGACCCAACCTCAGGCTGCCTCCTCCTCTGGTCCTGCACCACCCTTGGGTGGAACTGCCTTAAGGGACGGGGCCCATTTCCTCCCTTGGTGCGGGCAGAGAGAGGACCATGTAACCTAACACAAGTTTGGAGGTACAGTGTGCAGGGTCATCCAGCATGATTTGGATGACCACCTTCGCTAGATCAAGGGCAGACTAGTACACCTCAAGGGGCAGGCTGGCCCCAGTGTCCAGCCCCCAGCACAACCACATTCAAGGCTGTGAAGGGGCAGTGGTGACTGCCCCACGGGTGGAGATCTCAGTCTCACTGTTACCATTTAGGGGCACGTGGTCCTCTGATTCCCAACCATCTTCCCCATCCAAGGTGTTTACCCCCCTCATGTCTCATACACTGCCCCTGTCTGCAGTCTTGTCTGGTTGCAAAAGCATCCTCTCCTACCCAACTTACCTCCCCAAACGTACCTACAACCCTTCCCCAACATCCCTCTCGCACCTTAAAAAAAAGGGGGGGCATCTGTTCCCACAAAAAATCTTGCTCCATTCATAGCTCTCCATTTCGCCCCCACATACATTGGCATTAATCAATTTACCCTTGAATTACTCAACAAATGTAAGTCACCCACACCCCTCCCTGTGGGGTGTGAGGCTCTAAATTCCAAACAGTACACATCATACACAGCTGTTGCTGTACAAGAAATGGAGAGCAGTGGTCCTTTCCTACACCCCTCCTGCACATCCCTAGCTTCCTTTCATAATGTTTTTTCCCCCTGCTTACCCCCATTTCACCACTTTTCTATCACTTTTTTTCTTTTCTTGAAAATAGCATGGATTTAAGTGGGAATAAGCTCTGCTAAGTGAAGCTAGGGGGACCTAAGCTCAGGTTGGCATCACTTAGTGTCACATAGACCTACTTAAATCTGCTTTAATCCCTCATTCAGCCACTGTTCTGCCCAGCAACAAAACAATCAGTGCTGGTAAGTCTTAAATCAAGGCTGCTGTGCACTAAAACCAGAGCAATGCACCCCTATACCAAATCAGCTGTGGGATTTGTTGATGCTTTTGTAAATATATCATGCAGTACAGTCATGTAACTTTAGGGGAAAAAAATATATATCACTGCAAAGTATTGATTACAGGACCTTTTGCACTAGAGCCAGAGCAAAGCACCCCTAAAACCAAAGAAGCAGTAGGGAATTTGTACTGCTTTTGTAAATATATCATGTAGTACCATCATTTAACATTAGGGGAAAAAAAAAAGACATTGCTGCTAAGTCTCAAACCCAGGACCCTATACACTAGAGTCCAAGCAACACACCACTACACCATATCAGCACTGGTGAACTACTGCGGCTTTTGTAAATATATCATGCACTACAGAGATATAACTTTAGGGAAAAAAAAACATCATTGCCAGATTTTGGACCTAGAACCATTTGAACTAAAGTCAGAGCAACATGCCAGTAAGCCAACTGACCTCTGGAGTACAACAACTGCTTTTACAACAAACATATCCTTATTGCAGTCACACACTACTTCTATATATAGTGCCAGAAATCACAATGTACTTGGGCCTCTGATGCAGACACCGAACCAGTACACAGACAAATAAATGCTACTGGATGTACGGGAAGCCTACAATATCAGGTAGAGCTGACAACTGCACAGACTGTTGCTGAATATCCACAGTTGTGCCCCCTATTTATGGCAGGGTCATCATAATGCCTACTCTGTGCGCCAACATACTGTGAAGGCAGTACTGATTGGGGTTACAAAATCATGACAGACAGCTCAGTTTTGCATGTCATACCCATCAGAACACACATGTCCATGCTATTCCTGTGTTACACACTGTATGCATGTATATATGTCTTACAAATACACCTGCCATAATAATGACTCGGTAGGTTTATCTGTTACATTTCTAGCATCTGTCACATGTAGACACCCACAGTCCTGACTCACAGCCCAGTCTGTGGCATGACAACTACATACATGTCAATACAACATAGGAATAATTGAGCGTTACAATGTCCAGCAAACCTGGTTGCTCCTAGTGCAGTCACTGCAACCCACAGCAGCACATTAAAGGCCTGAAGGGTGGGACACATTTCACAATTACGAATATGTGTACTAAATGTTGCCTACCACTCTCTGGATGGCACTTCTACGTAACATATGCACCATAGGCACATGCCTCACCTGTGACACAACAGCTGACAACACACCCTCACTAGCACAGCTTTTTCTCCCCCAATGTGTGAAGAATCCCTAGTTTGACTCCTGACCAGAAGGCAGCAGCTGCAGCCTGCTACACATGCAGCAGTATGTTCAGCTACCTGCTGCAGATCTTACATTGCTCCCAAACACCTAGAGAAGGCCATCGACACAACAGCCAAACATAAAGGGTTGGGGGGTGTTGAGGTTTTAAGGGATATGTGTCAGTCTCCCTCTACAAACATACACAGCTGATAGACCAGCATCAACTGTAGCAACATGCACAGTCAGATAGAAAAGGATGTATGACACTCACATATGCCTGTCTCCTTACTCACCCCAACACACATTTACACAGTACACTGCTACAGAATATGAAAGTATGTTAACAATGGCAAGACATAGCATGCAAAACTCTGGACATAGCACATCAATCCAAACAGTGGATAGTATTTCCACCTACCCTGTGTGATGCTGATCATACCTCGATAATGTCCTACTTACAGGCCAGGAAAAGGAGCAAGGCCCACATGAAGGCCTTAATTATAGCACTGTGTTGCCATGCCATTGGCTAATTGATAGACAACCCAGCTGTTCTGGATGCAATTAGCAAGGGGGAGCCACAGACTGGTGCACAGGCCATCACCTATTCATGAGCATTACCTACAAAAGGCAACCTGCTGCCTATGGTAAACTTGCCTGACACTTTTTTCATGAAGACAGACTGCGAGTCTTTACAACACTACAAGTAGATTTCTTCTGACCAAGAAGTACAGCACTATACCAGGTATGTCATACAATTAAGCATATAATGGAATGCAGATGGGGGGAAGCAGTCATGGGAAATAGGAATTTAAACAGTAGGTTTCAACAATACTTCCTGGAATGACATGTTGCTGTTAGTCTGCTGTCCAACACCAATGGCTATTCCTGATGGCTCTGTCTGCAGTGACATATATCACAGCTCTGGCCCCTGAGTCACCCCAGCAAGGGTCAGCTCACATATGATTGCTGCTGGATTGTCTGTAATGCAATAGTGACTGTGACACTGCCAGCGCAGCTAACTGGAATTTTGTAAATAATCATATGTCACTTGTGAAAATTAGTATGAGTCATATGTTTGTCTTACAAATGTAAGAGAAGTGTATGTTATGTGGATATTACACTACTGGTGCAGAAGTGTGTGTTGAACTGCATATGTACTGAGCTGCATACCTCTCAACTGTACAGATTTTTGCAGAATGTCCACATTTGTTCCTCATATTTTTAGTCAGTTTCTCATACATTAGTGCTTTTTTCTGCCAAATCAGTAGCAAATCATTAAAGACTGAAGTCATAAAATAATAGCACACATTTGGATGTCAGACATCATATCCTTCAGAAACATCATGCAAATACAAAACCTGTTATTCTATCAACTGTCCAAGTTTGTAAGAGCAATATTTAGAAAGTGTCACTATGTTTGGGCCCTTGTCACCCCTTTATTTGTACCTTTGTCCAGATGTCTTGCTCTAAGAGGTTGAGAGGTATGACTGAGCTTCAAGAATATAACCACAGTGTACCATACTGGAAAAAACAGAAATGTATATAAACTATCACCAATGCAAATGTATGTATTAATAATATAAGCTGGAAGCCTCAAGCATAGAGATAACTTGAAAAAACTTCAAGGAAATAAGCTGTACTTATTTTATGAATGTGTTATCTCAGTTTCAGTGCAGTAAGCAGACATAAATGTCTAACTACCTTTTAGTCTGGCAGAATGGGGCATAGATAATAATGCTGTGCCAGCCTTTCCCAGGAGTGTGTGTGTGTGTGTGTGTGTGTGTGTGTGTGTGTGTGTGTGTGTGTGTGTGTGTGTGTGTGTGTGTGTGTGTGTGTGTGTGTGTGTGTGTGTGTGTGTTAGATTTATAAATCAGACCTCAAAGTGTGTGTGTCAGCTACTTGGGCAGGGACATGTAGCACTGGTCAGACAGAGAGTGTGATGGCAGTTTTGGCTTGACTGCTCTGGTGAGATGTTAACCGTAAAGCTGTGCCAGTGGGGAGTCTTATTGGGGATCTGGAGAGAGAGGGAGAAACCAGCCCCAGACTGTGATCTCTGTGTGCTCTGAAGGGTAATTGTACTTAACTATGTGTGTACTTGTCATCCTCCCATTGTGTACATCCCTCACTGTTGCTAGTGGTTAAGATTGAGGGTCCTTGATTACTGGACCAGTTCAGTATCATCACACTGACAGTACATACTGATGGCTACAGCTGGCATAAAACATCATGTACTGTCATCGAGCCCCCTCTCAGTCAGCCAGTGTCATACAGGATTATTTCACCAATTGTCCAGGTCTTCCTCATCTTTCCTGACGTACACTGGCTAACTCACTGTGTATTCCACACTTCTATCTGTTTGCTGACACCTATGGCTAGCATACCTGTTGGGCCCTTGCAGCAGGACAGTAGGTTATAGGTTCTAGTAGTGGAAGGATGCTGGCTCTGGCTCAGCAGCAGTGCATACATAGTGAGTATGCAATGTAAGGGAATAGATACAATAACAGATATTCATGTACCATTAGTGTGTCCCAAGGGGTCTGGCATGTCACAGGCACATTTCCTAATATCTGTGGATGACCATCACATATTGTCCAGCTGGTGTCCGGAAATACACATTTGTCTGACAGGGGGGCTACATCTATCAGGCACCTGTACACATTCCACAAACATCTGGGTACTGCAGATGTCAGACAGCTATGAGGAGGTCAGCCTACAACACATATGCACTGCTGTCAGTTATTGTGTAGCTTAGATATTCCAGGAATGCCCACATGCACCTGTAGTAGCTCTCACCTATTTGTTGGATGCAGGCTGGATGACATGGTACTGCAACGTTACCCATAGGGAACACCCAGCAGTCGATGACAGTGATGTGTGTGGACACATAACAACACAATCTGTCACAGCAGTCAGGCCATTTCTGGTATTCCTGGTACCATATGAGGTTACTAGGCTATGGGCATTGAGCAGCCATATGCCTAGGCCACATGTTAGCCCATGTGTATGCCAGGCAGCAGCTGATGTCCCCGTCCAACAGGGTCACAGGTGGTATCCCAAGGGTGTATGTGCTGTTAACCATCCAATTGACCAGGTTACTCCTGCAAAGGTTTAGGTAGCTACCCTGCCTGATATGGACAGGGTGCCCATTCCACTGCAAGGTGATTGTATGGGACACACATGTGAGCTGCCAACAAGGCCAGTCCAGGTCACTCACCAGGTTGAGGGTGTGTATGTATTAACACAGTAGAGCATGACTTGCACTCGTGCAGCAGTCCTAGAAATGTGGATTCCGTGATTGCCTTGCATGCCACAGTGATGTCACTCCTGAGGAGTATGTATTAAACCGGGTAGAGGGTTGGCCTATAGTTGTACAGAAGATGCTTGATGGCCTGGTATTCCCTGGTGGGGAGCCTCTGTGATGTCCCCAGTTGCTGCATGTACTGAGTGATGTGAATGATGAACAGACACTTATGCACATTAATGGTCCTCATTGGGAGGAACATGAAACATCAGGATCAGGGGGGAAATGCATGCTGTAATTCCAGTATGTTGCTGATACCCATACACATACTGTGCTGTGTGTGTGATGAAAATACCTCTCCCCCACAACTACATAGGTACCTCTGGTGTGGCTGCGGCACATCAAGCTGAAGCCAATGAGTGTGGAACTGTCATGTTGTGGTGCACCAGTACCCAAGGCATGTTAAGGGCAGCCAGTTTTCCATGCACACAACTGTTAAGCTTAGCCATATGGCAACATGTGCATGTTCACTTGTGGTGGGGTTCACTGCAATACATCACATAGGTCATCACAGGAGCTTATTCACAGGATCTGTAACATATTGGCACATAGTTTTGTATAGGTGTAGCCAATATGCTATACAGGGATACATTAGTATTGTGTACATGGGTGCACTGTGTGTTAGGTGAAGGTCCATCACATACTCCCACTTCTCTCTTATCTCACAGGTGTATAGTAGTAGCATCATTAACTGGATGTAGCTGTACTGCATGTGGTTGTGGGCCTGTCTAGAGTGTGTCTGTTGTGGTATGCTTGTGTATCATGCATGGCAACATGCAGAAGGTGTGGTCTGTATAATGCCTTTGTGGCACCTCACGTGTGTGTTTGTGTGTGTGTGTGTGTGTGTGTGTGTGTGTGTGTGTGTGTGTGTGTGTGTGTGTGTGTGTGTGTGTGTGTGGATTAGCAAACATTATAGCAGGAAGTAATTTATGTATGTTGTCTTTCCCTCCCAGGTGAACATGGGGGTTGGGGGTCTCTCCTCCTCACAACCTGATGTCAGTGTCTCATCAGACTCTGATAATGATGGTGGCCATAGTGAGGCACAGGTGGGGTTGTTGGGTGCTGAATCTGTACCATTGATTGACATCCCACTTCCATCCACAATGTCCCTGCACATGGTCAGTATGCCTGCACATAGCAAGTCCCTAGCAGCCACAGATATTACACAGTCAGGGATGGTGGCATCAAATAGGGTAGTGTGGTGACTATGGCATCTGTGACTGTAGACACTATCCATAGCCAGAAAGCTGGTGAGGTCCCACACAGGCAGATTGACAGGGGTGCTCGAAGGAGGACTGCTGCCCATCCAGCCTCTGTCAGAAGTGTCACAGCACATGTCACCCGATGCATGTTTCAGTCCATCATGGAGGCATAGGCACACTGTGAATGGTAAACCAGATGGATGCTCAGGGTCATGGATGCAACACTTTCTGGCATGCGTGACACCCTCCACGGTATTCATGATGCCATACATCATTTCGTTGATGTCGTGGATAGACGGTGGGGTGACACATTGTCAGCCCTTAACCATGCAATATCTGTGGTTGAACATGTGGTGGGAGTAGGGCATCAGACATGTGGACTTGGATCAGCAATACATCAGCTGAGAGCCCATGTGGCCATGCACATTCACACTCCCATAGTGGCCGTACCACCAGCACTACTGAAGGGAGGTTGCTGTCCACACCACAATGTAGCAGTCCATGTGAACGTGGTCTTAGCTGGTCCTGTGAGGGACACAGCCACAGCAGACAATGCTTGCCATCAGAAAGTCGCACCACATCTGGCCTTGGGCATGGTGGTGCCAGTGACATTCCTGGCAGAACCAGTTTCCATGTCCATGGCCGAAGACAGTGAAATGTATATCCTGCCATGTATGGCCCATGGCTGTCCAACATACCCTCATGTAGGGCTATGACTTGGCTTGACTATGTGCATACACACACTCACACATCACTGTCACATGCAGGTCACCACCTGACAGACACAGCTCCTCTCCATGGCCCAGCTGAACACCACCCCTCCAGACACACACACACATGATGTCAACTGTATGGCCCAGCCCAGGCCTTTGGCAACCCCACAGCACACCCTGTGCATGTGGTGGTACTTGTGCCACATCCCTGTTATCTATACCATCGATGCAGGGACATGCTAATATGTGTCTGATGCACAGGGTGAATATACTACAGGTAATGCCAGTGTGTAGTGTACTACTGTTATGCCATGTAAGGTGCTGGCTACTGGCAATTCTCATGGGTACACATTGAAGTGTATGTAGTACCTTTGTGCCATGATGCTTTATTGCTGTTAGTACTGCTGACTGACTGTTGTTTCACAGATCTTATTCTTTTTCTGTTCCAGGTGACTGTATCTGCACATCTTGGGGAGCTGCCGCTATTACCGCAGCCAAGTATGGTGGAGTAGAAACACAGACCTTTTCATTGCCAATGTATGGCTGTATATGTGCATGTTTACCTAGGTGCATATGCATGCAACAATGTGTGAGGGACAATGGGGGCAGACAGAGTAACCTTGCATGCATACCTCTTGACACTGCCAGCTAGCCTTCATACATGTCACCTGTGTGTTCCATAAGATCACAGGCTCATAGATACAAAGGAGGTTACTACAGTACTGGCCCTGGGTCCCCTACAAGCCTAGCCATCACTTTATCCCCAACAGATTCATCGATCAGCACCTGTTGTCCTTAGCATTGCTGGACACAGGTTAAACACCAGGGACAGATTTTTTTCCCCATCCACTCAATCCTGAAGCAGTTGATGAGGGTATGCATGGTACTGTTTTTGACATGTTTGGGAAATGTAGTCCTGACACAGAGTAGCCTCTGGGAGCCAAACCTGACTCTCCAGCATGTGTTTTTGCTATCTCATATGCGATTCAGACCTCTTGTGCCAGTAATGCACACAGTTATACTCTCGTATATGGGGCAGCTGTTGAAGGGCTGAGCACAACATTGCCATCTAGGCATGCTACAGACACCTGTGGAGAAACTGACTGATAACCAGTGGGGCAGTACTGATTACAGGCTGTCTGCATGGAACAGGTGTTGAGGACCATGTCTGACCTTTGAGGGTGTTAGCATAGCCTTTACATTTTCTGCAGATGTCTGCATAGGGTGCATAGCAGACCGGCCATGCTGCTAATGTATTGTACTGACTGAGAACTGTTCAGAGGTAATGACCACCATTTGTCTGGATGCAGTCCCTTTACCTATGTGGTGAACCACATACAAGCATTTTATGACCCCTGCTACTACTTGTTACCTGAATGCAACATTATTAGCATCATGGGTACCAGGTCTGTCATCGTAGTCTGTGTGTTGATGGGGTTGGTGCTGATGTGGGAAATACTGGGGCCATGTCCTTGCTGTATAGGTTCATAGGTTGGTACTAGGCTATTGGCACTAAGGCCTATACAAGCCTAGCCATAACAATTCCCAGGCTAATTCTTCCCACACTATTTACTTCCCTGGACCCCTTTCTAGCAGGGTGGCTGATGTGATCCCCAGAGTGAATTTCCTTTCTCCCATCCAATTGTCAAGGTTCCTTTTGAAGAGGGCCAAAGAGGTGCTTTGCTTGACATGTATGGGCAGTCTATTCCAGAGTCTGGGGAGTCTCTGGGTCAGGAACATATCCCTCCAGCATGTTTTGTTTATTGTGATGACAAGGGTTAGATCCTTGGAGTGTTTGTCTCTGAGAGATTGGGATTTCTTTAAGTGTAGCATGTCCAACAGCTCTGGGTTTGACATGGCCTTGTATATTAAGCAGAGATTGCCTCTGAGTAGACGATATGCGACAGAGTATAGCTGGAGTTTTTTAATCCGGTCTGCATAGGGCATCTGCTTTAGGTCTGTGATTCTTTTAGTGAGGAATTTCTGTGGCCTTTCCAGTTGTTGCAGATGTCTTGAGAGGTACATACCAAATGGGGCATTGTATTCTATAATAGGTCTAATGAGGGAAGAGTACAGTGGGACAATGACCTCCTTTTTTCTGGATGAAAAACCCTTAGTGATGAGGTGTGCCACATAGAAGGATTTCCTGACTGTTGGGGCAATGTGGTTATCGAAGGTGAGAACACTGTCTACCTGTGTCCCTAAGTTTCTTATCACACTTTCAGTGTTTAGTGTACTGCCACCTATGTGGTAATTCATGGGTATATGCTTTTTCCCAAAGGAGATAACTATACATTTCTTGACATTGAGCTCAAGCCCATGGCTCTGGCACTAAGCATCTGTTTCTGTAAGGCCCTTTTGTAGAGTATCCACATCAATTATGGATTCAATAATGGCTCCCAGTTTGCAGTCATCTGCGAACTTTGTTAGCCAGAGTCCCTTAGTGTTGGCCTGTACTTCAGAGAAGTAGATGCCAAACAAGAGAGTGGTCCCAGGGCTGAACCCTGAGGTACTCCACTTGTCACTTGTCTGGTGCTGGATTTGGAGTCGGCTACTTTTACAGTGTGGGTTCTGTCAGTAAGCCAGTTGGAAACCCATCGAGTGACGTAGGGATTAATGCCCAGCTTAGTAAGTCTATCTATGATTCCAGAGTGGGGAATGGTATCAAAGGCCTTGACGAGGTCCAGATAGGCTGTGTGGACCACCTTACCCTCGTCCACGGCACTGGAGACTGATTAGAAGAAGTCAATCAGGTTCAGGAGACAAGACTGGCCCTTCACGAACCCAAACTGGGTGGGGTCCAGTGTTTGAAGGTTGCCAATGTCTTTGTTTATAAGTTCCATTATAATACATTCCATGGTCTTGCAGATCAGGCTCGTCAGACTGATGGGGCAGTAGTTCCTGGGATCCAAGGTGGACTCCCCCTTGTGGAGTGGGATAACTGTAGCTGTGCGCCACTCAGTGGGCATGAAGCCTGAGATGAGGCTGTGATTAAACATGACACTTAGGTGAGGTGCCAGTTCATTTTGTAGTTCATGTAATACACAGCCCGGGATGTCACCTGGTCCCATAAATGCTGTATTCTTAGTTTTGGAGAGTGCATTTTTTACCTGTGTGGCCATTATTCCTGGAGTTTGGCAATCTTCTGGTATTGAGATGGGCAGTTTATGGGGTGAGAGGGGGGGGGTGAAGTTGGCACTGAATTGATCTGCCAGGATATTGGCAATATCCTTGGGATCAGTATATTTAATGCCATTCTGTTGCAGCTCAGAGCAGATCTGAGCATTGCCATTTAGATTCTTGACATGGTTATAGAATGTCTTGTGGTTGTCTTTGGAATCTTTGGCAATTTTATTTTCATAACTAGCTTTGGAGGATTTTATGAGGGATCCCAGCTTCTTAATGAGGCTGGTAAGGGAGTTTTTTGAATCTTGGGTTTTTCATCTTTTCTGCAACAGTTTCTTCCTTTTGTCGAAAAGTTTGTTTATGGCAGGAGACCACCAGATTGGTTTCCTTTTTTGGAGGAGAGCATCTTAGCTCTATTTGGGATGGCACGATTCATGCATGAGTGGATGTGCATGTACAGTGCCTTAGTGTAGGATTTAGCAGTTGAACTTTCATTTCCCATCTTCATGGATGTCATGAAGTCTGTCACTTCTGACTTGAGTAGCATGAAGTTGGCTTTGGAGATTTTTTTTATGGAGGTTTCTTTACTGGGTGGTGGGGGTGGGATGTGGATGTTAAGGGTGATTAGCTTATGGTCAGACCTGATTAACAAGGGAGTGACCATAGGTGTGGAGCATCAATTTCCCATGTTGGTAATGACCAGGTGTAGGATATTGGAGCCCCTGGTGGGACTATGAATTAGTTGATCCAGGGCATTGGAATTTATGAATTCCAAGAACCGTTGGGCAAAGGTGTTGGTACATGAGCAGTTTTCCCAGTTCATGGCAGGGTAGATGAAATTACCCAGTATTAGGGTGTTTGGTTGTATCTTAATATTTTCCAATATGTTTAGAAAGGTGTAGTGAGAATCTTTGGGGCATGGTGAGGGATCTGTAGCAAGCTACAGTTTGGATTGCAGTCTTACCTAGTGTTAGTTGCACCTGGAGAATTTCAGCTGCATTGTGTTGTGCAACTAGCCTGGTGGTGTGAATATCCTTGGTGAATATGGACACTCCTCCACCTTAAGTGTTTCGGTCCTGGTTGGGTGGCCAAAATGTGTGTTAGGAGTTGTAGCCTGGTATTGCAGGGGTGCTCTCTGGAGCCTTGAACCAGATCTCAGTTACTGCACAGATATAGATGTTCTCCATTTTTAGGAGTGCCTTGAGAGAGTGCATTTTGAGGTTTAGACTTCTAGCATTGAGTAGCATTACCTTCAGAATTTGCATGTTTGTACCTGTTATGGTGGTGGCTTTGTCTTTTGAACTTTGCCTAAAAAAGGCACTATGGGGTGGCAAGAGCCTTAGCCAGTAACCTTAATCCCAGGGGCAACAGGTGCAGACCATCTCTGGCAAAGCATCATGGTTTGTCAATCATGTCGTCCCAGGAAGACAGATACTGGATCCCCTTTGAATGACACCAGAAGCTTAGCCAATTGTTGAAGTCAATCATTTTGTCCTTATGTTGTGGTATCATACTAGGTGAAGGCTATTCAGGGCTAGGGTCATACCTGCTTGGGCCACATGATCCAAGAGCTCTTCCATGTCTCTTTTCATGTAGCCCAGGGAGGTACGTCTGAAGTCATTCACTCCAACATGGACAATGACAGAGTCATATTTGTACTTTTTGTGGAGTGACTTGAGTGTGTGCGTTATGTGGCGGATCCTGGCACCCGACAGGCAGCTGACTGTAATTTTCTCCTTGTTTTGCCTGGTGAGTGGGACATCAGTGTGCCTGACTATAGAGTCACCTATGACTAAAGTGTTAGGTACATTGTCTTGCCTTAGGAGCTGTTGCTGGGTGGCACACAGGTGTTGTGAGCTATGTGATACCTTGGTCATGATTGGTGTTTGTTTGCATTTCACCTTCGGAGGTCCTTGTTGCTTGGGCAGGTTACAGTTAAGTGCCTCCATATATGTGGATTTAATGTTGCTATGTGTGGGTGTTGGTGGTGTGGATTTAGAAGGGCTATGTGTTGCTTGAGGTGTAGTGCAGGTATTAACCTTCTCCTCTTGACTGTCTAGCACAATCTTGGGTGGAGAGAGCATTGCTTCAAGTTTGGCTATGTAAGTGCATCTCTCACAGGTTGTAGTGTTGGATGGCAGGAGGAGAGGGCTGTCTGTGTACATGAGGCAATTGCTGTATTGCCCCAGTATGCCCAGATTCACCAAATGGACAGGAGAAATCACCAGAAGCTGTCCCTTGGACATGCCTGGTTTGGTGATTTTTTTGTAAAGTATAGGAGCTGTTTTCCTTTGCCTTAGCAAGGTACTTTGCAATTATAGGCGGTTTAGTGCCTACGATTAATTTCTCCTTATTAACAAAGAGAGTTGAGTGCTTGTATCAGTTTAAGGCTTCCAAGTGCTTTCCAGCAGGTATTAGAGTAAGTGCTAGTCACAGGGATGCTTAAAGGTAAGATGAAAAAAATGGTTTATCCTAAACACTGCAGTGTGCACTAGATAAGTTAGATGTGAAAGTAGGTAACTTAAGTTTTACCTGTCTAAAAAGTTAAGTTGTAGTGGATAGTCACTATTTTTAAAACAGCACGATATATTGAAAGAGGGTGGTCACTTTTGTATTCTGGTACTATGGAATACAGTAGGATGGCCAATAAATTTAAATAGCTGAAGGGGAGTGATTTCACAAAATGATAATTTTGTGCTTACTCATACAAGCCAGTGAAAGCAGAGAGGAAATGAGATATATGGTCAAATTAACATAAGAGGCAGGCAACTGAAAGACAGTGGTATTTAAGAAAATGACAGTACGTGGGTGGGTGGGTGGTAAAACATTTCTGTCTGACTCACAAGATACAGAGCTGTGGTCTCTTTTGAAGTTTTAATATGCAGTTAAAAGCAGAATACAAGTAAAACACAAGGTAAAGAATGGTATGCTGACACTGTTGTCTGAATTCTGCTTGAGGCCAGGACCTTGGCACCGTTTCATGCCCACTGTATGGCCCATTGCAGTGAGTTAACAGCAGTTTCTGGCTCAATGACAGACTGCGCAATATTTACAGTTGACACAGCCTTTAGCAGTACCTGCATATGTGGGTGGTGGCAGTTAGTATTCATGCCTATATAAATGTGGATCATTGGGCACAGCAAGTAGTCACAGGGCCTGCACAAGTAAACATACTGCACACACATAGACGACACAGATTGTGATTGCCACATTGTCAAATGTGGACTGTAGGACATGCCTTGAGTAACGTGACAGTTGGCAGGACATACCATACTCACAGCAAGTGCAACATACAGGGCTTCCTTTGGTTTGCTACGATGACACCTTCTTTTTGTGACATTATCATAGCTTGTGCTATTTGTCATAACATTAAGGTGCTTCTGATGTGCAATAATTGCTCTATGCAATTAGTAGACAACTTTATGAAATGTTTGTTGTCCTACACTTTTGGGACCTCTGTATTGTTTTAGTTGTTGTCACAGGTCACACCTTGCCAAACATGGACTGCAACCTGCAGGGTGGTATAGATGTTGGCCATACCTCTGACCTCTACATATGTCTGCAGAATGTCCTGATGTTTGCCACATATTTTTTTCCATTTGTCATAACATTGTGGTTCTCTGGGAAATTGTTGGAAAATCATGACAGACTAACATTACAGATTGATGACCGATATTGTCATGTTACAAGACATACCCTTTGGAAAGTACATTCAAATGCACAACCTGTTCTGGTACCTACTTTCCATGCATGTCACAGCAACATGTGAAGGTTGTGCTCAATTTTTGGCCTTTGCCCTACTTTTCCGTATGGCTTTAACCAGTTAGACTGCTGCAAGGGGATATACATACATACACACACACACACACACACACACACACACCTACTCATGACCTTCCCTTGTTGACAGTAGAACTTCTACCTTCCTAGTTTTACTTACATAACACAAGCACCACAGAGGTACATAGTGTTGCAATGTCTGCCACAACTATTCAGGTGGGTGACAATTGCAGGGACTGTTAGGATTGCAAATGGTGGGTTCACAGGCCCTTAACATGGTAGAGGCATCTCAAGCACACGCACACACTGCTGCATGGGGCCATGCACTGAAGCACGCATGCACACAGAGTTGACACTTTTCTGATTAGGACACCTACCTATCTTGTTATGTACACTACAGATTGACATGACTATTGCACGTGCCACAGTGCCTTTGTGTTAGAAAATGTATAACTGTGCTTCCAAGGTGGATGACATCTGTAGGGACCCTGACTAGGTTGGCAATGGGGGAGATAACAGAATGGAAGAGGCACACAAAATGGCATAACCATCGTATACACACAGACAAGACAGCCACAGGGGATATGCATACAGAAACACATACATACACAGTGGCAAACGTCAGACTGGAACACCTACCTATCTACTTGTATGTACTATAGTGTTATGCACATTTTGCATGTGCCATGGAAATTATATGCTCGGGACATGACTCACAACTTCTTACACAAATTAATCTTGGGAATGCCTTCATGTATGGTGGGATATACCAACCGAAATAGGGACTGTTTTCACATATTGCTCTTCCAAACCTAAACAAGTGAGAGGGTAACAGATTTTGCATCAGCATGACATTTCAGATGGGTATGATGTCTGAAGCTGACATGTCTGTCACTATGGCAACTGTCACTTATTGCCAATGATTTGTCATAAAACCCCATTGTTATGAGACACAGACCACATATATGTTGCAAACATCTGTACATTCTGCATACATCTGTACAGATGACTGGTATAGCCTGTAGAGTGTAATATGGTGCATCTAAGGTGGATGACATCAACAGGGTCTTTAAAGTAATGCCATCGGGAGGGGGTCAACAAGCCTTAAAATGGTATAACCAACACACACAAGAGCCACAGGGGGATATGCTTCACACACAAACACATATACAGTAGTATAGTTTGCTGTATTGAGATTCAAACCCCTACCTACTTAGTTGAATGTACTACAGTGCTGCCTACTTATCACATGCACCACAGAGCTTATATGCCTAGAAAGTGTCCAACAGTGGATCTAAGGTGGATGACATGAATAGGCCCTGTAAAGTAATGCAATGGGGAGTCACCAGGGTGGAACAGACCTCAAAATGGTATAATCAGCATGCACAGGTGATATGGTTCTCACACACACACACACACACACACACACACACACACACACACACACACACACACACACACACACACACACACACACACATGCACACACAGGGCAGGTGATGTGAGATTATAACCCCTACCTCACTACTATGACACAGTGGAGCTCACCATTGTACTGGCAAATTCCAGTGGTTACAATCTGTGTGCAAATATCTGCATCAGGACATCACTTTATGCTTTTCAGGGTTCATAGGTTCATAGGTTGTACTAGGCTAATCGCCCTGGAGCCTTTACAAGCCTAGCCCCCCAAAAAATTGCCCAGGCACCGTGCCACCCGTGTTAGTTCACAGTGCCCATATCCAGTAGTGCAACTGGAATGATCCTTGGAATGAACTTTCTGTTACCCATCCACTTGTCAAGATTTCTATTGAAGATGGCTAGTGAGGTGCTCTGGTTGAGCTGAATGGGAACCTTATTCTAGAGTATGAGCAATCTTTCGGAGATGAACCCGTCCCTATTGTATGTTCTGTTAATTGTGGTAATGAGGTTGTGATCTCTGAAATGTGTGGCATGGGGGGATTGGAATTTCTTTAGGTGTAGCATTTCAAGTAGGGCTGGGTCAGACATGGCTTTGTAAGTTAAGCAGAGATCACCTTTAAGTAGACTATAATAGACTGAGAACAGCTGAAGTTTCTTGAGTATGTCCATGTAGGACATGTGTTTAAGGCCTAGGATTCTTTTTGTGAGGTATTTTTGTGGCCTCTGCAGCTGTTGTAGGTGTCTGGTTAGGTACATGCCAAATGGGGCATTATATTCAATGACCGGTCTAATGAGGGATGAGTAGAGAGGGATGATGACCTATTTCTTCCTGGATGCAAAACCTTTGGTTATAAAATGTGCTACATAGAAGGACTTTATGACCACAGTGGTAATGTGGCGGTCGAAGGTGAGGTGGCTGTTGACCTGTGTGCCAAGATCTCTTATGGCCCCTTCAGTGTTCAGTGGGCTCCCATCAACATGGTAATTTGTGGGAAATTAGTTTTTTCCAAAGGGAATGATAATGCATTTTTTGGTGTTAAGCTTCAGGCCATGGTTCCAACACCAGTCATTGGTCTCAGAGAGCCCCTTTTGTAGGTAGTTACATACATATGCTACCACCATCTACTACCCCATTCATTAATTGTTAATAAGAGTGGTTTACCTTGTGCCAGCAGCAGTTGAGAGGATGGTGCTTCAGGGCTGACTCTGTTGGATGCAAGCAGTACACGGCTTATACATGGTAATGTATAGGTGTGTGATGTGGCTGACATCCATTTTACTGTGTATATATGAGTCAGAGTGAGGTATCAGTCCATGGGCTCCTAGGGTGTCAGTGTATGTGCTATGCATTGCCTCTTTGTCAAGGCCAGGGCATACTGAGCATGCCTACGTGTGACTACATGGACAGGCTGAGGAGGTTCCTCCTCTGAGTCCCCCTGTGCCTGTGAGGACCTTGTCAATTCTGGGGGGCTGTGCCCCTTTCCCTGTGATGTTCCTGCTGCAGCTGTTTCCACAGGATCATATTGCGTAGCATGGCAAATACTATGAACATGAGTGCACATGTGGCTGGAGAGTACTGCAGGGCTCCACTAGATATGTCAAAGTAGCAGAACCGTGACTTGAGCAGCCCAAACACATGATCTATGATGTTCCTAGTTTGTGTGTGCCTCATTATGGCATTCTTCAGTGGGTGTGTGTGCATTTCTGATGGGTGTCATCATCCACATCCACGGTACCAGTGTGTAACCAGCATCCCCCACTAGGTGGCTGTACAAGATGTCACCCCCTGGCAAATGCCTGGTAGAGCTGTGAGGCCTGTCAGATGTGGAAGTCATGATAACTGCCAGCACATACATTGATGATAATGCCCTGGGCATTACACATGACCTGGCAGTTGATGGAGTGATACCCCTTGCGGTTGACGTAGACTCTACCTTCCTCACTGGATGGCGATTTGATGTGCACATGATTGCAGTCTATGGCACCCAGTCCCACTGGGTAGTGTGCTACATGATAGAAGAGATGCATATTGGTGGTCCTCTCCTCAGGGGTGTTGGGGAAATAAATATGCTCACTGGCATGTGTTAGCATGACATCCAGGAACTGGTGGAGTACCCTGGATGTGGATGCCTGTGAGATCCCCATGATGTCCCAAGTAGGTCTTTGGAAAGTACCTGTAGCTAGTCTTTTTAAGGCTATGCATACCTTTGTTTCCACTGGGATGGATTCCATTCTGTTGATTCTGGGTCTGAGGTGAGGGTGGAAGGGCTCGGGGAGTTTCTGTAATATGTCCCTGTCCACCCTGTAGCATTCTACTATCTCCAGCTCATATAGCCCCTGAAAGGTTACCCTGGGTCTGAAAACTCTTCTCCTCCTCAGTCTGGGCCAGTTGTTAACATTATCCTCATCACTGCCTTCAGCCTGTAGCATGTAGAGATGCAGCAAAGCAGCAGCAGACCCTATAATTTTATAAGTTAAAATTCCCAAGTGTGTACTCCAATGGTGCAAAGTATGTGGGGAAAATCAGATTAAAGGGTGCCTGCATAGTTTATACTGGTGTGCTGCAGATGCAGCCTGTGTGATTGGCTGACTATGATACATTCCACCTATCAGCTACATTATTGAGGGGTTTGAATGGGCCACTATGAGTGGCAGAAGTCTTATTAGTCATTTATAGTTGATTGCCTTTCTCAGCTACGTCCTTTTATTTTTTTTTTCCATTTCTTCCATTTCTAAGCCCTGTACCATGCTGCACAAACCCGTGCAGCAATTGTAAACATTGCTGAGCAGGAAGGGTCCTCTCCTGTACATGAGCATGCTTAGCATTTCTTCAACCAGCTAAACACAGCTTAGCGGCCTCAGACACCCCTCTGCTTAGCTGTAATTAGCTGAGCATAAATAGAAGCCTCTGAACTCCAGTGTGCTTACACAGACAGTGACACACAACCTTTTCATGTCAGCTGCCTCTTCTGTCTACACTACCATGTTGTAGCCCTTACACAGTTAGGTACCTGTGGACACGATGGCCCATTTTGCTATTCAATAAACTTAGCTCATTTACATACACCTAATTGCATATACCCGAGTTACTGCACTGCACTACACCAGAGCCTATGTCCTGAGCAAACATTATAACCTGCCATTGTATGACTCTGCCTGCTGGCCAGTATAATGAGAAATTTTAATATATCTTTATATCTCATATTTTACTATTTTAATTTTTATTTTACGATCTATTATGTTTGTGCGTTGCTGCTCAACGCTTAAACATGTCATATCTGTTAAAAAAAGTAAATTTGATTTTCCATTAATTGCATCACTTTTAAATGTTGATGGCCATAGTTGTGGCCATTGGCATGCCTATTGCACCTAATACATGCTTTTATTTGAGTTGTCAAAGCCCCTCTTTATTTTTACATTCCGGTACATGATTAGTAACCATGTACATTTTTCTTGCAGATACAGCTCCTACACAGATGCCTGTGTGTTTCCTGGATCACAAATTCATGTCATTTGCATGGTGTACACCAGGTGATTTGCATTATGCCATTGCCTCCATGTTGGAACAGTGCCGGAAGGCTTGTGCACACCCCCAGCCTTGTTTCCTGGATCGCTTGGCTTCCTGATTTCGTGTTCAGTCCGTGGCACTATTCCTACATGGAGAATCGCTCCGTGTAGGGTTTATTGAATTACCTCAATAACTTTCTTATCATACAAGTTATTTTGCATGAAGTAATGCTTATGATTAAAAAAGTGAAGCTGCAAAATCAGATACAGAATGAAATATATTCTTATTATTGAGACTTATTTGTATGAGCCAAAGTATAAAACCTAAAAAAAACTAAGTAAGATGCATAATGAAATACTTTGGACTGCAAGAAAAGAAAACAAGTTTAACAAATGTAATGTTCTTGATAAGGAAAACACAGCATGTGCTGAACTCATCATAGTCTTATATTTTAGGAAACACATTCCATGAACCGTTTGCACGTTTGCAAGTGAAAAATAAACCAATCATTTATTTATTTATTTTTTATTTTTATTTTACATTTGTTGACCGGGCTAGTCTGGCTGGATACATGTCCATTTTCAGCAGAGGCCCGAGGAGAAAAGCTCCACTATAAACTAAGTACATTACATAAAAAAGAAATTTAATACTCTAAGATAATAGCTAAGATCAGATATTACGAAAACAAAAAGAAAGATAATTTAAAAAAGAAACAAGTTTACAATAAGCAGTTCATTAAATATACATAATTGTACCAAAAGTACATACTTTAATCTCCAAACAGTGAAAGAAACAAAACTGAAGTGGGTAGGGAAGAAAAGAGTGGAGGGGAAACAGGGTAAGAGAAAATGGTTAGTCAGGTGTATTGCAGGAACACAGCCAATGATTTTGGAAGTAGTGTTTAATTTTTTGTTTGAAAAGTGGCAGGGATGTAGTCAGAGTTATGTCACTAGGTAGGAGATTCCAACTTCTACCTATTGTGTTAGTGAATAAAGAATCACCTGCTGTGTTGTTTGCCTTTATAGATTTTGTCATGAGTTTACAAGAGGAGCGAAGTGAGTTGAGATTGTTGTAAGGGATTAGAAGTTGAGAGAGTATTGGGGTGTTGTCAGGTAGGTGTAAAATGTTGTGGGCAATAGTGAGTTGAGGAATTATAAGGTAGTTTTGAAATTCGAGCCAGCCTAGTTGTTTTAGGTTTATACAATGGTGGGTCCTAAATGGGTTACTAGTGGCGAAGCAAGCTATGTTGTTATAGCAGGTTGCAAGTTTGTTGAGGTTACTTTTCTTAAGGTTAGTATAAATAGGGGAAGCATATAGGAGAGTTGATAAAAGATGAGATTGTGCAATTTTGATTCTAGTTGCTGGGGTTAGAAAAGGTTTGATGCGATAAAGGGATCCTATTTTTCTGTTAACTAACTTGATGTTGTTGTTAATATGCTGATCGAAGGAGAGATTATTGTCAATGGTTATTCCTAAAAGTTTTGTAGTGAGATCAGGTGAGATGAGAGTACCATTATTTGAGGAAATGGTAAAGTTTAGAGGGGGGGACCGAGTGGTGGGGAGAAGAGGAGGAGTTTTGTTTTTTTGGCATTTAGAAGGAGAAACCATTTAGAAAACCATGTTTCTACGGAATTAAAGGTATTTTGGGTCAGTGAGATCAGTTCTGTAGAGGATGGTGCCGAGCAGATAAGGGTTGAATCATCTGCATATTGTATGCAGGTTGCTTGTGGGATTGCAGTCTGTAGATCGTTAATAAAGAGAGAGAACAGAAGTGGACCAAGAATGGAGCCCTGGGGAACTCCGATGGAAATGGGCAAGAATGAAGAGATATGGTTTTCCCATATTACTGCTTGTTGTCTGTTGTTAAGATAAGATTTAAACCATTTAATGGCGAATTTATCACAAGAGAGAGATTCAAGAATGTTGATTAAGAGAGAGTGGTTGACCATATCGAAAGCTTTAGAGAGATCAATGAAGAGAGCGGAAGAGAGAGTATTGTTGTTTCAATTTTTGTTGATAGTATCTACAAAAGAAAGAAGGGCAGTGGTGGTACTGTGGTGAGGTCTAAAGCCATGCTGACAGTTTGCTATTATGTTGTGAAGAGAGAGATAGTGCACAAGTTGCTGATGAATACATTTTTCCATGATTTTTGCTAGGGGTGAGAGTAGGGCGATAGGTCTAAAGTTGGAAAGGTCAAGGGAGTTACCACCCTTATGTAGTGGGATAATATAGGAGATTTTCCAGATGTCAGGGATGGTTCCCTCTTGGATAGTTCTATTTATAAGTAAGGATATAGGGTATGCAATTTCTTTGGCAGCTTTCTGAAGGAAGAGAGAAGGGAGCTTGTCTGCAGAAGGGGTGCAAGGTTTCAGTTTGTGAATGAGTCTATAGATGAAAGAAGTAGATATGGGTTTTAGAGAGAAGTTATAGGAGGAGTTAGCTATATTATTTGGAATATAAGAGTTGTTGGTGTTCATTTGTTTGGCTAGGGATTGAATAGTTTCAGAGAAAAAAGAGTTGAAAGCATTAGCAGTCTGGAGAGGGGTTTCTGGGTCAGCATTAAGTGGGGATGGAGTTTTAGCACTTCCTGGGGAGAGAAGTCTATTTACTGATGACCAGAAATATTTAGAATTGTTAAGATGAGTTTCCTGAAGTTCACAGTAGAATTTTTCTTGTCAGAGATTATTGATTTCTTAGCTAGATTTCTAAGTTGGCGAAAAAGAACTAAATCAGGGTTTTGTCTATGGCATCTCCATTTTGTCCATGCTTTGTTTCTAGTATGAATGAGTTTTTTAGTATTGTTGGTAAGCCATGGGGCTGTTTTGGTTTTACTCTAATAGTACGTTCAGGAGCATGTTTATCAAGTATGGATAAGAAGGTAGTATTGAAAAATGAGACTGCCTCCTCCAGGGGAAGTGATTTTAAGCAATTCCAATTGCATGCTCTCAGTTCAGCTTGGAAGAGGTCTATGTTAAAATGCTTGATAGAACGGATTAGCCTAGTATTCGGGAGGTTAACACATTCTGATTTTTGTCTAGTAATGTAGGTTAGGGAGTGGTCGCTGAAATCGTCTGGCATAGTACCTACTTTATACTGTTTGTTGACTTTATTTGTGAGTATCCAGTCTAATATACTCTCTCTCTTACTGGGCTTATGGACTCTAGTAGTTGAGGTAATGTTTTGGGTGAACCATGTAGGTTAATATGAGAGGAGGGATTGTCATCATTAATAGTGTTCCAATCTATGTTAACGTCACCAAGAATTATGGTTTCTTGGGGGTAGGTGGTGGAAACCCAGCTTAGAAAGTCTTCTAATATTGGAATGTTGTTACCTGGAGGAAGATACATGCATATAAAGTAAAGGGCTTTTTTGGCATTTAGTTGGAGTTTAATAATGATGGCTTCTATTTTGCTATCTTGGTTTGGACATACTGGTTGGGTTGAGATGTTAAGCTGATTTTTGAAAAGTATTGCTACTCCACCACCCTTACGTTTTAAGCGGTCATGTCTTACTATATTATATCCTTGGGGTATAATCTCTGAGTCTTTTGTGCCTGGGTTTAGCCAGGTTTCAGAGAGGCAAAGGATGTCAAAAGAGTGGATATCTAAGAGGGCATGGATGAAGGGTATTTTCTTATGTATGCTTTGAATGTTGAGGTGTCCTATGAGGAAATTATTGTTAGGGTTAGGTGAGCAGTTTTGGGGAGGAGGGGAGATAGGGCCAGGGTTGGGGTGGATGTCCCCATCTTGTAGGGTAGGATTAACTAGTTTAGTTAAAAGATTGCTCTTTAGAAATGTGAGAGGTTTTGTTTTTCTGTCTGATTGTAGGAGGTAGGTAAGGTGATGTAGCCTGTGGAATATAGGTAGATGATAGCTAGGGGTGGACTTAACATTAGAGTATGATGTGAAAGTGAATAAAGTAGAAGTGTGTTTTTGTGAAGCATTGTGATAGTTGTTGAGTGAAATTTCAAAGAAGGTGAGATGGTATGTTGAGAGAAGGGTGGTCAAGAGTAAGATTGAGAGTATAGGCAAAGATGGTATGTAGGGAGTCATTATTTAGTTTTCTGAGAAGTGGGGAGGAAGGAGGAAAGTACAAGGGAGAGAGGATGAGTGTGGTAAGCAGGAGAGGGGGTCGTATATCTTTTTGAAACTTGGAAAATAAGAATTGGATGCTAAAGGCAATAAAGAATGATAGGACTAGAGAAGATAGAGTAGGGTAATAGGAGAAGTATAAGTATGGGAGAAATGTAATGTAAGAAATTAAGGTAATAGGGCAAAGAAAGTGATGGGGGGAGTGGAAGGGGTGTGTTAAGGCTTGGTAACAATTTGGCGGGAAAGAGAGGGATAGGATAGGAGGGAAAGGGGTGTGGTTGTAGAGCTATAAGAATAGGACCCCTGGGGGTGGGTGGGAATTGGGGGTAGGGAGGGGAGCGGAGTGAGCCCGCAGAGGCTTAACGGAGCGGGGATACACAAAGTAAACCAAAGAGGAAGGAAAAATTATCAGAGAAAGCTGGCTGAGGCCAAGTAAGTAGAGTATCTAGGAGGATAGGGCAAGAATGGAAGAAGAAAGGGATAGGAATATGAGGGGTGAAATAGTCAGCATAGGGTAGAGATACAAAACTGGTACACAAGATAATTAAAGGGGAAAGGGAGACATATAGTGGTCAGTAGCTGAGATTACAGTAAAATAGAGAGGGTCACAGTGAAAGTAAAAGATAAGGCTAGAGGGAGGGAAAGCTCAGGCTAAATAACGCGTTTGGTCAGGGAGGGATTGGAAATGTAAGAGTAGGGGTGGGGGTTGCTGCTGGCAAGCTTGACTGGGAGCTAACAGATAACTTGGCAGGGTTAAAAGTGTTACAATTTACGAGTCCAACATAAAGGTAGACATACTTTCTTGACTCTTGATGTAGAGGGTTGCAGGAGAAGTCTAGGTTTTGGAAAGTTCCAAGGGTAGTTGGCAAACAATACAGTAGCAGAAATTAACGGAGGGGTTCCACCCAGGCAAAAACACAGGGTATATCCAGGGGGTAGCTAATATAGGAGGAGAGAAGTTGAGAAAATAAAATAATGTTAGAATAACTAATTGCAACACAATGTAATTAAGACAGTGCAGAAATCACAGGTCGTTTTAGTAAAAATAAATTTGAAATATATGGCAATGAAAAGGCAGTAACAAACAGGCTGGGTTGAGAGAATTGCACAACAGTAGTTAATATTAGGCACAGCACATGGTACAATATGCACAGTCTTACAAAAGGCTACTACCGGCTATATCAAAAACTGCACTAGAGAAGCTATTACCACAAATGTATTAATTAATAGATTAAAAGCACAGGGAAACAGAAGGGAGCATCTAGTTCCAGACAGTTATCCTTGAATGAAAGATGAGGGTAGGTACCTAAAGGGGAAGAGAAACCCCAGCCTAATCTACGCGTGTAAGGCCAGTGTAAGTTACACACAGTTCAGATAGAGGGCGGGAAAGAGATTGAGTGTTTTTATTTTAAAAAAAAAACAGTAGGTCAGCATTAAAGGTTATAGCCCCTAGCAGGAGTAAATTCGGTGGTCTGTTTAACCGAAGAGGTAGTTTTGAAACTATCAGTAAAAGGCAAAGAGGAGTAAATAAAATCCTAATTGATAAGATAGCCGCTACTCAGCGCTAGTTGGGTCAACCACGGGGTATTAGAAGACCAACACCAGAAGCAGGTCTTTTCAAGGAGCAGCAGTTAGCTGCGTGTAGCTACTATAAAGATTGTAAGAACTAACCTGCCACACCGTCGCTAAAAAAGGTGGAAGCAAAGCTACCACACTGTCGCTACAGCCGGTGCCAGACCTGCACCCGAAAGCAGGACCTTTCAAGGAACCGCAGTTAGCTGCGAGATAACCACCTTGAGAAACGGGGAAAAATTAAGCAGCCACGCTTTAGCTACAGCTGAAGCCAGACCAGCACCAGAACGCAGGTCGTTTTAAGGAGCAGCAGATCGCTGCATACAGCTGCCTTAAAATTGGGGAAAAACTAAGCTACCACGCTGTCGCTACAAAGTGGGGAATCTAAGCTACTACGTTGTCGCTACAGCTGGAGCCAAACCAGCACCAGAAAGCAGGTATTTGCAAGGAGCAGCAGTTAGTTGCTTTATGCTTTATGATTAAAAAATCATACTATTTTTTAATTTGCATTATAATCTGAGATGCATAAAAGCTATATTGATTGTTTTCCCTGCAGATATGATAAAGTGAACATTTATGTACCCAAAGTGAAAGGTGTTATTTGTACTCATTATGGAATTTTTTATTTAAAATTCCCTAAATGATTCCATTCACACAGCTATGAAGACAAGCACAAAAGTGACTTACTAAAAATATAGTAGGAGATGCATAGTTTCTGGCCTTGACAAGATCAAGGCCAATGATAATACCAAGTATGCTATATGGCCCCCAGAAAGCCAAGAATATTACAAAAACTAAAAACATTAGTAAAAACTGTTATAGTTCACTTGGCCTCAGTTTTTCTTCACTGTTGAACATGATGCTTCACATGAATGATTAGTATCCAGATGTTTATATAACAGAAAATACTAATTTTGGTGTAACTATGAAGTGAACTATTTCAAAAATTAAACTGTATGCTGAATTCACTGGACATAGGAAGGTGAACTGGATCATACTGAAACATGTTTAGGAATATCATGAGAATTAGTGTAAAAAACACCATTATACACACAATGCACATGTGGTAGAATATGTTCTTCTTGCTGTACAGTGTCTCGTAGCTACAGTTATGGCAGATGCAGCAGTATCGGTTGATAGCAATCTCTGTAATGTTAGAAACAGATGCAACATTGCCTAAACACAGAAGAGCAGCACTGACAAAACAGTGTGCTTCTCCCAAAGTCCACGTATTGTTAAGCATGGCAATTATCATTGTTGGATATGGAAATGATGTCACAGTAATATCAGCCACTGACAAACAAACAATGAGGTAATTACCTGAAAAACAAGAAAGAATAGTTAAGATTCACAAGTACTGCTGCAGGCATCCTGTTGAAACAGTTACTGAGAGCAAGGAAATGCATCCCAGTCTCAAATAATACATTTTTAATAACAGATTTTTGCAGCAACATTTATTTTATTGACTTTTATATAAAAGTAAAAGCCGAAAAAATGTCAGTGTGCTTCTCAGTCCATTTTCACAGACTTGACATATAAGTCAATGACAGACTTATATGTAAATCAGCAGCTGAAAATACAGTAATTTTTAAGTTAGTTGTTTCAGAGTTGGATACTTTCTAAAATGCTTATATTAACATTAAAAGCACATGAAAGACCTAAGTCCAGCAGTGAAACTGGAAAGATAACACTATTATTGTTAGTGTGCAATCCATTACAAAGTACTATTTACAATTTAAAAAAAAGCTTAAACTGCAGAATCAGATATGGAATGCAATATATTCTTGTTGTGAGACTTGTTTGTATGAGCCAAAGTCTATGATCATAAAGCTTGAAAAAGTTCATTGAAGATCGCTATACTATGAGCAAATTGAAGAAAAATTATTACAGTTAAAAGTGATGCACTTGTCTTACTGTAACTACATGAAAATAATTTTAAGAAGCAATAAATTACTGAAACAGACGTTTCAGGATGTTTACTAAAAATAAATACATATATATGTACATACAAAAATAAAAAAAAAATAAATAAATAACAATATCTCACTTTAACTGGAGTGAAAGCAAACCTACTTGATTATAATGCTGGAAATTCCAGGAGTTTCTAGGATCTGTTGCAACAGGTTACCTTCATTTCATAGAAAGGTCATTTCACTGAAAGGCAAATTAGCAAGACCAATTCACTGAAAGTTCATTTCACTGACAACTTATTTCACCGAAACTCATTTCGTCGACAGTTATATATGGCCTGTTCCCCACTGTAGTGTGATCCTGGAGTTAGAATATATAGTGAGGGCGTGTGTGGGGGGCACAGCCCCCCACAATGGGGGGGGTGGGGTGGGGGTGTAGCCTCCCACATATTATAAATGTTTTAAACTATACAGATGGATACTTACAAGTGCAATGAATAATTGTTTTGCAGAAAACAATATACAACCAAAGTATGCGGGGGGCTTCGTCCCAGCACCCTCCTTAATATATACTCTAACTCCAGGATCACACTACAGTGGGGAACAGGCCATATATAACTGTCGACAAAATGAGTTTCAGTGAAATGAGTTGTCAGTGAAATGAACTTTCAGTGAATTGGTCTTGCTGATTTGCTTGTCGGTGGAATGAGCTGTCGATGAAATGAAGGTAACCCATTGCAACACATGGTGCTTAGATTAATATTCCGGCAACAACATGTGGCATGGAAAGGTGATGCACACCCGAGGTGCTGTACTCTGAAACAATAGTAAACTGACATATCATTTACTCAGGATCATTGTATAAATGGTATAGACTCTGACATTTTTTATTCACATTTCCAATAAATATTATGAAAACCTCCACATTAATTGAATAAAAGCAGTTTATAATTTCAGTTAAAGTAAATCTTTTTGAAAGTGAAAGGAATCACTGATTTCACGTAAAACATTGTTACTCAGTTTTTGTTATGCATGACATGTCTGCTTAATGTACAGTTCTCAACCTGTAACCGGATATTTACTGAGCAACACTTTTATTTTACTTTTTAGCAAATCTAACTTACTAGATTAAGTAACATACTTTTAAATAGAGCACTTTTTTCCTGTCAGCTTAAAAGTGGAGTAAAGTAACTGAAAACATTTTTCTTCTGTGGAGAAATTGTATTTATTTTAATTTTGGGAGTGGTCATAGTGTTTTAAAGTGCTTTATAATGTGCTTTTCTGTCAAAACAGTAACTTTTGTAGACTCATAGTGTTTACTCATGTTTGCTGCTTATCTTCTAATGGAAAGTCCTTCTACCAGCCAAAAAAGAAAAAAAAAACTAAGCAAACAGCCTTTGCCACCACAGTAGGAAAGCAATTTGCCTCAGCTGCTCAGTGACTGTGCTGTGGTCATTTGTTTTACCTCAGACTCATCTTTTACTCTGGATCCCTGTGGTGTAGCACCTACAACCACTATGGACCAGGGGTTAGCCATGTCATCTGTGGCTTTTGGGATCTTCTCTGTGGAAAGGGAGAGCCACTCTTGTCAGTCCTGGGAGAGGGAACAGGGAAGGTTTCCCTTTTGTGTCAGAACACTGTGTCCATTCCTGGAGAAGCTGCTGCTGCCATGAGTAACATGGTTGGCCCCATTTTTCTTGTCAAAAAGAAATGGAAAACCAAGCATGAATCTACTCCTCCTCTGGGTCTGGCTCAGGTTTTAATTCAGGATATTAAGACTTCAAGTAAAGTAGTTTCTGGTAAAAGACGGAGGGATACCTCTTTTCCTGAAGAGATTCAAGATTCTGAATATGAACAAGAAGATGCAGGAATGAAAACAAGCTTTTTCCCTCAGATTTCTGATTCAGACTCAGAGGAGAGTTCAGTTTCTGATTCTTCCTGTGTGGGGGAGGTGGGTGGTCTCTTTCTCAGAGACTATTGCCAGAATGTGTCAATGTTTTCAGTGGGAGAACACTGAAGTTTCTCAGTCCCTCAGAAAATACTGAGTTGTTACAGATGATCTTAAAAATAAGATTTTAAATTCACCTTTGGATAAAGATTTAGTGTTTGGCCTCTTTGCTGGAAAGGTAATCAAAAAGTATGATGAAATGAGAAGCTGATCCAGAGAATCTCTTAAGATTTTTCAGCCCTCCTTTTCCAAATTTCCTAAGGCTTTTCTATTTCCTCATCCAGTTTTGGCAAAAAGCAGAGTAAACAGTCTCAACAAAATACAGCTAAACAAATATTTAAGAGGAAATGGCAAGGGGGTTCCAAAAAGAAGTCTTGAACTTCTCAAAACCATGGGCAGTCCTACAAATCTGACTGAATGTTCAAGAGACATTGTGACCCTCTCCCACCCTAACCCCTTTTTCTTCCAGAACATCTGAATCACCATTTTTCTCTTGGGCAACAGATATTTTTAGACAAATGGGTTCTAAAAATCATGCATCTAGTTTACAGATGGCAGTGGGAGAAAAGTCCTCCTTTCCAGGGGTCATTCCTTATCCTCCAGATCAGACTCTTTTGTTTCCTCTAGTTCTTCTTCACATGCTGTCCCAAGAAGGACAGAACTAGTTCCTCCTTCCAGAGGTGGGGAAGGATTTTTATTCAAGGATGTTCCTAGTGTGTGTTAAGATGAGTGCGTGTAATAAGTAGGTGTGTGTGTGTGTGTGTGTGTGTGTGTGTGTGTGGTGTGTGTGTGTGTGTGTGTGTGTGTGTGTGTGTGTGTGTGTGTGTGTGTGTGTGTGTGTGTGTGTGTGCATGTGTGTGTGCATGTTTAAATTTTTAAGAGTGTGTGTAAGAAGTAGCAGGTAATAAGTGGGTGCGTGTGTGCGTGTAAGTATATATCCTGCTTAAATAGCTGTTATTTCTCAATATGCACCTGTCTGTACTGCACAGCACAATATGTGTTTTATACTACATTCTGCTTCGCTTCTTTTAATTCTGATCACTTTAGTTCTAGACTGGTATATTGTTTTCAGATGCTAAATCAAAGTGCCATGTTGCCCGAAAGAAAGATTTTTTTTTTCTAAACTGAATTTTAATATGCCTTGTGAGTCAAAGTGAATATATTCTAAAATAATCATTTGTACATTTGTTTATCACTGTTATTTAGTGCAGGCTCAGTAAAGAAGTATGAAAATGTAGTGGCTTTTTTGCTGTAGTGAGCCGTTCTTGCTCCCTTGCACCCTGAAGACTGTATTTATCTTGGAAGAAGCTGGGAAAATTTCTGCAACCATTTTGCATTGTAATGAGTGCAGTAAGAGGCATAATGGCCATGTGATTGTGAGGGTCTATATTAAATCAGCAAACATGTAAAAAAGTGAACGCTGATTTATCAACTCCATTTAAGTGAAAGCTTACAATCCCGAACACTTGGAACAGTGATTTTTCTTCCCAGGGAAAAAAATTGCTGTCCACATAAAAAATGAATAAATAAATAAAACCTTCAAAACATTACATAAAGTGGGGGGGCTTCATCCCCCCACACCCCCCCAATGGGGGGGCTGTGCCCCCCCAAACCCCCATGCTTAAATATACCAACTCCGAGATCGCACTACAGTGAGGAAAATGTCAAAGTAATGGAGGTGGCCAAGTGATTTCTTTCCGAGGGAAAGAAATCACTTATATGCCGTTTCACTATTTTGTTGTTTCGTGTTTTCAGCTACGATCAAGACACATACGAAGGATTGCATCTTTGATTATATAATAGGAACCCGATTGTGATTGTGATGTTGTGACATTTTATACCGTAGTTTTGGAAAAGCTAATTCACTTATTTGGCATAGTAGAATAGAATACATGTTTTAAGTGGGATGTTATTACTTTTTACTTCTGCTTTTGTGCAACGCCAAATATCAAGCAGTAGTTTACTTTTTTCTTTCTGTCTTTTTATTTTAATTCAATAACTTGTGTGGAATGAAATCATTCAGATTTGATACAGTTGTGCCTGGGACATGCTTTGATTAGTTTTATCAGGGCTGTACTAGACAATTTCATATCTGCAGTTGTTCCTTGTTATGACACTGTCATGAACTAGAGTAGTGCATAGATATTTGCAGGTGTAATGTATGGGGAGACTTCCCTCCTGCTTTGCATTAATATGCAGTGGAATAAATTGTTTTTAATATTTGTCTGTGGTAGTCTGACATCATGCCGACTCATTTCTAGTTGTATTACTTAATTTATTTTGATTTTTTTCTTTGCAATTTTTGTCCTTTTGGAATTTACCAGTCACCACATTCAAACTACATTTAGTGAGTCAGAGGGATTAGGCACATAAAATGAATGGAAGCAAATCAGCCAAGGGAAAAAGAGTTCATGATATAAATATGTTATGCATAAAACAGTATAATGAACCAAAAGGCAAATGAATGTTCTTTCATAGTGGATCCACACCGATTATACGCATTGTAACACCCAAGACCATAACAACCTGGAAAAAGACATGGATATGTTTTTTTCTATACTTTATATAAGAGGCACTGCACTTTGCATAAACATTATTGGGTGGGGATAACAGCATGGAGAAGTAGCTTTCTGTCAGCATAAACACAGGCATGTATTATGACAACTTGAAAAAGTGAAGTGTATGAAAAGTTGATACACAGTCTGAAGGTTTTAATTATGATTGGTGAGTGCTTTTGGTAAAAGCAATCTGATAATTATATGACACCAATCTGTCACTGAATTTGTAAGTGCTCAATAATTTGAATTGATAGATTACATGATTTTTTAAAAGAATTATTTTACATGGTGACCAAAGCTGCCCAAAACACGTGTGCATCCTAGTACCTGCAAATCCATAATTAATATAACTACCTCCAAAATCAAACAAATTCAATAGTAAATTATAATTCCCTTTTCTGAAACCATTTCAGCTTGTCAGCCTTAACCCTTGCCTTAACCAATAATTTTTCAGTGAACTTGCCAGCAATTAAACAGCTATGAAGTCTTACTTCCAAAACTTTTGTTTTCATAGTACATGACACAATCAAGGGGAACTGGAACCTGTCTGGTGAAGGTTGGTTAGTCTAGGGTTTGGAATAAGCATCCTTACTGGTCCTTTTAAAATTTTTTAAATTTTTTTCAAGTGTTAGCTTCTAGTATTTAAGCCCTGCATTTGAGCAGGTTTCTGCTTGTTTGTGCATTGGGCAACAATTGCGTGCCATAGCCAGACAAATTAATTAAACAGTTTTTCCCTTAGTTACAGGCTCAGCTGTAACACATTAGTGTAGCCCTCATCCTTAGTACTTTCCCAGTCAAAGAAATACTGCTAGTGAACTGCAACCTATTAAATTTAAAAAAAAAGGCAGGCAGAAATATCCATCTGCTGAGCTCCTCCTTAATCAAACCTGAAAAGCCCCTAGCATTATGGACAGTTGGACTAGCCTTGTTTCTCCTGCCAACCTTGTTGACTTGGGTCTCTTGAGGCAGTGTAGGTACATTTATATAAATTAAAAACATACACAACTTCTACAATGATTACATTTACAGCTATTTGGAATTAACTTTTATTTAAAATTTTATAGCACAAACACTGATAACCATTTGTTAAACAAAACAGTACAGTCTCACAATGAAAACAGACTTAGCATGAACAACAGTAAACTTCTCTGACCTTGAAAGTCACATTTATTGAAATTAAATTAAAACCCATATTGATAGAAAATGCATCTGGTCAGTGGCGGATTAAATTTACCTTTCCCTGTTTTCAAACCGTGGGCCTGTTGCACACATTTTAGGACCATGCATACATGCATGTGTTCTTTGATTCACCTTCCTGATCGTACCAAATAATATTCCTTATACAATATAGCACAACTTGTTAGAATGTGTTTTAAATTTGTAGTTTTGAACATTTTTCCAGTAAGCAACGAAAGAAAAAATGTGAACCAATAATGACAAAACTACCCAGTTCAGAACATTTCAACTATAAAAGGTCACTCAAACTTCTGTCATTACAATCCACCAATATCAGTCAATATGCAAAATCTCCACACCGCAGAAGTAAAATTCATTTAAATAATTAAACAATAAGGAGAACTGTAACTAATGAAGAGATTGCTGCTGGCAAACAACTTTGCATTTCAGTGTTTCAACTAAAAATCTGGTGCCTGCTGGCTTTGAAGAATACATTGCCTAGGTTACATTAACAAAAAGAAAAACAAATGTGCGCTTGGAATATTGCAATAGGGAATGGGTGTCAAACTGACAATAACTTCATAGTAAATATTTTTTGAGCCTTGGGTTCAGTTAACAGTGGCATAAAGAATATATTTGATTTGATGTACCATGTGCCACAACTCAAACTGCCCTTTGTAATAATCCAACATATTCTACCCTGTAAATACTTTACTGCTGATTACCCACCCAAATGTGAAGCTTGCATTTATAAAACTTGCTTCAGTTAACTGTTGTTGCCATAACAGCAGTTGTTGTAACATTCCTTACAGTGGACAGGAGCATGCATTTCTTGAGGTAGCTAGGATGTGGTCATTTTGCACTTATTCTGTGATATCTCTGGTAGTAGTCAGTGATGCTTAACAGGACTGAAGGAATTGGGTGCAGACACAGCCATAGAAGTCATAGTGAAAGCGTTTCATAAAATAATTAGTAGCATATAATGAAACTAAGGGCATTAATTTCTGTTTGGAGCCTTGACTAATGTGTATGTAACCATCTGGGTTCACGGACTATAAGTAGCACTGGAGGGATCAGCCTGTATAAATGGCAAGACATTTCAGATAATATAAAATGTGGTGTCCTTTATAAGGTGTTGTGTATACTGGTCAAAGTGGTCATCTTTTTCCATTTTTCCATGGTTAATCAAAGGGTAAATGGCAAAAACAAGGAAGATGAAACATAACAAGAGGCACTAAGACAAGAGGGGTGACTAATTCGACTAGAGTATGGGTTTTTATGTTTTTTAAGTTGGCTCTTTTTTAAATAGTAGAGAAAGAGGAATTAATCAGTGGGTGGTATGTATGTATCACTAATGGAAATGACATTACACATTTAGATATCTACCTGTATTGTATTGTATTTTATTTATTTATTTCAGTTTATTAACTGGGGAAGAACACTGGTCTCTTTGGGCCATTTTACAGATTTAGCCCAGGACATTAAAATAAAGTACAGACTACAAAACTGGTATTACAGCATGACAGAAAAGTAACAGAGTCCATAAATGTATAATATAAATTCATTCTGAAATGGTAAACATAGGGAAGGAGATGAGATTTTGTCATTAGTGGTATTCCACAGGGGTCAGTGCTGGGCCCCCTATCGTTTGGAATATGCTTCTCAGGAGTTCAGGTGAAAACAGAGGGGCTGTGGCTGACTAAGTTTGATGATGACTGCATATTAGGAGCAATCAATCCCTGAAAGCTGTTGATATACTTCAACAGGGACTTACACAGCTCAATGACTGGTGCCAAAGCCATGGACTCAAACTCAATGCTAAAAAATGCATTATCATCCCCTTCAGTAAAATGATCTCCCTGCTGACTAGCATATAAATAATAATACCCTAAGCACCAGCTCAGTAGTGAAAGAGTTGGGAAAACATGATGACTGTGGCCTTACCTTTGACCAGTGTATGTGGTAAGAAAAGCATACCATGTCACACACCTCATCAGCAAAGGCATTGCCTCAAGAGCAAAAGAGTTAATAACTCTCCTGTACTTGGCCCTCATCAGGCCAATAACTGAATACAATGCTCCCTTTGGTATGTACCTTACCAGGCACCTGAAGCAAACTGAGAGACCCCAGAGATTTCCAACTAAGAAAATTCAGGGTCTCCATCTCATAAAATAAAAAAACGAAATGGAAAAGGTGCCAAAATACAAATACCAGTAACCAAAGTCCAATATAGCACCCAGGAAGGAGAAATAGCAGTCCATGACCAAATAATGAAAAACACTTCTTTAATATATATAAAACACATACATGCTTAACTTAAATCACCACATTTTCATCCTCAATACAAAGGCTGCATCAGATGCAATGTATCCCATATTACCTTTCTTTTATAATCCCATCAGTTATCTAATTAAAACCATTTCAAGCATCAAGCTGTCCTTAAACTACTAAAAAAAATAAATAAATACGTACTTTAATAGTATTTCTAATGAAATACTTATAATAAGTTTAAAAGTTTTTATAAACCAGTGGTAAATCATATTATGTCCAAACCAGGTCATTATAACAGCCATTAAACAAATTTGTATTATTAGTTTTTGTGCAAATCATAAATATGCATTTTATAAAAAACTAATGTAAAGGCTCTCTCTAGTGACCAACCACCACCATTGCAATAAAATCTCCTAAAGAAAAAAAAATCACTGCTTCAGTATTACATGTTTATAAAAATAAAAACAATATATTCACTTCACATTACAATTTTGCAACTCTCAATTTTAAAAGGGAGACTTTAGAGATGATCTCATTAAGACCAGGGGGAATATTAGCTTGCAGTGTTATCTGCCACCATAGTTCCCTATACTCTATTTTCTCCTCTCAAAGCCTCTTCTCTAAGGTCATTTTTAACTTCTAGGACAGAAAATAAAAAACTTGCATTGTCACATTCTTTTAGATGTTTAAATATGGCATTATTTTCTTTTTTTGTTTGAATATCATAGTGGTGTTCGTAAATTCTTTGTTTTAGTTTTCGTTCTGTCTTCCTCATATAGAAAGACTCACATTCTTCCCAAATCACCAGATAAACTAAAACCAAAGAATGACAATTTGAGAATCCCCTTCCTTCTAGCCACTTATTTCTACAAACTAGGAAAACTTTTTCTTTGTTCACTATATATTTACATTGTGAACAATGGCCACATTTAAATGTCCCTTTCTTTTTCCCAACCATATTACCATGTCTACCATCTTTTTCTAATCAACATTTTAATTTTTCTCCCTTCCTATAAATGACTTTAACAGGTTCTTTGGGAATGTCACCTAGATCTGTCAACCCCACAAATCTTTCCCATTCATTTTTAATGTTTTTCTAACTGAATTTATACTCCCATTGTACTCCATTATGAATGCATTCCTAAAATTTTCTTCTTGACAAGTTCTCATTTCTACAACTTCACGTGCTATGAATTCTCCTAGGATGGGTCTAAACCTTTCCTTTCTCCCTTCTATGACCTCTTTCTTAACATATTGTATCATTGTCTCTGGGTAACCCCTTCCTTTGAATAAAACTTCTTGGAAGTTGCACTCTTTTTCAAAATCCATTTTTGCTGAGGTCATCCTACTAGCATGCACATATTCTCCCTTAATAATAATTCTTTTATAGTGGAATGGGTGTGCACTTTCAAAATGAAGATATGAATTTGAAAATGTATCCTTCCTAAAAATGTTAGAATTAAATCTACTGTTCATTTTATATATTTATATGTCTAGGTACTGAAGTTTTTCATAGGAAAACTTATTTTCTAAAAAGTTAGTCATGTTTCCCAGAAAACTAATACATTCCTGTAACTTATCTAAGGAAGCTGTCCATAAAATACATATGTCATCCAGGAACCTTCTGTATAACACCCAACAATCAGAGTACATTTTGACAATACAAGGTTAGCATAAGGAGGGGCACAGGCAGCACCCGTCGCAACACCCTGCATTTGTTGAAAAAATTCCCCTTTAATGTAAATATAATTACACTTTAAAACCAGTTTGGGCAGACTAATTGTTTATTGTATGTAAGTCCACCATTATCAAATATCACTTAGGTTCATAGGTAGGTGCTAGGCTATTGGTCCAAGGGCCTATATAAGCCTATCCAGATGGTAGCATGTTAATTATTTTTTTTGTGCCCCTATCGAACAGAGCCACAGAAGTGATCCCTGGGGTGATTTTCCTATCTCCCATCCAGTCATAAAGATTTTTCTTGAAGAGTGCTAATGAGGAGCTCTGTTTGGCATAGGTAGTCTGTTCCAGAGTATGGGAAGTCTCTGGGACAAGAATCTATCCCTCCAGCATGTTCTGTTTATTGTGGTGACAAGGGTTGGGTCCCTAGAGTGTGTAGCTCGGAGGGATTGGGATTTCTTTAAGTGGAGCATGTCCAACAGCTCTGAGTTTGACATAGCTTTGTATGTTAGGCAGAGATTGCCTCTGAGTAGGTGATATGCGATGGAGTAAAGCTGGAGTTTTTTGAGACGGTCTGCGTAGGGTTGCCATCTTTCTTTGTGGCTAAAACCAGACTAAGGTCACACACCTCGCATCACCCATAACCCCACCCATGCCCACCCCCTGTCCCATCCATGCCCCACCCATTTTGTGACATCATCATGACATCAGCTGATGGGAACTGCCTCTTTTTCTGTTCCGGATGCCTCCTTTTAGCCGATTTACTATGCTTTTCTGTAAAAAAGCATAGTAAATCAGCCAATTTAACAAACACTGATAGTCTGTTTCCTTTTGTGAAATAGAATACTGGAGTTTGTACACTTTTGTGAGTACCACACCACGTTATTACACCAGCAGGACTATCCTGGTAAACAAATGTTAAATAATAATAATATGTGTGTGTGCGTGTGTGCGTATGTGCGTGTGTGTGTGTGTGTGTGTGTGTGTGTGTGTGTGTGTGTGTGTGTGTGCGTGTGTGTGTGTGTGTGTGTATCTACGCATACACACATATGATTATGCACAACATATACATATGTATATTTTTTATCTAGTTATAAAATGAATAAAATGTTCTTTTCACGTGTGTTTCATTACATAGTTGCACATGACTGAAGCTCTTTCATTTAGTTTAAATTGTACATATCTGAAGACTTTCTCCCCAGGCCTCTGATGAAAAAGGGCTGCTTAATTAGCCCATTTGGACTTCTCAGGTAAACAAATGTAAGTAAGCAAACAAAGAGAAAATATACTTAACTGCAACTAATAAGAAAAGTTGTAGCTTCAGGGGGCAAAGGTATGTTGTCTGCATGCTGCTTTTAATGTAACTGTATACATTTAGCAAGAGTGATAGTGTTTGCTAGGGTCCCCCTTCAGCAATACTTCCTGTTGACTGAAGCAGCACCCTTGTACTGTAGGTGGTGTAAGCTGATCTGTTCCCTTATGGGGGTTAAAAGCACACTGAACAGGCACCTTTCAGCCATGTTAGTTACACACCACATGTACACAATCCCTTTTAGCATGCATACCTCTCAAATGTGTCTTGACTTTGTCCCTAATATTCTGCACTGCTTCAACTCCAAGTGGAATATTTGTACTAGAAAAGCGAGATTGCAATAAATAAGTAAATAAAAAAATTATAGTCTTCTCATGCTCCAGAAAATAAATGCATGTTAGCACATACCATCTTAATTCTATCAAGAGTCACAAAGTGTGCTGCTAAACGGGATTCCAGCAGAGTGGTCAAGCTGGTCGCCTCTGCTTAACTATAAACTGGTCAAGGCTACAGCATCTCAGACTGTCTGATACAGTGAGATGGACACCAAGACACAGCTCAGCAAGGGGAATTTTTTTTGCAACCGCATACCAGTACTAATGCCTACAAAACCACTCTTCAGAAAGTAAGAAAACAGGTGCATACTTTCAAGACCACCAAGATCACAGATCCCCCTCCAGAAAAACCTAAATTGCACACATCATTTTAAAAGATAATAATCCACAGCTCTGCAAAAATTATTCACCTAATGCTTCAACATACACCATTGTAACCCTTTACTGTACATTTTACTTTCTCAAGCCTCAGGTCCGAGCACAGAAAGACTTGGCCAAACTTCGATAAAACCTCAGAGTAAGAACATCCGCTTTGAGAAGATACCAGGCGGCCACGTTATGCCTCTTAAATTGCCGCCCAACACCAGTTTCTCATGCCCTGGGAGCCGGCATTAAGCTCACTTGTTATTGCAGATGTAGCTGCCTACAGGTCTCCCATTGACATCATACAATGTTTTCTGACACACACAACTCTTAAAGGGCCAGCCACCCAACCAGGAGTGGAAAGCATAAACCCAAATAATGAGTGCATCACCTGCTTAAAAAAAAAAAAAAAAAAAAAAACTTTCTGCCTAAACAGCACTAGTGTTATCTTTCATTAAAATACAATTGAAGTTGAAGTTATCCTCCTGTATACAGCCAGGTAATGTCTTAAGGTACGCCCTTGTCTTTGTTCTTCATAGGGGTTGAGAAAGGGAAGAATGTGCTTACCCAAATTTCGATTATCTGTTTTAGATTCTTTTTATTGGAGTGTTATGTCATTGGTGGTGTTTTTTGTTTAATCCCTGACCAGAACTTGAAGGCATTTTAATTTACTTTTTAAACTTGAGTTAAGTTAAACACAAATCAGTGGTGCAAAACCCGGACTTCACATGTCCGGTTTTGAATGAAATTGGTGACTGGACAATTTGCCAGAAAACCGGACAGTCCGGTCAAAAACTGGAGAGCTGGCAACCCTAGGTCTGTGTAGGGCATCTGTTTGAGGTCAGTAATCCTCTTTGTGAGGTATTTCTGTGGCCTTTCCAGTTGTTGTTGATGTCTTGTGAGGTACATACAAAAGGGGCATTGTACTCTATAATGGGTTTAATGAGTGATGAGTAGAGGGGAACAATGACCTCTTTTTTTCTGGATGAGAAACCTTTAGTGATGAGGTGTGCCACATAGAAGGATTTCCTGACCACTGTGGTGATGTGATTATCAAAGGAGAGACTACTGTCCACCTGTGTCCCAAGGTCACTTATCACACTTTCAGTGTTAAGTAGACTACCACCTATGTGGTAGCTCATGGGTACAGAGTTTTTACCAAAGGGGATGACAATGCACTTTTTGGCATTGAGCTTGAGGACATGGCTTTGACACCAGGCATCTGTCTCAGTGAGGTCCTTTTGTAGGATTGTCCACATCATTAGGAGTTTCGATTATGGCTCCTAGTTTGCAGTCATCTGTGAACTTTGTTAGCCAAAGACCTTCTTTGTTAGCCTGTAGTTCAGAGAAGTAGATACCAAGCAGGGGAGGACCCAGGATTGAACCCTGTGGTTCGCCACTTGTTGATACTTTCCCATTGTGGGTTCTGTCAGTGAGTCAGTTGGCAGCCCATCTTGTCACATAAGGATTTATACCTAGTTTAGTGAGTTTATCTATAATTCCAGAGTGGATGATGGTGTCGAAAGCCTTGGCGAGATCTATATAGGCTGTTTGAACCACCTTACCCTCATCTACGGCTTTGCTGACAGCTTCAAAGAAATCTATCAGGTTTAGGAGACACGATCTGCCTTTTACAAACCCGAACTGGGTAGGATCGAGAGTTTGGAGATTACCAATGTCATTGTTTATAAGTTCCATGATGATACGGGGTCCATAGCCTTGCAGACCAGGCTCATCAGGCTAATGTGTTGGTAGTTCCCAGGGTCCATGGTGGCTCCCCCTTTGTGGAGTGGGATAACCGATGCTGTGCAACATTCAGAGGGCACAAAGCCTGAGGTAAGGCTATGAATGAACATGGTACTTAGGTGGGGTGCCAGTTCATTCTGTAGTTCATGAAGAATGCAGCCTGGGATGTTGTCATGTCCCATGGATGCTGTGTTCTTCTCTTTGGAGAGTGTGTTTTTTACCTGAGCAGCCGTGATTACAGGAACTTTGCATTCTTCTGGTATAGAGATGGGCTCTTTAGGGGATGAGAGGGGGGTAAAGTTAGCACTGAACCTATCTGCCAGGATGTTGGCAATATCAGTTGGTTCTGTATATTTAGTGTCATTGTGCTGTAACTCAGAGCAGATCTGAGTGCTGCCATTGAGATTCTTGACATAGCTATAGAATGCTTTGTGGTTGTCTTTAGAATCAGTGGCGATTTTGTTTTTGTAACTAGCTTTGGAGGATTTTATGAGAGATCTCAGCTTCTTACTGAGGCTGACCAGGGAGTTCCTCCAATCATGGGATTTTACTCTTTTTTGCAACAGTTTCTTTCTTGTGTTGTAGAGTTTGTTTATGGCAGGGGACCACCAGATTGTCTTCCTTTTTTTGGAGGATAGCATCTTGGTTCTGTTAGGGACTGCATGATCCATGCACTCATGTAAGTGCTTATAAAGTGCATTTGTATAGGATTCAGCAGTCGTATCTCTATTGTCCGTCAGCATGGGTGTCGTGAAGTTTGCCACTTCTGTCTTAAGAAGCATGAAGTGGGGTTTGGAGACATTTTTTATGGTGGTTTCCCTAATGGGGAGTGGGATTGGGATGTGAATGTCTAGGGTGATTAGCTTGTGGTCGGATCTGACCAATGAGGAATTGACCTTTGGTGTGGAACACCGGTTGCCCATGTTGGTAAAGACCAGGTCTAGGATACTGCTGCCCCTGGTGGGGATGTGGATAAGTTGATCCAAGGCACTGGAATTTATGAATTCCAGAAAACGTTGAGCACAAGAGTTGGTACATGAGTAGTTTTCCCAGTTAATGGTGGGGTAGTTGAAGTTGCCCATTATTAGGGTGTTAGGTTGTACCCTAATATTTTCCAGTGTATCAAGAAATGAGGAGTGGGAATTCTGGGGCATAGTGGGGGATCTGTAGCAAGCTAAAATTTGGATTGCAGTCTTGCCCAGAGTAAGTTGCACTTGGATAATCTCAGATGCATTATGCTGAGCAACTAGCCTGGAGGTGTGGATATCCTTAACGAATATGGACACACCTCCGCATTTAGTGTTTCGGTCCAGGTTAGGTGGCCGAAAGGTATGGTATGAATTATAGCCTTGTAATGCAGAGTTGCTCTCTGTAGCCTTGAACCAGGTCTCTGTCACTGCACAGATGTCGATGTTCTCCATTTTAAGGAGTGCCTCGAGTGAGTGCATTTTGATGTTTAGACTTCTAGCATTGAGTAACATTACCCTCAGATTTTGCTTGCTTGTACCTGTTATGGTGGTGAATTTGTCATTTGAACCTTGCCTAAAAAAGGCACTATAGGAGTGGCAATAGCCTTAGCCAGTATCTGGAATCCCAAGGGCAACAGGTGCAGCCATCTCTGGCAAAGCATCGTGGTTTGTCAATCATGCCATCCCAGGCAGACAGATACTGGATCCCCTTAGAATGACACCAGAAGCTTAGCCAATTGTTGAAGTCAATCATTTTGTCCTTATACTGTGGTATCATTCTGGGTGATGGCAGGATGCTACTCAGGGCTAGGGTCATACCTGCCTGGGCTACAAGATCGGACAGCTCCTCCATGTCTCTTTCATGTAGTCCAAGGAGGTATGTCTCAAGTCATTCACACCAACATGGACAATGACATAGTCATATTTGTACTTGTTATGGAGTGACCTGAGTGTGTGTGTTATGTGGTGGATGCTGGCACCTGAGAGGCAGCTGACAGTAACTTTCTCTTTGTTTAGACTGGTGAGTGGAACATCAGCGTGTCTGACTATAGAGTCACCTATGACTAGAGTGTTGGGTACATTGTTATGCCTTATGGGCTGTGGTTGAGTGGCACACTGAGTCTGTGGGCTATGTGTCATTTGGGTTGTGTTGTGGGGTGGAGGTTGCTTGCATTTCTGCTTTGGAGGTCCCTGTTGCTTGGGTAGATTTTTATTGAGAGCCTCCACAAATGTAGGTGTGTGTTTTGTGTTTCTATGTGTGTGTTTTGGTGGTGTAGGTGTTAAGGGACTATGTGATGAGTGTGGTGTGGTGCAAGTGCTTACCTTCTCCTCTTGACTGTCTAGTCCAGTCTTGGGTGAAGAGATCTTTGCTTCCAGTTTGGCTATATAAGTGCATCTCTCACAGGTTGCAGTGTTGGGTGGTAGGAGGAGAGAGTTGTCTGTGTACATAAGGCAATTGTTGCATTGCCCCAAGATGCCCAGAGTCATCAGGTAGACAGGAGAAATCACTTGCAACTGACCTTTAGACATGCCTGCTTAGGTGCTTATTTTTTAAGTACTAAAAACTGTTTTCATCTAGACAAGTGAGGAAAGCTGAGTGCTGTAGTAATTTGTAACTTATTTAGTGCTTACAATGAGTTCTGAACAAGTACTAAGCTCTAAGAAACAGATTTGAGTGCTGAAACTAAAAAAAAACTGGCTAGCTCTTAGAAACAAAATTAAGCTAGAAAGCTTCCCTCCAACACAGAAAGGCTTTGGGGCTCTTAAGCTTAGAAACAGTCCTGGCTACAGCAAATCTGTATCTGGACTAGATGACTTACAGAAAAAGCAGGAAACAAGCTTAGAATTTTTTTTAAGTGGAAAAGGGAAAGGAGGAGCAGAAACTAAGTGGGTTGGCCTTCTCAAATGTTCTCCCTGGATTAGGTAGAATGTGGTAATGACACTAGATTGGGAGGAGTGTCCCAGATCAAATTTATAGTAGGGATGGGCAGCTGCAATGCCACTACTACTAATAGCTGCATGCCTTCAGTATGAGGGATGCGTATGAATAAATCAGCTATATCTATTGTAACAAAAACAAATTATCATTGTATAACTCTTGTTTGATTTCCCTTAAAAAATCCCAAGAATCTCTCAAAATACTATTTTTCTTAGGCCATAGTTTCTTTAAATTCAAATTAACATACTTTGCCAAAGAAGATGTTTTTGACCCTTTGGTCACAACTATGGGTCTTGGGGGGGGGGTCTATTTCATCTTTATGAACTTTAGGGATTCCAAAGATTGTGGGTATTGGTTTTTCATTAATCAGAAAATTATAGGTATTCTGGTCAATCAGCCCCTCAACTAACATGTCATTTAAAGCCAGGTCAATTTTCCTGTATGAACCATTAATCTCATTCCTAGATGTACTAGTATATTTATTAGTGTCACCAAGAATATTATTCATTTTTCCTTTGTACATTATGACATCCATTATAACTATCCCCCCACCATTATCGGGTTTCATAACCCTGATGTCCTTATTATTTTTGAACTCAGTCAAAATTCTTTTCTCTTCAGAATTTAAGTTGGGTCTATACCTAACTTTGGAGAATTATTTTCTGATTTCCTTCTCCACTATACCTTCTTAATTTTTCAGTTGCAGGTGTAAAGGGGGTTTGTAAGCACTCTTCCTTCTCACATTATTCTCATTTACCCTGCTTTGTGGTGGCAGAGCTAACTCCTGATTAATTTTTCTTGCAAACATCTTTAAATCTAAGATGATTTTTGCTAAATCTCCCTTTTTCTGGGGAATAAATTTCAAGCCTTTTGACAAGAGGCTGAAATACCCATCAACCAGTACAATATTACTAAAATTGTAAATATTAAAGTATTCCTAGAATACCTGTAGTTATTTTTAATAGTTGTTTTTGAAGCTTCATCCAAGTTGTCTGCATAAGTAGGGGCTGTACATTCACCTTCACATATTAATATATCCCTCTCCCCTCCCCCTTCTCACCCCCTCCAGTGAAAATTTTGCTGGTATCGGGGAGATGTTTTATTTTTCAGCCTTTCTGATCTTTCAAGGGGTGGGAATTCTGAGAAATCATGTAAATCTCCTATATTTTCACTACCTTGTCCTTCTTCCCTAGAGTCATATTCTTCATTTTTGTCACTATTCAACATATTATTTTCATCATACATTTTAAAATCTTTTGGTTTGAGGTAACTTATGTTTTCTCTGTGTTCATTCACATCTATTTCTAATTTTCTTAGTTTCTTGTTAATTAGTTCACCACATTTGTCATCTATACCTTTCCTAACATTAAAATATTTCTCTTTTTCGGAGGCAATATTAAAAACTAAGTCATTTTAATGTGTTCATTCAGTTCTTCAATTTTCTTCTGAACCACTTCTTTAAGCCTCTCATTTTCATTTATAATTGCCTTAACTATATCTAGTTCACATTTATTAAAAACTTCTAAAAGTTCTTTATGAAAAACCCTCTCTGGTTGTACATTATTGGGATACTTGCACACACATAAGCCTTTTGGTGCAATACCTTCAAACAAACCCTGCTTTAAATATGCATTTTCAATATCCAAAGTTCTAAACCTAACCATAAGTTTAGACAGTTTGTTCAGCTTGTTACTATAAGAGTCAATCACAGTTTTTACTTTTTCACCATTGTCTCTGAATGTAGGTATAACATTCAAAACAGTGTAAAAACTTCTCTGTGTGGAAGATTTTCAGTCCATATATTTCTAGTTAATCATTGTATATTAATCAGATCAGACAATAGTAGTAGAAGTAGCAAACTTAAACTCGTCTTAAGTCAAAACAAAACAAAAAATAATAATATAAAATATATACTTGTACAGCATTACTAAGTATTCAAAAGTAATCCAAGCAAGGCAGGCAGTCTGCTTCCAGTCGAAAACCCTTTATTAAGTACACAGACAAGCGATCCAAGTAAAGCAAAAATAGAGTAATAATTTCCTCACAAGCTTTCTAAATATATATATACTTTTTATCAGGCATGGGAGTGGTTTATTGTGCTGTTAAACAAAGTGTTATTGGTACACATGTTAAATTCACATCCCTTCCCCCATCAGTGTGACATTCAAGCTGGTCCTGCCCTACTTAGTAGCTGTCATAATAATATATAACCCTTATGTACTAAATAAAATTTATAATGATGTCGTTCCTCTTATTTAACCAGATTATTAAGTAGATTATTAAGTCTGTGATTTTATCCAAGACAATATACTACATGGCTGGAAATATATCAACCTTAGTTCATTTGGCAATCAAAAAATATATATAAATATATAGATATACATTTTGCATGTAAAAATCAATTTCTATTTTCATAACCTATTGTTAACAAAGATCGAGTTTGTCCTTCTAGACTTCTTCAGGTCTGTGTACAAGAACCCTAAAAACAATCTATAAAAAAATATATATAATTGTATAATTAGTATTGTTATTACACATCATTTTGAATAAAGTGGAAAAAAATAACCAGAAAAAAATAAAAATAAGAAAAAATGTATGTATGATGATGGAAACAAAATATACACTTAAATTTCAACTGATTTAAAATGGTATTTAAAACCAATTTGTAGAATAAAATAAAATAAAATACAATTAGTCATGTAAACAATGTGGCAATTTTCTAAGTTCCAGTGCATTTTAATTGAACAGTAGTAGTTTAGTCCAGGCTTCCTAAAAGAGTTTAGCTTTAATTGCCACAAGTTCAATTTTTCTCCAGAATATTCGGGATGTCTCCTTCAAGATCACCCATGTCTATGTGATCCAGGATCTGGAACTTAAAATCTGTGTGTCTTTTATGAAGAGAAAGGTGTGTGGCTAGTGCATTATTTTTACATCCAGAGTGGATTTCTGACAGATGACATGAAATCCTATGCTTGAGTTTATTTACAGTCTTGCCCACATAGAATAGGTTCATAGGTTCATAGGTAGGTACTAGGCTATCGGCCCTAGGGCACATACAAGCCTAGCCAAACAATGTACCCTGGCTTTCGCCACCCAAGATATTCATTGCACTGTGCCCTGTAAATTACTTTCGTAGTGTTACAGTCACCCCCTGCACTGGTTTTAATGATCTTTTTTTTAAATAAGGGCAATAAAAACTATCACCTTGCTGTATAAATATACAGAATGTACAATTAGTTTCACATCTTTTAGTGCTTTTCTCATATGGTCTAGGTTTAAATTCAACAAAATTTCTAATGTTCCTGGCCTTCCTATAAACAAATGATGGGGCTTCACCTAAGATGTTAATCAGAAAAGGGTTTCCTGTGACAATGTCCCAGTTTTCTTCAATAATATTTTTGATACTGTGATAATCCAAAGTGTATGTCACAATGCAACTATTTTTACATTTGTTATTCTCTGTGGAATTACTTAACATTTTTCTACTGGGGAGGTTGAGTGAAGGTGCTTCAGTCCTTTTCAGTTCTATAATGAGTTCCGGGATGTTTTTTAACATCTGACTTTCATAGCCTCTCAAAAGAAAATCATTCTCTAAGTTGTTTAGGTTTCTCAAAAATGGTTCCATCTCTGTGGTAATTTTAGCTAATCTATAGCATTGGGACTTCACTACATTATACTTGGTTTTTGTAGGATGTAGACTTTTACTGTGGAGTAATAAGTTAACCCTCATTGGTTTTCTGAATAGATGAGTGGTGATTCTGTTATTTTGGTGTCCTTGGAAATCTGCATATCTAAGAAAGTGGTTGAAGTACAGCTATGGGAAGAGGTAAACTTTGTAGGTATAAAATTCACAGACAACCAGTCTTTCAGTTCAGTTCTACCTGTAAAAACAGAAGGGTTACCATTTCCAGTTTGTTGACCAGGTGGGATTTCAGATTCCCAAGTTCCATTTCTCAAATCTTCTCCTTGTAGCCCTTTCAAAAGCCCTGGTGTCTGGTCAAATTCATTTTCCATCACTGGAAGATTGTTCCTATTCTAAAACACCAGTTGGTTAGCAAAACCACCACATGCTTCATTCATTTCACTTCGTTTAGAGTGTAATCCATTAGCTGCTTCCTGGTTCCTCCCATTTTGAGGTCTAGAAAAAGCTTCCACCATTGATTGGCTAAGCGGGGTCAGAAAGTCAATCAACTGAGAAAGCTGACCAATCAGCTTCCTTGACTGCCCAGTTTCATCATGCCTGACCTTTTTCTATAGGCGAAATACTGCAATCTCCTTCCAGTAGTCAGCTCTGATCATAAGCTAATCACCCGTAATATTCACATCCCACCCCCACCCCCCAGTAAGGAAACCTCCGTAAAAAGCTTCTCCAAAGCCAACTTCATGCTACTCAAGTCAGAAGTGACAAATGTCATGACACCCATACAGACAGGAACTGAAAGTTCGACTGCTGAATCCTACACTAAGGCATTGTACGAGCACACCCACGAGCAGATGAATCGTGTCATTCCCAATAGAACCAAGACGCTCTACTCTAATAAAAGGAAATCAATCTCATGGTCCCTTGCCATAAACAAACTTTACAACAAAAGGAAGAATCTGTTACAGAAAAGAGGAAAATCCCAAGATGCAAAAGACTCCCTTACCAACCTCAGTAAGAAGCTGAGATCCCTCATAAAATCCTCCAAAGCCAGTTACGAAAATAAAATTGGCAAAGATTCCAAAGACAACCACAAGGCATTCTATAGCTGTGTCAAGAATCTAAATGGCAATGCTCAGATCTGCTCTGAGCTACAACAGAATGGCCTTAAATATACTGATCCCAAGGATATTGCCAGTATCCTGGCAGATCGATTCAGTGCAGATTTCACCCCCATCTCACCCCCTAAAGGCCCTATCTCAACACCTAAAGATTGCCAAATTCCAGTAATAATGGTCACACAGGTAAAAAACTTACTCTCCAAAGCTAAGAATACAGCATCCATGGGACCAGACAACATCCCAGGCTGTGTATTATATGAACTACAAAATGAACTGGCACCTCACTTAAGTGTCATGTTTAATCATAGCCTCACCTCAGGCTTTGTGCCCACTGAGTGGCACACAGCTACAGTTATCCCACTCCACAAGGGGGGATCCACCTTGGATCCCAGGAACTACTGCCCCATCAGTCTGATGAGCCAGATCTGCAAGGCCATGGGACATATTATCATGGAACCTATAAACAAAGACATCAGCAACCTTCAAACACTGGACCCCACGCAGTTTGGGTTCAAGAAGGGCCGATCTTGTCTCCTGAACCTAATTGACTTCTTCAAATCAGTCTCCAGAGCTGTAGATAAGGGTAAAGTGGTCCACACAGCCTATCCAGACCTCACCACGTCCTTCGACACCATCCCCCCACACTGGAATCATAGATAAACTTACTAAGCTGGGCATTAATCCCTACATCACTCGATGGGTTGCAACTGGCTTACTGACAGAACCCACACTGTAAAAGTAGCTGACTCCAAATCCAGCTCCAGGCAAGTGACAAGTGGAGTACCTCAGGGTTCAGTCCTGGGACCACTCTTGTTTGGCATCTACTTCTCTGAAGTACAGGTCAACACTAAGGGGTTCTGGCTAACAAAGTTCACAGATGAATGCAAACTAGGAGCCGTTATTGAATCCCCAAATTATGTGGATATTCTACAAAAGGGCCTTACAGAAACAGATGCTTGATGCCAGAGCCATGGGCTCAAGTTCAATGCCAAGAAATGTATAGTTATCCCCTTTCGGAAAAAAAACATATACCCATGAATTGCCACATAGGTGGCAGTACTTTAAACACCAAAAGTGTGATAAGAGACTTAGGGACACAGGTGGACAGTGGTCTCACCTTCGATGATCACATCACCACAACAGTCAGGAAATCCTTCTATGTGGCACACCTCATCACTAAGGGATTTTCATCCAGAAAAAAAGGAGGTCATTGTCCCACTGTACTCATCCCTCATTAGACCCATTATAGAATACAATGCCCCATTTGGTATGTACCTCTCAAGACATGTGCAACAACTGGAAAGGCCACAGAAATACCTCACTAAAAGAATCACAGGCCTAAAGCAGATGCCCTATGCTGACCATTTAAAAAAACTCCACCTATACTCTTTTGCATATCGTCTACTCAGAGGCAATCTCTGCTTAACATACAAGGCCATGTCAAACCCAGAGGTGTTGGACATGCTACACTTAAAGAAATTCAAATCCCTCAGATACACATGCTCCAGGGATCTAAACCTTGTCATCACAATGAACAAAACATGCTGGAGGGATAGGTTCCTGACCCAGAGACTCCCCAGACTCTGGAATAGACTGCCCATACATGTCAAGCAGAGTGCCTCTTTGGCCCTCTTCAAAAGGAACCTTGATGATTGGATGGGAAATAGGAAATTCAGTGCGGGGATCACATCAGTTGCACTGCTAGACAGAGGTCCAAGGAAGTAAACACTGTGGGAAGAAATAGCCAGGGAATTGTTATGGCTAGGCTTGTATAGGCCCTAGGGCCAATAGCCTAGTACCAACCTATTGAACCTATGAACCTATATTCCAAGTCATAGGCATTATCATCCTCTTCCGTAGAATAATCTCCCTGCTGACTATCATATAAATAATACCCTAAGCACCAAATCAGTAGTGAGAGAGTTGGGAAAACAAGATGACTGTGGCCTTAACTTTGACCACCATGTGTCTACTGTGGTAAGAAAGGCATTCCACATCACACACCTCATCAGCAAAGGCATTGCCTCAAGAGCAAAAGAGTTAATAACTCTCTTGTACTCGTGGCTCATCAGACCTATAGCTAAATACAATGTTCCCTTTGGTAGGTACCTTACCAGGCACCCGTGGTAACTTAAGAGACCTCAGAGATTTCTAACTAAGAAAATTCAGGGTCTCTATCTTATGTCATACCTTGACAGATTAAAGTCACTGTCACTGTACACAGTAGCATACAGACTACTTTGAAGAAACGTGTGGATGGGCTACAGAGCAATCTCATATCCAAACCTAATGGAAATACTGCATATCCACAAGTCCATTTGGACATGTGTCACCCACTCCAGGGACTTTAACCTAGGTTGCAACATAAATAGGACCTCCTGGAGAGATAGGTATGCCTCTCAGAGGTTGCCACTCCACTGGAATAGGCTACCAATCCACATGAAACAGAGCCCCTCTGTGACTCTGTTTAAGTGTAGAGTGGATGGTAAACCATAAATATCTGCCAGGGATTTCACCTATGACCTCCCTAGCTATGGGCAGTCATTGCTAATTAAGAACTCAAGTTTAGGCAATATCCTTCCTATATTACTATATTGAGTATATACGGCTAGACTTGTTAAGACCTTTAGGTCAATAGTCTAGTAACCTCTTATGAACTTATGAGCCTATAAACATCAGGAGAGACTAATTCACCTCAGAGAGGTACAATAGTATGCATCAGGTCTGAATGCAAGGTATGAATATATTCTCAGTCCATCATTGGTTATCATCTTGAGCAGGCTTCCCTTAACCATTACATCAAGCCTACATGCCTGCTCCAATAGCTCTTCCTTATTGCATTAGGCAATGAGTACATCTGACGAATTGTTTTTGGGTTCAATACCCAGAAACAGATATTCAGTTATTTTTTTACAAGCGAATATTTATAAGATATATTAACTTCAATACTGCATTGCATTATGAATTCAATATTAGCACATGCAGTTATTACATTAGAAAGCAGACATCTGACATGGCACAGTGAAATACATGATTTTGTTAGTCGTATCATAACATTGTAATTGATTGATTTTATGACACATTAATGTCTTTCTATCATATTTGGATGTGGCTGACATATACTTATGTATTTTTCATATTGTTTTATGTATCAAAATAATTAAGTAATGTGGCATGCTCCACTCCCCCTATCTTATCCTATCCTATCCTATTCTATCTATCTGTCTGTCTATCTATATATCTATCTATCTATCTATCTATCTATCTATCTATCTATCTATCTATCTATCTATCTTTTTTTTTCCCCTGCTACCTACCTGGCTGCTGCGCATACTGTTTGGGTCCTTGTCCTACACCTGGTGAACTTGGCCAGTCAGCACCTGAACTACCAGAAAATCCCTCCCTCTGAAGTCACTGGAAACTGTCAGGACTCTGGAAATCCCCACCAGCTCCTTGAGAAGCCAGCTTGATTAGGACAGTGAAACCTGGTGAACTTGGCCAGTCAGCACCTGAACTACCAGAAAATCCCTCCCTCTGAAGTCACTGGAAACTGTCAGGACTCTGGAAATCCCCACCAGCTCCTTGAGAAGCCAGCTTGATTAGGACAGTGAAACCTGGTGAACTTGGCCAGTCAGCACCTGAACTACCAGAAAATTGCTCCTTCTGAAGTCACTGGAAACTGTCAGGACTCTGGAAATCCCCACCAGCTCCTTGAGAAGCCAGCTTGATTAGGACAGTGAAACCTGGTGAACTTGGCCAGTCAGCACCTGAACTACCAGAAAATCCCTCCCTCTGAAGTCACTGGAAACTGTCAGGACTCTGGAAATCCCCACCAGCTCCTTGAGAAGCCAGCTTGATTAGGACAGTGAAAGTATGTGCTAACCTTCAAACCTGACCCTTGTAGCGATATCTTTGTTTTTAAGAACTCTGCTACCTTAGGCAAGTTTCCCTCTCAGGTTAGCCAGCAGCCTACAACCCCCTCCAACTTCACTTTTTTTCCTGCTCAGTAGGCCTTCACAGTTTGACTACCTATTCTCTCTTCTTGCAAGCTTGTACCCTACCCCCTCTCTCCTACAGTCTGTCTCCTTGTAACTGGGCTGTCTCCAAACTCAGTTGTAATTAACTCACTGGTCACTAAGAGGCATCTTACTGTACTGTTCATTATCACTGACCCTGCCTTTTATCTCCCTATCAGACCCCCTAGCCCTACTGTAATACTTTTTTTATTCTTCTCTTCCTAGCACCTGTTCAGCACTTCCCTTCACCTATCCCAATATATATTCCTCACTACACCACAGCTGTCTTACAAGTCTGAGCACCTTGTAGTACCCTTCTCTGTGTTCCTGACTATACCTAGGATACACTAGCCTGCTGACCTTCTGTAGCTTTCTCACACTACTAAACTTAATTAATTTACCTGCTTCTTTCTCCCTTACTACTGATTGTCTTCCTTGGCTGTCCCCTCTCTTGTCTCTCCCATCTATCCTATCTTTACCCCATATCTCATAACCTTGGTATCTCTTCCCTATCCTACTGTAGCACACTGTCTCCTTTTTTCCCTGTCTTCTCGACCTGCTCCACATCCTACTATGTTTACTCCCCACCTTCCCTACATCATCTTCTCTAGTCTCCTCCCAAATACACTTCACCCTACCTTGTTAACTTTCCCACCTTCCCTTATCTCATGATTTCTGCCCCACGCCTTTGTATGCCTCATTTCCCCTCCCCTTAGCCCTTGTGCCCCTGCCTACCTTATAAATATACCTCATTTATATTGGACGCCATCTTTTTTCCCCTGCTACCTACCTGGCTGCTGCGCATACTGTTTGGGTCCTTGTCCTACAGTAAGTGTCTGAATGTATTGTATCTACCTTTGAAGTGTGTTTATCTGCCTATATTTTGTAGAAATATTACTGCTACTCGCAATTGTGTGATGCTAACTGTTTAAATTTTAGAAACTAAGCGTGTTTATTAGCAATGTTCCCATGAAATGTGTACACGTGGGGTTGTCTTTGATGCTCGTTATATGGCTACTCTGTAACTCACGCTATTTCAAACCGCAACTGTATGCTTCTTAAAAGCTAGTATACTACCCTCGCCCGAACATCCTTGCCGTTACATTGTAAGTCAGCCACATTAGTAAGGTTTTTCCTATATATCTATTCCTAACATATGTACTTACTGTTCTTACTACTCAACTTATGTATTGTAAAGAAAGTCAGCTGAAAACAAGTCGTTAAAGACGCTATCTTCCACACAGAATTGTGCTTCTATGAAGCATCTAAATGTTCTGCAACTTCTGTCGCACCATTACTTGGTACTTTAAAACTGTTTTATATTTTCCCAGGTAAAAAAACATAAACTAAGGCTGGACAACGTAATTAGCGGCACTACAGGCCACTATACACCAACAGCTATCCTTACACGCTCCTTGTTTTTGTCCTTTTATTTGGAACCTACTCACTCTGTGTACTATATTTGCATCGGCGTATATGTCGTCTGCAAAGATGCTATCTCCCTCATAAAGCTATGCTTTAGCGAAGCGACCCTTACTGAAAGTTAAATCATCCAGTTATACTTATTCGCCCCATGTTTTGTATATGTATTACATCGACTATTACATCTGCAGCTAAATACACATCGTCTCCACAGACTCGTACTTCCCCTTATAAGCGGTGCGACTGAGGAACACCTGAAGGTCTAGCCTCTAGCATCGCTTCTTTAGCGTAGCATATTGGACAGAGTCAGTACTCTTCCTAGTCAAGTAGCACAATCTAAAGAGGGGCCAGTTAGATTAGTGGCACTATACGGCCAGTAAAATATCAGCTATTGTTACATGCTCCTACACATGCCTCTGTGTGTTAGCACGGATTATTCTCCTAAACGAAGCTTCAATACAGAACCTTAGCAATACCTACACTGAACACTCTATTTGCTTAATTTCCATCCTTTTAACTGACTTGAGTGTTGTCTGTTGTGATAAATACCAGTGTATTTTTTAACTGTTATGGCATTTAGCGTTGTTCTTTGTACACCCTAAATGATCACATTGACTGCATTTGCTGAATGACTAAATGTTTTGTACAAGTTGGTGATATTACTGTTGGTTAGGCAAGAACTGTTGTAATACCTGTCCATATGTTTTTTATTTCTATATATACTGGCTATAACTCCTAATTAATATCTATTTCTTCACTCCCTATCTCTTCCTACTTATTCCAGCCTGGTGAACTTGGCCAGTCAGCACCTGAACTACCAGAAAATCCCTCCCTCTGAAGTCACTGGAAACTGTCAGGACTCTGGAAATCCCCACCAGCTCCTTGAGAAGCCAGCTTGATTAGGACAGTGAAAGTATGTGCTAACCTTCAAACCTGACCCTTGTAGCGATATCTTTGTTTTTAAGAACTCTGCTACCTTAGGCAAGTTTCCCTCTCAGGTTAGCCAGCAGCCTACAACCCCCTCCAACTTCACTTTTTTCCTGCTCAGTAGGCCTTCACAGTTTGACTACCTATTCTCTCTTCTTGCAAGCTTGTACCCTACCCCCTCTCTCCTACAGTCTGTCTCCTTGTAACTGGGCTGTCTCCAAACTCAGTTGTAATTAACTCACTGGTCACTAAGAGGCATCTTACTGTACTGTTCATTATCACTGACCCTGCCTTTTATCTCCCTATCAGACCCCCTAGCCCTACTGTAATACTTTTTTATTCTTCTCTTCCTAGCACCTGTTCAGCACTTCCCTTCACCTATCCCAATATATATTCCTCACTACACCACAGCTGTCTTACAAGTCTGAGCACCTTGTAGTACCCTTCTCTGTGTTCCTGACTATACCTAGGATACACTAGCCTGCTGACCTTCTGTAGCTTTCTCACACTACTAAACTTAATTAATTTACCTGCTTCTTTCTCCCTTACTACTGATTGTCTTCCTTGGCTGTCCCCTCTCTTGTCTCTCCCATCTATCCTATCTTTACCCCATATCTCATAACCTTGGTATCTCTTCCCTATCCTACTGTAGCACACTGTCTCCTTTTTTCCCTGTCTTCTCGACCTGCTCCACATCCTACTATGTTTACTCCCCCCCACCTTCCCCTACATCATCTTCTCTAGGCTCCTCCCAAATACACTTCACCCTACCTTGTTAACTTTCCCACCTTCCCTTATCTCGCGATTTCTGCCCCACGCCTTTGTATGCCTCATTTCCCCTCCCCTTAGCCCTTGTGCCCCTGCCTACCTTATAAATATACCTCATTTATATTGGACGCCATCTTTTTTCCCCTGCTACCTACCTGGCTGCTGCGCATACTGTTTGGGTCCTTGTCCTACAGTAAGTGTCTGAATGTATTGTATCTACCTTTGAAGTGTGTTTATCTGCCTATATTTTGTAGAAATATTACTGCTACTCGCAATTGTGTGATGCTAACTGTTTAAATTTTAGAAACTAAGCGTGTTTATTAGCAATGTTCCCATGAAATGTGTACACGTGGGGTTGTCTTTGATGCTCGTTATATGGCTACTCTGTAACTCATGCGGCTATTTCAAACCGCGCAACTGTATGCTTCTTAAAAGCTAGTATACTACCTACGCTGAACATCTTTGCCGTTACATTGTAAGTCAGCCACATTAGTAAGGTTTTTTCCTATATATCTATTCCCTAACATATGTACTTACTGTTCTTACTACTCAACTTATGTATTGTAAAGAAAGTCAGCTGAAAACAAGTCGTTAAAGACGCTATCTTCCACACAGAATTGTGCTTCTATGAAGCATCTAAATGTTCTGCAACTTCTGTCGCACCATTACTTGGTACTTTAAAACTGTTTTATATTTTCCCAGGTAAAAAAACATAAACTAAGGCTGGACAACGTAATTAGCGGCACTACAGGCCACTATACACCAACAGCTATCCTTACACGCTCCTTGTTTTTGTCCTTTTATTTGGAACCTACTCACTCTGTGTACTATATTTGCATCGGCGTATATGTCGTCTGCAAAGATGCTATCTCCCTCATAAAGCTATGCTTTAGCGGCGACCCTTACTGAAAGTTAAATCATCCAGTTATACTTATTGGCCCCATGTTTTGTATATGTATTACATCGACTATTACATCTGCAGCTAAATACACATCGTCTCCACAGACTCGTACTTCCCCTTATAAGCGGTGCGACTGAGGAACACCTGAAGGTCTAGCCTCTAGCATCGCTTCTTTAGCGTAGCATATTGGACAGAGTCAGTACTCTTCCTAGTCAAGTAGCACAATCTAAAGAGGGGCCAGTTAGATTAGTGGCACTATACGGCCAGTAAAATATCAGCTATTGTTACATGCTCCTACACATGCCTCTGTGTGTTAGCACGGATTATTCTCCTAAACGAAGCTTCAATACAGAACCTTAGCAATACCTACACTGAACACTCTATTTGCTTAATTTCCATCCTTTTAACTGACTTGAGTGTTGTCTGTTGTGATAAATACCAGTGTATTTTTTAACTGTTATGGCATTTAGCGTTGTTCTTTGTACACCCTAAATGATCACATTGACTGCATTTGCTGAATGACTAAATGTTTTGTACAAGTTGGTGATATTACTGTTGGTTAGGCAAGAACTGTTGTAATACCTGTCCATATGTTTTTTATTTCTATATATACTGGCTATAACTCCTAATTAATATCTATTTCTTCACTCCCTATCTCTTCCTACTTATTCCAGCCTGGTGAACTTGGCCAGTCAGCACCTGAACTACCAGAAAATCCCTCCCTCTGAAGTCACTGGAAACTGTCAGGACTCTGGAAATCCCCACCAGCTCCTTGAGAAGCCAGCTTGATTAGGACAGTGAAAGTATGTGCTAACCTTCAAACCTGACCCTTGTAACGATATCTTTGTTTTTAAGAACTCTGCTACCTTAGGCAAGTTTCCTCTCAGGTTAGCCAGCAGCCTACAACCCTCCAACTTCACTTTTTTCCTGCTCAGTAGGCCTTCACAGTTTGACTACCTATTCTCTCTTCTTGCAAGCTTGTACCCTACCCCCTCTCTCCTACAGTCTGTCTCCTTGTAACTGGGCTGTCTCCAAACTCAGTTGTAATTAACTCACTGGTCACTAAGAGGCATCTTACTGTACTGTTCATTATCACTGACCCTGCCTTTTATCTCCCTATCAGACCCCCTAGCCCTACTGTAATACTTTTTTATTCTTCTCTTCCTAGCACCTGTTCAGCACTTCCCTTCACCTATCCCAATATATATTCCTCACTACACCACAGCTGTCTTACAAGTCTGAGCACCTTGTAGTACCCTTCTCTGTGTTCCTGACTATACCTAGGATACACTAGCCTGCTGACCTTCTGTAGCTTTCTCACACTACTAAACTTAATTAATTTACCTGCTTCTTTCTCCCTTACTACTGATTGTCTTCCTTGGCTGTCCCCTCTCTTGTCTCTGCCCGCTCCGTTCGCCCTACGGGCTCACTCCGCTCCCCTCCCTACCCCAATTCCCACCCACCCCCAGGGGTCCTACATTTACCTTGCCTCTAGACACACCTCTTACCTCTTCCACCCAATCATACTTAGATCCTCACAACTTGAGTACCACCCTTCACTTAGCCACTCCTACTTACCTACTATAACCATCCCCACCCCTCTCTCTCTAACACATCTAAAATATCACAACCCCTACCTCTGGCCAACGCTCACACAGTACTTTCACCTATAACACACCATTTAACTACATTCAAACTTACAACTATTTCATCATGACTACAACTATCCTCCAATCACAACTAAAATTACCTATCTCCTTCTTACTACTATTCCTTCTCACTACTACCTATTTCCTAACCTCCTATGAACACACCATAACTATTTCTCTCTCACTTCCCACAAAACATACCAGTACACCTGCAACATCTCCTCCTTTATCCTTCTTTCATACCTCCCCACAATCCATCTACCTATTTGCCAAATACCACAGGCTATTACACAACAAACTACTAAAACTAAAACAAAGAAAATAATCGATACCTTCCTAAAACATAAACTAAGAAACTATTTTACTCTACTCCATCTACTACTAGATGGTGACATACACCCCAACCCAGGCCCACAAACTACTACTACCAAAACACACAAAGATCATATCAAACCCTCTCTCTTTCATCTACTACATCATCTAATGTATTATCCTTGGCCCATCTCAACATAATGTAGCATCAGTAACAAACTTAGTCAACTCCATGCCCTATTAGAATTACACAATTTTGATGTTCTATGCTTATCAGAAACTTGGCTAAAACCTTCAATTAAAGACATTGAAATTACCCCACCTGGTTATAACATTGTTAGACTTGATCGCACCTCCAGGAAGGGAGGTGGAGTAGCTATTCTATATAAAACCAACCTGAAGCTTACTCTACTTGACCTTACCCTTACCCAAAACAATAATGCTGAAATAATCTGCTCTAAAATTCAAATTAACACTACTAAAGCAATAAACATTATCTGTGCATACCTCCCCCCTGGAAATAACATCCCTACTTTAGAACAGCTTCTTGAACAACTCTCTAATAACTTCCCTCAGGAAACACTATTCCTTGGGGACTTTAACATTGATTGGAAATCCTGTAACAATGCTAACCCTACCTCCCATATTAACCTTTATGGTTTCAAACAACTAATTGATAGTCCCACTAGAATAAATAAAAGAGCAAAAAGAAACCACCTTAGACTGGATTCTTACAAACTCCCCTTCAAACCTACCAAACTGGCATCCTTCCTGATGACCTTAGTGATCACTCCCTCACCTATGTCATTAGAGCTAAAACTAACCTAAGCTTACCTACCTCTCATAGAACACTATATTCAAAAAGAAATTTAATCCTGAACAGTTTCAAACAGAACTTTCACAATACAACTGGACCCCTCTAAAACACCTCTCACTTAACAATGCTGTTGAACATTTCAATTCAGCATTCCTTGCAATCTTAAACCAACATGCCCCAAGTCGTACCATTAGAACAAAGACCAAAACAGCACCCTGGCTAACCTCTAATACTAAACAAAATTTATACTCAGAAATAAATTTTGGAAAAATGGTGTTCCTCTAGAAACCCAACAGATCATCAAACCTTCAGAGAGCTCAGAAACAAGACCAAAAAAGCCATCCTTTCAGATAAAAAGAATTATTACTTTGAACTCCAGCAATCCACCAAAAAAGAACCAAAGAAGTTCTGGTCCACTATCAATAATCTACTTACCCCAGGCAAAGTAGTAACACCCAACCCACAGAATTTAGACCCTGATAATCCCTCTTTAATAGCCAACAACTTCAATACCTTCTTTACTACTTCCATACAAAGTCTAGCTAATCACTTATCTCCTGATGCTTCTCAACTGCTTTTAAATAACATCAACAAGCGCGTGCTTGCCCTTCAACTTCAACCCAGAGCCACCTCCTACATACAATCTCTTTTACAAAACTTAAACCCACTACCCCTCAGCAGATAAGCTTCCTGCTGAATTCCTTCAAGTAGCAGCTAAAGCTATTGCCTACCCTGTTTCTATCCTAATAAACAGATCCATAAAGAAAGTACTTTCCCAGCAATCTGGAAAATATCACACATCATACCCTTACACAAAGGAGGCAAATCCACTGACCTTTCAAACTTTAAGCCCTATAGCACTATTATCTCCACTAGCTAAAATCATGGAAAAATGTATACATAAACAACTACTTAACCATCTCCTTCATAACAACCTACTAGCTAATACTCAACATGGATTTAGACCTGCACATAGTACTACCACTGCACTACTTTCTTTTACCAACACCATCAACTGTAACCGTAACAACAATAAACTAACCTCTTCTTTTCCTAGACCTGTCTAAAGCCTTCGATATGGTCAACCATACACTTCTTTTACACATATTAAAATCCCTTGCCCTGGATTTCTCTTCCCTAACCTGGTTTTCATCCTATCTTGAAAATCGACAACAAGCAGTGCTATGGAAAAACTCTCTATCTGCTCTACTACCTGTCTCTTTAGGAGTACCTCAAGGATCTATACTAGGCCCACTCTTATTCTCTATCTTTATTAACGATCTCCAATCATCTATCCAAAACACTACCTGTATACAATATGCAGATGACTCTACCATCATTTGCACAGCTTCCACTCAAACTGAACTCCATTCACTGACACAATCTACCTTTTCTACCGTTGAACAGTGGTTCTCAAAAAGATGTCTTCTCCTCAACCCCAAGAAAACAAAACTATTACTATTCTCACCTACCCACAAATCTTCTCAACTAAACTTCACTATTACTGCAAGTGATCATTCCCTCATCTCCCCCGACTCTTCTACCAAACTGCTTGGTGTTACTATTGATAATAATCTTAGCTATGATTTTCATATCAATAACACTATAAAAGCAGTTAATAAAAGATTGGTTCACTGTATAGAATTAAACCCTTCCTTACACCAGAAGCACGAACCACCTTAGCACAATCACATCTTATCTCAACCCTACTATATGCCTCCTCTATTTACACCAATCTCTAAAAGCAATCTTAGGAAACTGACTACATCCTACCATAATATAGCTCGTTTTGCCACAGCATCCCAGTATAGAACCCACCATTGTCTAAACTTAAAACACTTACACTGGTTGGAACTTCCTAACAAACTTATCTATCAACAACTCTTAATAACACATAACATTCTATATCAACCAGCAAAGACACCTGCTCTTAGTAACCTCTTGACCCCCTATAATAACTTGAAACAACTGCGTTCAGCCGAAAAGCTACAAGTCAAAACAACTAGAATTATAAATTCTGCAGGTAACTGCCTTTTCTCTAACTCAGTAGGCAAATTATGGAATAACCTCCCCTCACACATTACCTCTCTAGGCTCCTTTCATCTTTTTAAAAAACAACTTCTTTTACATCTGAACAACTTCTGGCTCTGCTCTTGTACCAACCCAGACTAATCTACTATCTTTATTCTACTATCATATTTCCTCATTTCAAAACTGCAACCTTTCTCAATGATCACTAATAACTCAATGAATGACTGAAAAAAAAAAAAAAAAAAAAAAAAAAAATAGCACTATATGTTTTTTATTACTTGATCTAGACTAATATGTATGCATTAGTGCTCTCTGTCTGTGTCACAGGCATTTATTGTAAATGTTTCTTTTCTATAACCTTGCTTTAATCTGAGGAGCTTTTCTCCCCGGGCCTCCACTGAAAATGGAAATTATCCAGCTGGACTAGCCCGGTCAACAAATGTAAAATAAATAAAATAAATAAATAAATAGCCCTATATATATATATATATATATATATATATATATATATACATATATATCTATATATATATATCTATATATATATATATATATATATATGTGTGTGTGTGTGTGTGTGTGTGTGTGTGTGTATATACATGCACACACACACACACACACACACACACACACATATATATATATATATATATATATATATATATATATATATATATATATATATATATATATGAGAAAATAGTGCCTTTCAAACCTAATCTGAGAAGTAAATTCCCTACCAATCAAAAAAAAAAAACTGTGGAAAACCTCACCAGTCTAAAAACTCATGGTTTACAGTAAAAAAAAAACATGCTATTTACGAATAAAGAGATATCTTTAGACAAAAAGCAGTTTTGAGAGTCTTACTTTCATTTTTAACCAACATTCGATTCAATGACACTGAAAAGGATCTTTTCAGCACTGTATTCTTTTGAAGAATATGGTGCTTCAACAGAGACACTGCTAGGTTTTTTCTTCCTGTAAAACATCAGATTTTAGACTGGTGAGGTTTATCATATAGGTTTCTTATATACTTTTTGTTGCTGAAAATAAAATTACCATCAGCATAGGGAGGTAGACTGACCACTGTGGTTCAGCCCACTGTATCTCCAGAGGTGGCTGCTGTGGCATCTCCACAGGCAGCACAGACACCCAGCATATCTTGGTCACAACCTGTCAGTGTTGCCTCCACAACTGCTGCCTTAACTGTTTTATCTGCATCAGGTTGCTCAGCCCTTGCTGCTGGTGCAGTGGTGCCCTCCAGGAGCAGTAATACTAGAACAGGTGGTGATTTTGTCACCCATCAGGAGCTGACAGGGCTAGTTAAGGCCATTACAAAGAGAAGGTTTGGTGCCCGAATTGGCAGGTTTTTAAATATCCTGCATTATAGTTCCAAATGATGCCACAGCTAACACTGATCCAGACAGATGACACATGGTTCAGTGATGGCAATTCTGAGGGTAAGGACTAGATTCTAACTGTATCATGCTAGACATAGATGTTCCTCTAAGGTCCCCTAAATATAACCAATCATGGTGTTCCCCAACCTCTTGTACGCATCCACATCACAGTCTATCTTGTTTATCTTGTATGTCTGCATTTGTTACCTAACCTACCCTTGATACCTGACCCGCTCATTCGCAAGCACTTTACCCAATAATCCCCTGCCTCTCAAAAGGGGGGGGGGGCAGAATGGACACCTGTCCCAAAACAAAAAGACTTCATACAAAGCTCTCCAATTTGTCTATGTGCCATCTTAACACACTTGCTCTGGTCCTGTTGGGTATATAACATTATTATGCTGTTGTCACCTATCCTTGTTGTGGTGTCTCTTAAAAGTCATGAAACTGTGTACAATACTACATTTATGTTCTGAAGAAGTGAATAGCTATAATGTTCTTCCATCATCCTCCTGCAAATTACTGTATTCTTTCCCCTTTGCTCTACCCTCTGCTTGGAACCTCATTTTCACAAGTGTTCTATCGACCTCTTTTTCACATGTTGAAGTTGGTCAAAAAACAGAATCAAGTACAACACACATGGCTAGAGATTTCCCATTGAAAAGCCTTCACTTTGTGGCTTAATTTCAGCCACAGTGGGAATACAGGGTAAGGGCACTACTGTGAAACAGTTACTGTATCAGCTCTTAGGCTGCTGATTGTAATGAACTTGAATTTTCTATCTGGTATGCAGATATAATTCCCATGTCTGTAAACTGTTCTTCCTGCATAATGTAATAGGTAGAGTTTCCTATGTGGTATGTTGAGATGAGACTTTTGTTTCTGCATGGTGTCATGGGTTCCATTACTGCTGAAGGTCAAAATATTATTCATGACATTTTATAGTCCAGTCATATGGTTAATTGTAAACAACAGTATTTGTCTACATTTACAACATATAATTAGCATACAACAATAGTGCAGCAAGAAAGCATTTGCAAATACATTCCATCCCCAACAGGGAGACTTAGTAAGTCACCCTTACACTGCTTATGTTTTGATGGTGGTTCTACTCTCCTACCTCTTCTTTTTGCCTATAGCAAGTACTTTATAGTACAGACAGAGTAATAATGTAAGCGTAACACACTATAAAAATTGTCCTACATGCCCCAGAAAATATATTGTCGCTATTTTTCTCTCTCTCTGTTCAACCTTTCTGCTTCAGTAAGTTGTCACTGTCCTCCAATGTTGTGATTTTATAGGTTCATAGGTTCATACTAGGCTATCTGCCCTAGGGCATTTATAAGCCTAGCCAGAGTGTGTTTGGCTTTCGCCACCCATTTTAAATTAATTTTGCTATGCCCTTTTTCGAGGTTAGTATACTGTGCCTCTGTCTAACAGTGACACAGAAGTGATACCCGGGGTAAACCTACAATCCCCCATCCACTCATCAAGATTCCTCTTGAAGAGAGTCAATGAGGGACTCTGCCTAACCTGGACTGGGATTTTATTCCAGAGTGAAGGGAGCCTCTGGGTTATGAATCTGTCCACCCAGCATGTCCTATTTATTTCAGTGCTGAGGTTCAAGTCTCTCGAGCGCGTAGCTCGATGGGATTTGGATTTTCTGAGGTGCAGCATGTCCATTAATTCCGGATTGGACATGGCTTTATACGTCAGGCACAGATCGCCTCTGAGCAGGCGGTATGCCACTGAGTAGAGCTGGAGTTTCTTTAACCGGGCAGCATATGGCATCTGTTTGAGCCCTTTGATCCTCTTGGCGAGGTACTTTTGGGGTCTTTCCAGTTGCTGCAGGTGTCTGGTAAGGTACATCCCAAAAGGGGCATTGTACTCAATTATGGGCCTGATGAGGGATGAGTAAAGAGGCACGATGACCTCCCCTGATCTAGATGCGAATCCCTTTATGATTAGGTGGGCTATATAAAATGTTTTTCTAACCACTTTGGCCACGTGGTTGTCAAATGAGAGATTGCTATCAACTTGGGTCCCCAGGTCCATAATTACTTCTTCCGTACTTAATGGATTACCACCTATGTGGTAATTTGTGTGCACTTTGTTTTTGCCAAAGGGGATGACTATACACTTTTTGGCGTTTAGCTTGAGGCCATGGCTCTGGCACCAGTTGTCTGTTTCTATGAGGCCCTTTTGGAGGATGCTTGTGTCATCTGGAGAGTCGATTATGGCACCCAGTTTGCAGTCATCTGCGAACTTGGTCGGCCACAGTCCTTCTGTGTTGGCCTGTACCTCCGAGAAATATATACCGAACAAGAGAGGTCCCAGGACTGAGCCTTGTGGGACGCCACTTGTAACTGGTTTGGAGTCTAACATGGCTCCAGCAATTCTAACCATGTGGGTTCTGTCCTTGAGCCAGTTTGCAACCCATCTAGTGACATAGGGGTTTATATTTAAGCTGCTGAGCTTATCTATAATGCCCGAGTGGGGTATTGTATTGAAGGCTTTTGCAAGGTCCAGGAAGGCTGTGTGGACCACCTTCCCCTCGTCAAAGGCCTTGGTGACTGCCTCAAAGAAATCAACCAGGTTTAAGAGGCAAGATCTGCCCCTAACAAAGCCGAACTGGGTAGGATCCAGTGTCTGTAGGTCCCCAATATCTTTATTTATGAGGTCCATGATGATCCTTTCCATAGCTTTGCAGATCAAGCTAGTCAGGCTTATGGGGCGATAGTTTCCAAGATCCATTGAGGCACCACCTTTGTGGAGAGGGACCACTGTTGCTGTACGCCACTCTTTGTGTACATATCCTGTGGTAAGGCTGAGATTGAACAGTAGTTTTATGTTTGGGTTTAGCTCTTCTTGGAGTTCATGTAGGACGCAGCCCGAGACACCGTCTGGTCCCATTGATGCTGTGTTTTTTGCTTTGGAGAGGGCGGCTCTTACCTGAGCATCTGAGATGTCAGGGGGGCAGCACTCTGCTGGGATACATATTTGCCCTTTTGGTGGGGAGGAGGGAGAGAAGTTTGAGCTGAACCTGTCAGCTAGGATGTTGGCAATGTCTGTGGGTTCGGTGTATTTTTTGTAATTTTGGACTAATTCTGAGCATATCTGGGAATTCCCACACAGGTTCCTAACATAACTAAAGAAAGCCTTGTGATTATCCTTAGTGCCCTGTGCAATTTTTCTCTCGAAGCTGGCCTTAGAAGATTTTATGAGTGCCCGTAGTCTTTTGCTCACACTGATCAGAGATGCCTTCCCTTTTTGGGATTTTGCTCTATCATGTAGTAGCTTCCTCCTTCTATTGTATAGTTTGTTTATGGCTGGGGTCCACCAGACAGGACGTCTGCCTTTGCAGGACTGGGTCTTGGTTTTATTTGGGATCGCATGATCCATGCATTCCTGAAGGTGTTCATAGAATGCATTTATAAAGGATTCTGTGGTCTGGGCCATATTTTCCATAGGCCCGGGGGCTTTGAAGGATTCCACCTCGGTTTTGAGGAGTGTGAAATTTGCTTTAGAGAAGTTTTTCACTGTGATTTTCTGGGCAGGGGGTGGGGTCGGGATGTGAATATCCAGTGAGATTAGTTTATGGTCTGATCTTACCAGTGAGGGATACACTTCTGGTCTGGAGCATAGAGTCCGCATGTTGGTGATGATCAGGTCCAGTATGTTTTCCCCTCTTGTGGGAGTGGTAACAAGTTGTTCCATAGCATTTGAGTTTATAAATTCTAGGAACCTTTGAGCTAGGGTGTTGGAGCTAGAGTAATGCTCCCAGTCTATGTTTGGGTAGTTGAAGTCACCCAATATAATGGTGTTTGGAGAGACCTTCATATTTTCCAGTGTACTCAGGAAGGCCGAGTGGGGTTCCTGGGTTTGGGAGGGTGGTCTGTAGCAGGCTATAAACTGGAAGGCAGTTTTACCCACTGTTAGTTGCACATGGATAGTCTCTGATGCTTCGTGCTGTGCCATCAACCTGGAGGTGTGGGTATCTTTGACGAATATTGATACTCCTCCTCCTTTTGTGGTTTGGTCCAAGTTTTGGGGCCGAAAAGCATGGTATGAGGTATAACCTAGTAGTGCTGGGGTGCTCTTGAGAGCCTTGAACCAGGTTTCTGTTACTGCACAAATATCGATGTTCTCCATGCTAAGGAGAGTTTTGAGTGTATGCATCTTGAGGTTTAGACTTCTGGCATTGAGTAGCATTACTCTTAGTTTCTTATCCCTTGTGATACCTATAGAGGTGGGTTTGTCTTTTGAGCCTTGCCTAAAAAGGCACTATGGGGGTAGCAAGAGCCTTTGCCAATATCTGAAAGCCCAGGGGTGACAGGTGCAAGCCGTCCCTAGCGAAGCATCGTGGCTTGTCGAGCATGTCATCCCAGGCTGACAGGCATTGGATCCCCTTTGAATGACACCAATACTTAAGCCAATTGTTGAACTTAATCATCTTGTCTTCATATTGTGGCATCATTCTTGGTGAGGGTAAGATGTTACTCAAAGTCAGGGTCATACCGGCCTGGGCTACATGCTCAGAGAGCTCCTCTATGTCTCTTTTCATGTAGTCCAGGGCAGTACGTCTCAGGTCATTCACACCAGCATGGACAATGATGGAGTCATATTTGTACTTGCCTTGGAGTGACCTCAGTGCTTGTGTTATGCGGCGGATCCTAGTGCCCGACAGACAGCTCACCGTGACCTTCTCCTTGTTCAGCCTGGTGAGCGGGACGTCAGTGTGCCTGATGATAGAGTCACCTATTACAAGTGTATCAGGTGTGTTGTTTAGCCTTAAGGGCTGTGACTGTTCGGCACACTGGCTTTGTGAGCTATATGTTGCACGTGTTTTGCTTTGGGGTAGCGGTTGCTTGGGTGTCTGCTTTGGAGGTCTCTGCTGCTTAGGCAGTTTTTTATTTAGAGCCTCCGAGTATGTTTTTGTGTGTTTATGTGTTTGGTTTGCTGTCGTGGTAGGTCTATGTGAGACTGGAATTGTAGTGAGCGTGGTTTCCTTTTTCTCCTGACTGGTTACACCAGTACTGAGTTGAGAGAGCTTAGCCTCCAGTTTGGCTATATGGTTGCATCTCTCACATGTGTTAAAGTATGCAAAGTAGATGTCCATGTTTAGTGTGATGAGATAATGCTCAGATTTTTGCATACTTTCAAGGGTTCTAATCCAGGTATTAGCTGATTGTTGCTGACTGTTTTTAGTATACTATTTTATGTGTAATTGTTGCCTAAATAACATTATGAGCTACCATTACTTGCTCCCTGCCTCCCTCTCCCCCTATTCATCTTCTTCCTTATGTGGCTTTAGACTTCATCCTCCACATTTGAACAATGTCTGACACTGAGCACCAACTGCAAGTGAGGCTAAATAGAACTACACAGCTTATGCCTTCAGCCGCATTTTTCTGGTGCCCTTCGCGTCACTGTGTTTAGCTAGGTATAGTCAGGTTAATCTGTTGAATGAGCTGAAGACTTGAATATACAGTGTATGATTGTGATGAGGGTAATGAAGAGTAATACATACATTCTCCTTTTCTGCAATCTGTCATGTTGGTACTTTGAGAAGTAGGAGTTCATCTGTGGTGTGTTAGATAATACTCATGTCTGTAAATATTTCTTGGAATACTGTCAAGGTTTGAATCCAGATGTGTGTCAAAGTGTTTCTGAATGTTTGCTATGACTCCTGTCGGTGTTAACTGTTTCTTAACACACCATTAATGTACTTGCTTCCAGTTGTGAAGACTGTCTTGTACAAATCTTGCCTGAATGATTAAAATGATAAAGGAAACAGTAATGCAACCCAAATATGTGTAGAAATAAACCACAAAGTAATCTTTTGGTACATCTGTATGTGAATTACTGTCACCATTTGTCCTCCTCTTCCCACCACTTTTGTTTGTTATCAAATAAACCTTCTTGATTCAAAACTGTTTCCATAAGCCATGTTTCCACCAGCAATAATGTGCTTGGTCCCTCATATGTATTATAATACATTTGTCTCCAAAATACAAGGATTGAAGAATTGCAACTGTCATGACAAATGTGTCAGTCATTGCACCTGAAATAAGACGAATCTGTTCTGCATTCCATCAGATTCAGATATGGTTGTATGTGCATATTTTTATGTGTGCAAAGGTCAGCTCAGACCACCATAGACTACTGTTAATTCCCAGTCTAAGTTCAACACCTGAAGATATGATTATGCATGCTCTAATACTTTAACATTGGCATCTCAAATGAGCTTGCCAGCACTGCACTTCAGGTAAGAGAGTAAAAAATTATTTACTATAAATAGTTCTTTGTTTAGGTTGTACAACATCTGTATGTCTTTTCTGGGATAAACTGGCAGGAATGCTGAACTACTTATGATGTGGCACTATGCTTATTGTGCACGGCTGAGAGACAGGATTAAGAAACATGTATGCCAGATAAAAAAGGAGGAATCCACTAATGCCTTGCACATGTACTCCATTTTATGACCTCGATTCAAGAGGTTTTTCTTCTTCATTTTGGACATGGTAATATACAACGAAAGAGGAGATGACCCTGAAACAGCTCCTGAACACAATGAAATGATGTGGCAAATTAAACTGAACCCCACTCTATCTTCTAGTATTAACAATCCATCAGAGGTCTTTGTAGGTTCTCCTATTCCCAGCAGAGACAATAAAACCATAGTGACTTGCGGAGACTGGAAACCAGTGCCTGCACACCGTATCTTAAAGACCTTTTGTGTTGATCTGTGGCTTGTTTGCTTTCCTATTAGAGATTTTGCAGTCCTTGATCTCCTATAATTCAATCAGACAAACAGCTAAGCTAATACTAGAATCAGAGATCTAAACCTTCATCAGCAGATAATCAGAACATGTTGGAGAGATAGATATTTCACCCAATGCCTCCACTTCTTATGAATACATTTCTCTGCAGGTTAAATGATGTGACTAAATATCTTCCTTTAGACAAAACTCAGATAACAGGATGGGTGATCTCAAGTTTACTTTAGGACAAGCTGGGTATAGGTATTGGTAAAGTGTACCTGGTCTTGGACTAAATGGCCTTGAATTTCCTATGAAACCTATTATATTCATGTGTGTGTGTGTGTGTGTGTGTGTGTGTGTGTGTGTGTGTGTGTGTGTGTGTGTGTGTGTGTGTGTGTGTATATATATATATATATATATATATATATATGTATGTATATATATATATATATATATATATATATATATATATATCTATATATATATAGATGTGTGTGTGCATGTATATAAATATATGGAAATATGTGTATTAGATTTACAATTATTATTTGTTATATATAGAGTTGAGTAATGTCACTAAGTGCGTTTTGGTACTGTCACTTTAAATGCTGTTTAATATAAACAGGATGTTCTAAGGTTGCAAGTACAATGATGACACTTTTGTAAAGCGAAACCGGTCTGTGGGGCAGATTGTGCATTAATAAAGGCTCTTACTCTCGTAGTGCCTCTTTTTTCGAGTGCTGGAAGGGGATTTGAATCTAATAATTTGTGTTTTCCGTGCACTAAGGCTGGATACGTGCACCAACAGTTTGGGTTTGGTTTTATACATATATATATATATATATATATATATATATATATATATATATATATGTATATATATATATATATATATATATATATGTAGCTATATATAGCTTCACTTCATATAGCTGAAATGCTAAAATATCGAATTTCAACATGTCAACAGTATAAAGCCAAAACCATCACAACACAGACACTTCACAATCACGAAACCACAACATCGAACACACAGCATGCAGCACACAACACATAAACCATAAAACCCACAGCACAAAACAATTACATACAACAAAACACCACACAGACACACACCTACACTGCACAAATGGAGGGGGACTGTGTTCCCCAACCCCCTACTTATATATACTAACTCCGAGATTGCACAAACAGTAAAAAAAAAAAATCACACACAGCTAACACACACACTCATTCCTCCACCTCTCTACCATAACCCACTCGTACAAGTTACAAAAGCACTCACGCACACTCACTCACCTTAAACTGCAGACACCATCCCAGCCAAACACGTCCATAAGATAACATAAACAGATAAGCGCAAATTTGACATTGACTTATTCACACTTACTCATTTTCATTATTTTGAAGTTTCGGCTTCATGGACACAAATTGCTGAAATTCGATATTTCAGTAATTCGTGATTATGAAGTGAAACTATATATATATATATATATATATATATATATATATATATATATATATGTATATATTTGTGTGTGTATCTATCTTCATATATCTTTATATATATATATATATATATATAAATATATATACATATATATATATATATATATATATATATATATATATATATGTGTGTGTGTGTGTGTGTGTACATAGACACCACACATGCAAGCACATGCACACATACATTTACACACACACACACACACACACACACACACACACACACACACACACACATAGCCGGCCTTAGGCATAGGCCAACTAGGTGGCTGCCTAGGGCACTACTCTAGCAGGGGCGCTTTTCCAGTATTTAATGTGGGTAGACTAGGATGGGGGCACCGGGTGGTGTGGTGGGGGACACAGTGGATCCTTTTTGCCTAGGGCACTAGTTGACCTAAGGCCAGTCCTGCACACACACACACACACACACACACACACACACACACACACACACACACACACACACACACACACACACACACACACACATATATATATATGTATACAGATAGGGGTTTGACTTCATTGGCCTGAAAGTACCAATAAAGACTTAAAAAGCAAGAAGTAAAAATTCATCGGCATTCAGAAGTCATGCAGCAGAAGCACTGGTATGTCTTTAAGGGACATTACTATATATTCCATGGGCCTCCACTATAGGAAGTTTAAGGTATTACACAGTGAATGCTCAAACTTGGCTGTCTTTCTTGCAGGTTTTATTGAATTGCTTATCTGAGTGACCTTTTTACCTTGTGGTTTGTTTTTTCATAGATATATACATGTTATGTATACACGCATATATATATATATATATATATATATATGTTTTTATATATATATATATATATATATATATATATATATATATATATATATATATATATATATATATACACACACACACACATACATACAGTGGATATAAAAAGTTTACACACCCTTGTTAAAATGCCAGTTTTTTTATATAAAAACTGAGACCACAATAAATCATTTCAAAACTTTTCCCACCTTTAATGTGACCTATAACCTGTACAATTAAATCAAACAAATCTGTTAGGGGATAAAATATAAAAAATGAAAAGCGTACAATATGCTGATTGCATAAGTGTGCACACCCTTAAACTAATACTTTGTTGTGTGTGCACATCCTTAAGCTAATACTTTGTTGAAGCACCTTTTGATTTAATTATAGCATCCAGTCTTCTTGAGTACACACATTCCATCAATTAAAGAGACTCTGATTAACCCCAAATAAAGTTCAGCTGTCCTAGTAGGATTTTCCTGACGTTTACTCAGTTGCCTGCTACAGCAATATCCATGGTTCACAGAGAGCTTACAATGCATCAAAGTAATCTCATTGTTAAAAGGTATCAGTCAGGAGAAGGGTACAAAAAATTTCCACAGCGAACACAGTGAAGACAGTCATCAAAAAGTGTAGAAAATATGGGACAACAGTGAAGTTACAAAGGCGTAGACGTCCCTCCAAAATTCTTGAAAAGACAAGTCAACTAGTCAGGGAGGCTGCCAAGAGATCTACAACAACACTGAAGGAGCTGCAGGAATTTCTGACAAGTACTGGTTGTGTACTACATGTGACAACAATCTCTGGTATTCTCCGTATGGCTGGACTAAGGGGTAGGGTTGCAAGATGAGCCTTTTCTTACACAGAAAACTATCCAGGCCCAGCTAAAATTTGCAAAACAATACATCAGGTCTCCCAAAAGCATGCAGGAAAATGTGTTTTGGTCTGATGAGACCAAGGTTGAACTTTCTAGCCATAGTTCCAAAAGGTGTGTTTGGCACAAAAACACTTCATATTACCAAAAGAACACCATCCCCATGGTGAAGCATGGTGGTGGTAGTGTCAGGCTTTGGGGTTGATTTTCTTCAGCTGGAACTGGGGCTTTAGTCAAGGTGGAGGGAATTATGAACAGCTCCAAATTCCAGTCACTTTTGGCCAAAAACCTTCAGGTGTCTGCTAGAAAGCTGAAGATGAAGAGTAATTTCACATTTCAGCACGACAATGAACCCAAGCATACATCCAAATCAAAAAAAGAATGGCTTCACCAGAAGAAAATTAAAGGTTTGAAATGGTCCAGCCAGAGCCCAGACCTAAATCTAACAGAAAATCTGTGGAGTGCTCTGAAGAGGGCTGTGCACAAGAGATGCCCTCGCAATTGACAGATTTGAAAAGAAGAGTGGGCAAATATTGTCAAGTCAAGATGTGCCATGCTGATAGACTCCTGCCCAAGAAGACTGAATGCTGTAATTAAATGAAAATGTGCTTCAAGAAAATATTAGTTTAAGGGTGTGCACACTCAACAAAGTATTAGTTTAAGGGTGTACACACTTATGCATCCAGAGTATTGTACGTTTTTATATTTTATATTTTTTCCCCTAACAGATTTGTTTCTTTTTCAATTGATTGTACAGGTTATAGGTCAAATTAAAGGTGGGAAAAGTTTTGAAATTATATATATATATATATATATATATATATATATATATATATATATATATATATATATATATATATGTCTCTGTGTTACATAATCAAAACCTACTTACCTCAAACCTGTATTAATCAACAACAAAACAATGAAACAAACTTCAGAGAACATTGAAAATTTTATTAGGGTAAGTAATCAGTAGGTCACTATAACACCAGAACACACCATACTAAATCAAACCAACCAAAGTGGGGATCTTCTCCCCCACACCCCCAAGCACCCTACACCCCCCTCTAACTATATATACCAAGTCTAAGATCACATTATGGTGGTGAAAAGGGCAAAGTGGTGGTGTTGGCCAATTGCTTCCTTACCCTAGGAAAGTTTTTGTCATTCACGGAAACAAATTTCCCTGTTTCCGTGTCGATGAATACAGATTTGAGGTAAGTAGATTTCAATTATCTAATATATACCATATACACACACACATATATATATATATATATATATATATATATATATATATATATATAGATATATATATATATATATATATATAGGTTCATACTTTGGTACTAGGCTATCGGCCCTAGGGCCTATACAAGCCTAGCCATAATTCCCTGGCTATTTCTTTCCACACTATTTACTTCCCTGGGCCCGTGTCTAGCAGGGCGACTGACGTGATCCCTGGGTTGAATTTCCTTTCTCCCATCCAATCTTCAAGGTTCCTTTTGAAGATGGCCAAAGAGGCACTCTGCTTGACATGTATGGGCAGTCTATTACAGAGTCTGGGGAGTCTCTGTGTCAGGAACATATCCCTCCAACATGTTTTGTTTATTGTGATATGTGATATCTATATATATATATATATATATATATATATATATATATATATATATATATATATGGTTCTACCTCACAACGTCGACAGTGCAAAACACCGACAACAAAATCACTGACATCACATATCCGACAGTGCATAAACACGACACCCCACATGCCCGACAACGAAATAACCGACGGTTCACAAACACGAAACCTCATATGCTGTACACACCACAATAACAACAATCAACAAACAAAACAAATCCCCTGTCCAAAACCACATACACAACACAAGCACACCAAAATCCTTACAAACCACACTAAACCTCACATACACAACTATCTACAACCCTAACCCTAAGGTCCGTCACTATCGCACACTCACCTAAACCGCGCCCTAACCCTAACTCACTTAACCCGCCCCTAACCCAAACACTATCACTGCTGCACACTCACCTAACACGCGCCCTAACCCTAACTCACTTAACCCGCCCCTAACCCAAACACTATCACTGTCGCACACTTACCTAACACGCGCCCTAACCCTAACTCACTTAACCCACCCCTAAGCCAAACACTATCACTGCCGCACACTTACCTAACACGCGCCCTGACCCTGACTCACTTAACCCACCCCTATAGCTATACACCGTCAATATCACACACTTACCTTAGTCGCACCCTAACATCCGTCAGTACCGCATACTTACACAGCCTTTTCCCATGCCGGTGTCCTCGGCGTCGGTGTTTTCATCCGTCGGTCTTCTACATTGTCGATCTTCTGGCGTTCGCGATTGGGTTATCAGTGTTCTCCGCTGTCGACGATGTCAGGTAGAACCATATATATATATATATATATATATATATATATATATATATATATATATATATATATATATATATATATATAGATATATCTATAGATATACGTGTGTGTGTGTGTAGATGTTTTTCCATATCACTATTGCTGTATTCATAACCTATGGGATCTAGTGACATCCAGGCAGTATACCAATTCTTGCTAATGTTTCCTGCAACAGTGTAGGGTATAAAGATGTCATACTGACACTCCAAACTCAGTACTTCCTTGCCACCAGTTTAAACATCATAGTTGGACATTAGTCTGAATTCTCTTCGCTGTGCTGGTTATACAGATCCTCTTTCATATAAGTTCCCTACTGTGGTTCATTTTCTTTACTTCTGTCTTTATTTTGAGAGTTCATGTCATCTAAGGAAGGGAAATGTCAGTGTGGGTGGCAGATTCCCCATAAGTATCATAATAATAAGTGTTTGATTTTTCTAGGCACTTCTCATGACCACACGGTGCTCATTCTGTCAGGAGTTTGTGCTGAAAACTCTTCACTTCCATCTGTCTTTACCTTCCATTTATTTTGAAAACCAACATCTAAAGTTGTTGGCCAATGGTTCCATGACAGAAATCACCCAACCCAAGTTGCAGCCACCTCTTAAGAAAAAGTTATAATTAAAGTAAACTTTATTGTCATATAGATCAACACAGAATAAAAAGTGTGTATCACTGCACAAAATTTCGATACTTGGGCTTGTGCCATATCAATGACAGTTTACAGAAGGAAGGTTGATTAAATTAAATAATTTAAAATACTAAACATAGAAATCAAAAAGATGCTAAAAATAAATAAAGTAATAAAATCTAAAGCTTTTAACTGCAGAAACAAAACAAATACAGCAACAACAGGAACAGACTCAGTAGAAATATAAGGATATATATAACAGAAGGTATTATGAATAAGTAAAGAGGGACACGTAAAAAACTTACCTACCACCAATATATGCCATAAACATACAGTTTACAGTTGTCATAGTGCAGACAGAGAAGTATAAAGTCAGCTATGCAGAGAGTTATGTAAATAACAATGGCATATTTCACATACATAATGTTTTACCCATTTAGTGGGTTAGGCTATGGGTCTGTTTTTCAGCAGTCTGATAGGGTGTGGGAAGAATCTGTTATGGAATCTGGCTGTCCTGCATCTAATGCTTCTGTAGCACTTGCTTGTTGGCAGGAGTTTGGACAGTCCATAAGCAGGATGGTGTATATCCCTCACTAGTTTCAGACTCTATCATAGCATCTGTTTGAATATTTTTCCTGTGGGGATTGAAGGTTGGAGCTAATGATTTTTGTGGCCTGTTTAATAATCTTATCCAGTTTCTTCTGATCAGCTTGAGAGCAATTTCCATACCAGACACCGATGTTGTTTGTTAGTATGCTGTCAGTCGTGGCTCTTTAGAAGGTAAGTAGGAACTGTGGGGGGAGATTAGCTCTACGGAGTCTCCTAAGGAAGTGGAGACATTGTTGGGCTCTCTTTATAAGGTTTTGCAAGATATGTACCCCTAGAAATTTGGTGCTATTTACTCTCTACACTGCTGTACCATGATGATGATAGGGGTGTGTGGCTTATTCTACTTCCTAAAACTGGTGATGATTTTGTTTGTTTTCCTAATATTTAGTGCTAAGTTGTTTTTAGTGCACCAATGAATGAGTAGGTTCAACTCTTCCCTGCAGGCCCCCTTGTCTTCCTTCTTGATAAGGCCAATTACTGTGGTATCATCTGTAAATTTGATGATTCTATTTGACTAATGTGTAGCTGTGCAATCATATGTTAGAATTGTGAAAAGAAGGCACCTGAGTACGCAACCATGTGGCACCCCGGTGTTTGGGGTGATGCTGTTTGAGTGAGTTCCTGCTCGAACTATTTGTGGCCTTTCTGTCAGGCATTCAAGTATCCAGTTGCATATTTTATTTTTTGTGCCGTGATTACTCAGCTTTTAGACAGCAGTTGTTGTGGAATTACTGTACTGAAGGCAGAGCTGAAGTCTATGAACAGCATGCTTATGTAACAGTCCTTATTTTCCAGGTGGTCCAAGGTGTGATGAAGTGTTAAGGCTATGGCAGCTACAGTAGAATGATTTGGCCTGTATACGAATTGTAAAGGATCAAATGTAGCAGGTAGGCAGAATGTTATGTGACCCTTGACCATTTTTTTCAAAACACTTCACTACTGAGGTAAGTGCATTTGAACAGTAATCATTTAATGATGCTGTAGACGGTTTCTTGGACATAGAGATATCAGTGGTCATAAAGCATTTGGGCACTTTTTCCTGACAGAGACATATCAGCTGCTTTGTCTGGGTAAACCCTACATAGGTTCCTGCATACCTCTTCCAAGTTGAGGCATAGTGATGTGGCATCTGCATTGGTGGGTAGTTTCTTTGGTAAGATTTTATTCGATTCTTCGAATCTACTAAAGTAAATGTTTAGATTGTTTAAAAAGTCTGTGTTATCATCACAACACATGGATGGTGGCTTATAGTCTTTAATGTTTTGGATCCCTCTCCACACCTGCCTGGTGTCTCTGTATTTTGAGACTGTAGGCTTGTTTTGCCACTCTCACACCTTTGTTCAAATTGGCCCTGGCCTTTTTCAAAGCATCTCTGTCTCCAGCTTTAAAGGCAGCATTGCACGCTGTCAGTAATTTGTATACCTCACTTTTGAGCCAGGGTTTCTGGTAGGTTCTGATGGTTATATTCTTCGGGGTGGTGACATCTTCAATACATTTTGTGATGTATCCCACAACCATTTCAATGTACTCATCCAAATTAATACATTAATTGTTGCAGCCTCTTTAAATTAATTCTGGACAGTGCATTTAAAGCAGTCTTGCAGAGCCGAGACAGCTCTTTAAGCCCAGATCCTTATTTGCTTCTTGAAAGGTTTTTCCCTCACTAGCATTGGTTTGTGTTGGCGATAAGCAGGATGGAAATGTGATCTGAGTTACCAAGATGGGGGTGGAGGACTCCTTTGAATGCCAAGAAGTCAAGATTTGATACTGCTGCTGCTGTCCAGCCTCACATGAACATTTCTCTCCCGTCCCTGTTCCTCCTTGGTGTTCTACACTTAAAAAATCTAGGAAACCAGATTCATCTGCTGAAGAATTAGACTCGGATGAGGATTCCTTGGCCTACTCCTCCCAAATGTCATCACCTTTGAATTGGTTCTGAGGATGAGGAGTCCTTAAGTCCCAACTCCCCTTTGGTAGAACTGTCCATTGAGGATGCAGTGGTTCACATGATGGAGCATTTTAAGTGGGACTGCTCCCAAGTTTATGACATTCAGAAAGGGTATTATGCATTGTTACAGATGGACTCCACTAAGGCTTTTACCACTCCCCACCTTGGCTACTGTGCCAGATACCTTTTCATCTGCTTCCTTAGCTCTTAACTCCCAAGCTCCTGCCCCTAAGAAGCCTGGCTGTTTCTATAAGGTGCCTGAGGCTTTCAAGTTACGTTTTATGTGTCCTTATACTGACCTTGCTGTGGTCTCTTATCAGTACTGATAAGCCTTCACTTTTGCCTTCTTCTAAGCTTCTTCCTTTGGAACAGGACTGCTGAGCTATGGATGGGCTGAGGAAGAAGTTCTAGACTTCTACCATCCTGTCATTTTGTACCATAAGGTATATTTTATCCCTTTTATCTCAGCTTGGAGGCACTGTGTCTGATCTGGCTGATTCTGAGGCTAAGTTCACTGCTCTCCCTTTGCTGAGATCCACAGCTCGGGTAACTTGTCACTCCATCAAGTGTAACTTTAACACTGCTGACACCTCCTCTAGAGCTGCTGCTTCAGGCTCTGTTATGAGACACTGTTCCTGGCCTTGTCTTCAGGCTTTGCATGATGATATTAAGGCTACTTGATGCTTCTTTAGATAATTAAAACTTCTTTGGAACTCCAGTTGCTGATTTGATTACGACCTTACAGAACAAGGATCTTAAGCAGATTTTTGTCTCTCCCATACCTAAGTTTTGGAGGAATTATCCTGCTAAAACTGCTTTTGTTTGTAGACAGCCTTATCAGCTCTACAAAGCTGATAAAGTTCCTATTCATGTTTTTTTTTCTGACAAAGCAACTCAGATTTCTAGACATCGCAAACCTTCCTTTATGGACAAATCTGCTCAATCTGACATTCTGTCCTCCTTTCCCCTCAGCCAGGTTCCCTTTTCTCTCAGACTTTTTCTGTCACTCCCTGTTTGGGGGAAAATTACTTCAGGATCTTGGGTTCTGTTAATCATACATCAAGGCTACTTCATAGTGTGGACCTCCCAATTTCTTGACACTTATCAGCCTCCTTCAGGTCAAATTGTTCAGGTGTGCTGCAGGTTTTCCTGGATCAAGGCACCAATTCATCCCATTCCAGACACTCTAAAGGGTACAGAGATTTGCTCCAGGATGTTCCTGGTCCCCAGAAAGTAGGGGTTCTGAAGGTCTGTTATACACCTTTCTGTTTTTAATACTTTTCACAAGGTATCCATCTTCAAGATGCTGTCTCTTCAAACACTGTCTCCCCTTTTGCTACTGCAAGCCTTTCTGGTTTCTGTAGATCTGAAAGAGTCCTATTTTAATATTGCCATCACCCCCTATTCAGGAAGTGTTTATATTTTTCTGTTACTTCCTCTCATTTTCCATTATCTGCTTTGTCCTTTGGTCTTTGCACTGCCTCAGTCATAGCTTTCTTCAGGCTTCAAGGAGAACAAAGATGTTTTTATCCGAATGATCTGCTCCTTCAGGTTTCCTCTCCTTTCAGGCTCCTGCAAAACCTGTGCTTTACCACACTGTTGTTACACAGTCTGGGTTTCACCATCAATGTTCACATCAGGCCCTCAAGAATGCCCATCCCTCCTTCTTAGACTTGAATTTTGTTCTTAAGAAATTAGTCCAGGCTCCATTTGAATCTGTTACTGCTACATTGCACCTGGAAGACTGTTTTATCGGTTGCCCTCACCTCCGCCAGGACAGTTTCTGAACTCCAGGTTTTGATAGTGGTTTCCATTTATTGATTTTTCATAGGGACAAGGTTTTTCTGTGTACTAATTTTTCTTTTATGCCCAGGGTGGTCATTAAATTGTCCTTTAATCAGTCTATATAGCATCCTTCCTTGCTTTCCTTCTTAATCTGCTAGTGAGAAGGGTTTACACACCTTGAATCATAGACAGGTCAATATTATTTAAACAAGACAAAGGCTATACTTAACTCTAAGCAACTTTTTCTTACTTTTCATGGCAGGACATTGGGCTTGGCATACCTCTCAACCTCTTAGAGCAAGAAATCTGCACAGATCCTAAAATAATGGGGGGGACAAAGGCCGAAAAATAGGGACATATTTTAAATATTGCTCTTACAAACTTAGAAAGTTGTTAAAATAATAGAATTTTTGTTAACATGCATGTCTGAATCTCAAAGGTAAGTCATCAATTAGTGACTTCAGTCCTTAGTGATTTGCCAGAAAATCACAAATTTTATGAGGAATAGATAAAAAAAAATGAGAGACATTTCTGCACAATCTGTGAAAATCTAGACAGTTGGGAGCTATGGGGTTTGGCAGTTTACAAGCAAACCATCTCCTCCTGAATTTCTAAATCCATTTTTTTGTTACCCCTTTCATGGCAAACAGTTTTCTGCCTCTGCTCAATCCCATTCTACCAGGACATTGGCCTACTATTGTGCTTTTTTTCAAGGGTTTGGACACAAGTTCCATACCTGAAATTGCTACTTGGTCTTCTGCACACACCTTCACTAGACATTACAAATCGGATGTCATTTCTGGAGCCAGAGCAGGTTTTGCCAAGGCAGTCTTTCATGGGTTTGTGTCAGGTTCCTCTTTGCCTTCCTCCTCCCTTTCCTTACAGTAGCTTTTGAACTCCTGAATACTGCAATAGTGATGTGGAAAGACACAGTAAAGTTTGTTTAAAATCTTATCATAACAGTAGATGTCCTCTTCACTGTTGCATATTCAATCCCTCCCTACTGCATATTCAGTCCCTCCCTCCTGCCCTCTTTTCTTCCTTTTTTCTGTTGGGAACATCTACCTGGCTGAGGGGTCTTAGCTCTTCTCTTTAGGTATCCTCTTTTTTTCTGGATGTACATACATGCACTTTCACCTGTGGTGGCTCTTGTTCTCCTGGGGCACTTCAATTCTGAGTTTAGAGCACCTATATGCTACCTTTATGCTCTACGTTTAGGCAGGGAGCGTACATGTGATGTATAACACTGGTAAGAATTAAAAGCTTTGGTATACTGTTCGCATGTAAGCCTGTCTTATCAGGAGATCCCATAGGTTATGAATACTTCAACAGTGAAGAGAAGGACATCTACTGTTATGGCAACATTTTACACAACTGTACTCAGATATATCTGTCTTCTGTATAGGTGTCAATATATCTATATATTAGATATAGATATATGTAATATATGTATATGTATATATGGGTTCCTTTAGAATCTCGAAAAACTGAAATACCGAAAGCTTGAAATCGCGAAACACCAGAAGCGCGAAATTCGAAATCCCGAAGTTCGGAGCTTCTGGTGTTGCTGTGTATGAATGGATGTAAGTGCAGGTAAGTCTGTATGCGGGTCGAGGTTATAGGCTGTAGTGTATGTTAGTCTGTGTTTTGGTTGTGATGTGTGTTTGTGCAAGGGGCTATGAAATGTGTGGGTGTGAGTTACCTTTGTGTGTGTGTGATTGTGCGGTCTCAGAGTTAGAATATATAAGTAGGGGTGTGGGGGGCACAGCCCCCCACATGAGGGGTGCAGGGGGGATTGCCCCCCTGCTTAGTTGTATTTTAACACACAAAAAGGTCAGCACCAGGGAATGAAGCAGAATGAAGCAAAAAAATAGGAACAAAAATAATTATTATAACCAGACCGGTTTCAACTTATAGCTTTCCTCAGTGGCAATACATGAAGTGTGGTTGACATACTGCATTTAAATATTAAAGCCAATAAAGCAAATAATGACATAATTTCCTGTTGAACCCAGAAGAAAAGTTTTGCAAATGAAATACATATGTATACATGTATAAAAATGTTGTATGTATGAGAATATGAAAATTAACAACAAAAATTGAATGTATTCAAAAAAATATATAAATTATAAAATAATAACTGGACATTATATTGAAACTTAAGAAAAGTATTATAACTTGTCATTAAGACCTGGGAAAAAGGACCCCCTAGTTTCACTATCCATTTCTTTTCTTTATTATTTAGTAAATCATGCCATCCTGTTCTAAAATCTTTATTTCCAAAAACTTTATCAATAATAGTGAAAGTGAATTTAGCTGTTGAATGAGTGAGTGAATGTTTGTACAATGCATTGGTCATTCTACCATTCCGAATGTCCCCCAAATGTTCCGACATATGACATCTGAATTGTCTTGAGGTCTGACCAATATAAAATGCTTGGCATGTACAAGTTACTAAATAAATGACCCACTCACTTCCACAGTTGGCAAAGCACTTGATATCATATAATTTGCCTGTATTCTTGCTGGTAAAGTTCTTGGTTTTGAAGATGTATTTACAAAATGAGCAATGTCCACATGGGTAACACCCCACCAGTCTATCTCCAGAAAGAGTGGTCTGATGAAAAGGCTGGATTGAGGCGTAACCCTTTTATAATAAGAAAAATGTGATCGAAGAGTTTTGCCTTTTCTATATGAAAATTTGCATCTATCCCCCAACCAGTCATCTATTCTTATATTACTTTTGAGTATATTCCAGTTTTTATTAATTATATCTGTGAATTGAGAAGTATTCCTCCCAAAAGTGGTAACTAGCCTGATAATATCCTGTTTATCCCGAGAATGTTTTGATTTATATGATAATAAACTGTCTCTAGATTGATTAGATGCCCATGTAGAGGCATTGTGGACATTATCATGCTGGTACCCTCTCTCTAGAAATCTATCAGTCAAATCTTGTTGACATATGGTTAGATCTTGTAAAGAAGAGCAAATTCTTCTAATTCTCAGAAATTGTGATTTAGGAATATTATTGATTGTGTGTCTGGGATGTAAACTGGAAGCATGTAGCAAACTGTTATATTGTGAGTACTTCCTATAAACTGTTGTTCTGAGTGTATGGTTGGGTTTTCGCTCCAAATGAACATCTAGAAAATCCATTTCTTGTGCATGATAGTTAACAGTAAATTCAACACCCACTTATTACAATTGAGATACTCCACAAATTCTGAAAGATATTCTGATCCCCTCTCCAGACTAACCAACAGTCATCCAAATAGCGCCACCAAATATCAATCTCAGGTAAGTATAAATTGTGCATGCTATCATAGATAATCTGTTCCTCTATATACCTCATAAATAAATCTGCATAAATAGGGGCAAAAGAAGCCCCCATAGCTGTACCCTGAATTTGCCAGTAGCATTGGTCTTGGAAATAAAAAAACATCCCTGGTAAGTATATGTTCAGCCATACAGACTAAAAGAGTGTTAAAACCAGGAGGATAAATGTTAGTTCTATTCAACCAAAATTCCAATGCCATCAATCCGGCCCAATGGGGAATGCAGGTATATAAAGACTTCACATCCAGAGTACACATAAGCCAATGAGATTCCATTTGGGATTCTGAAACTATTTGGAGAAATTCAGTTGTATCTTTAATTCTGGCCCTGATGGATGCCAATAGGGGCTTCAAATACTCCGTTAGATAGGCGGACAAGGGTTCAGTGAGTGAACCAATTCCCAAGACTATAGGTCTACCGGGAGGTTCCAAAAGAGATTTGTGGATTTTAGGTAAAAGATATAAATATTGTTTACGGGGGTCACGTACTGTTAGTTGAATTCTAGTTTTAGCACTAATGATCCCCTCCTCTACTGCAGAATCAAGAAAGGCATCTATAGCTTTTTTAAAATTTGGGGTTGGGTCTACAGGCATGTGGAAATAATGCTGATTGTTGGACAACTGTCTTTTACCTTCAGCCCAGTAATAACTGGAATCCATAATGACTATAGCCCCACCCTTATCTGCTGGAAGAATAACAATATCGGTATTGGATTTGAGATCAAGTAGTGCCTGTTGTTCATCCATGCTAAGGTTCTCTCTCAAGATGTTTCCTGAACCCAAAAGATGGTGCAAATCTTTGATGATGGCTTGTTGAAATACATTTACATGTTTATCCATCGGTGGATTAAAATTCGATGGTAGGAAGCGAAATTCAGTAGATCTTTGAGTGTTGTCTTGTTGATCAAAAAACAATTTTAAATTGATTTTACGACAAAAAGCCAAAGTATCAGCAACAAAGTCACTTTCGTCCACAAAAAATCCTGGAATATAGCCAAGTCCTTTATTTAACAGAGTTTCTTGATATGAAGTTAGTACATAGCTAGAAATGTTATGTATATTAGAAAATCTAGGATTTATTTCACAACACTCTGAAGAAAACCCTCTAGAGTGTCTATGCCTGTGCTTACGTCCCCCACTATGTCTTCCACATCTAAAGGGAATTGAGAATTTCGACCCTTTTTTAAAATGGGGGAGTCATTAGCGTGGTTAGCTTCCGTATCTGTAGCAGAGGATTCCTCACCAGAAGTAGTGCCTTGTGAGGAATCCTTTTTTAATATTGACCTAGGTCTTTCCTTACGTGTAAAAGTGGGATTATTAGGAGTCCCGGTACCCCCTGCAAACCTCACACTTCTCTGTGACTCAAAGGGTTTGCCCTTTTCATAATCTTGCACATCCCTATTGAATTTGTGTAATTTTTTCTCCTTAAGACCATTCTCAAAGGCAACCAGTTTCCTGGATAATTTACTCAATTTGTCCTTAAAGTTGAGTAAACTTTCATATTCTTTCAACTGATTACAAGTTTCCTGCACATCACAAATATTGACTTGTACCATCCTTTCATAAAAAGAGGCTAATATATTCACAAATGACATGGAGGCCCTCTGCTGATCCAATTTCCATTTCCGTAAAAGAGTCTCATCTGCTTTACTAACCAAAGGCTGATGTTTATCTCTTAAGCCTCTCGGTGTTATGTTACGATTTTGATAGGCTTTAAAGTGCCTTGAATGCCAAATATTGCTGCATAAAGTTCTAATTTGTTTATCCAATTGAATAAGCAAAGAACTACAACCACCAACTGGATCATTAATACTATTTTCTTTGGAACCATTATCCAATCCTATTCCAAAGACCTGGTTGTCATCTTTGTCTACGCACAAACCATGAAGTAGTTTATTTAGATCCATGGCAATAAGTTGTAGATTAAGTGGTTGGTCGGATGTGATGTGTTGTATAAAATAGCAATAAGCTGTATATTGCCCAGAGAATCGATGGTCTATTAAGATATAAAATAGGAATTGTTTAATAGAAAACCAGTCACAGAGAAGTGTATTGGGGACCAAATCTCCCAAAGTAATCACAGGCCCAGTAAAACTTGTTATACTGCTCAGAAAATGTAAAAATATAAAAATGGAAGCATAAAAAATCCACAAAGTATGTAACTACAAACTACTAAACAGTCCCAAAAATACAAATTCAAACATCTGTTGTGTTATAATTGACCTAATGCAAAAGTCTAGTATAGTAAGTGACACCAAACAAAAGTTATTTGGTCTATAATAAAAGTAAATTATAACTAAATATGAACCATGACCATAGTCCTAATTAGCAAAGACAAACAATAGCTCCCAACTGTGTAGATATATATATATATATATATATATATATATATATATATATATATATATATATATAGATATATATATATATGAAAATGAGATACCTCATATATTAATAAAGCACACAGAAAAGAACCTGATATAACATCTACGATGCTGACCAATATTTGTCTAACATTGGTTAATACAATACTTTATACATGACCAGCTTCAATAGTTGGTGAAACAAGTGTGCAAAAAATTAACTCAAAAAATATATATACACAGATAAAGTATAAGTATATTTCAATGTTAATCTCTATATATGAGCCAACTGTTAGTATATGCTGAGAAAAACATACTAATCAGCCATATAACAATCGCCCCTATATATTCAAAGTACTACTGTCCCTATAATAATAGGGTTAAATCTCAACTTGTATGTTATATTGGGTGCAATTGTATACGACCAAATGATTGTACAAACAAAAAACAAGAAAAACAACAAAAAGTGATTATGAAAAGCAAGTAACCAAACACTCAAAGTTCGAATGTAAGATATACCATTGTTCCGAAAAAGGAACTAACAACAGTCTATTTATACTAAACCACAATAGGTATAAAAGGTGGTAAAATCCCAATAACTGCTTGTGATTGTTCAATAAAATGTCAATCCGCAGTTCAGAAAAAATGTTATATCTTTGAAAAAGCAAATGTATCAGTTTCCTTTCACTGTAAATAAATGCCACAATCTTGAAAATGTCCCAGTACTGTCTAAAAATGTTATCGATGCCAACCAAAGTACACTCAAAATGAACTGGTGCTGGTAAATGACGAATATTTAAAAGTTGTCACGAATGACAAAAATCTTCGTAAAAAAAGAAAAAAATGGTTGTAATATCCCAAATACTCAGCCACTAGAAACATTATTAGAAGTGAAATGAGATGTTCCAGCACGACATTGCAACATATAATATATAAATCCAGACGAATTAATAATCCACAGTAAGGATAGAGTCTAAAATGTCCGCGTTATAAATAAAGGTAATATCGAGCAAAACACACTGAATAGAGTCACTACAACACGCAAAACATAAAGTCAAAAAGGCAATGAATCAGCCAGTAGTTCAACAAACATGGGTCTCAACGCCAAAAAGAATAACCAAATCTCCGATGAGGAATCCTCTATGACAGATACGCCAAGCCACACCATGAAATGGCTTCTGCTTCCAAACTCCCAAAGCCAACAGCCAGCAACAAACAACGTGATAACTCCAAAATGAAATATGCTAGCAAATACGGCAGGTGCACGAACCACAGTAACTTGAGTATAACACACAAAAAGGCCAGCACCAGGGAATGAAGCAGAATGAAGCAAAAAAATAGGAACAAAAATATTTATTATAACCAGACCGGTTTCAGCTTATAGCTTTCCTCAGTGGCAATACATGAAGTGTGGTTGACATACTGCATTTAAATATTAAAGCCAATAAAGCAAATAATGACATAATTTTCTGTTGAACCCAGAAGAAAAGTTTTGCAAATGAAATACATATGTATATATGTATAAAAATGTTGTATGTATGAGAATATGAAAATTAACAACAAAAATTGAATGTATTCAAAAAAATATATAAATTATAAAATAATAACTGGACATTATATCGAAACTTAAGAAAAGTATTATAACTTGTCATTAAGACCTGGGGAAAAAAGACCCCCTAGTTTCACTATCCATTTCTTTTCTTTATTATTTAGTAAATCATGCCATCCTGTTCTAAAATCTTTATTTCCAAAAACTCTATCAATAATAGTGAAAGTGAATTTAGCTGTTGAATGAGTGAGTGAATGTCTGTACAATGCATTGGTCATTCTACCATTCCGAATGTCCCCCAAATGTTCAGACATACGACATCTGAATTGTCTTGAGGTCTGACCAATATAAAATGCTTGGCATGTACAAGTTACTAAATAAAAGACCCACTCACTTCCACAATTAGTAAAGCACTTGATATCATATAATTTGCCTGTATTCTTGCTGGTAAAGTTCTTGGTTTTGAAGATGTATTTACAAAATGAGCAATGTCCACATGGATAACACCCCACCAGTCTATCTCCAGAAAGAGTGATCTGATGAAAAAGGCTGGATTGAGGCGTAACCCTTTTATAATAAGAAAAATGTGATCGAAGAGTTTTGCCTTTTCTATATGAAAATTTGCATCTATCCCCCAACCAGTCATCTATTCTTATATTACTTTTGAGTATATTCCAGTTTTTATTAATGATATCTGTGAATTGAGAAGTATCCCTCCCAAAAGTGGTAACTAGCCTGATAATATCCTGTTTATCCCAGGAATTTGTGGAGTATCTCAATTGTAATAAGTGGGGTGTTGAATTTACTGTTAATTATCATGCACAAGAAATGGATTTTCTAGATGTTCATTTGGAACGAAAACCCGACCATACACTCAGAACAACAATTTTAGGAAGTACTCACAATATAACAGTTTGCTACATGCTTCCAGTTTACATCCCAGACACACAATCAATAATACTCCTAAATCACAATTTCTGAGAATTAGAAGAATTTGCTTTTCTGAACAAGATCTAACCATATATCAACAAGATTTGACTGATAGATTTCTAGAGAGAGGGTACCAGCATGATGATGTCCACAATGCCTCTACATGGGCATCTAATCAATCTAGAGACAGTTTATTATCATATAAATCAAAACATTCTCGGGATAAACAGGATATTATCAGGCTAGTTACCACTTTTGGGAGGAATACTTCTCAATTCACAGATATCATTAATAACAACTGGAATATACTCAAAAGTAATATAAGAATAGCTGACTGGTTGGGGGATAGATGCAAATTTTCATATAGAAAAGGCAAAACTCTTCGATCACATTTTTCTTATTATAAAAGGGTTACGTCTCAATCCAGCCTTTTTCATCAGACCACTCTTTCTGGAGATAGACTGGTGGGGTGTTATCCATGTGGACATTGCTCATTTTGTAAATACATCTTCAAAACCAAGAACTTTACCAGCAAAAATACAGGCAAATTATATGATATCAAGTGCTTTGCCAACTGTGAAAGTGAGTGGGTCATTTATTTAGTAACTTGTACATGCCAAGCATTTTATATTGGTGAGACCTCAAGACAATTCAGATGTCGTATGTCGGAACATTTGGGGGACATTCGGAATGGTAGAATGACCAATGCATTGTACAAACATTCACTCACTCATTCAACAGCTAAATTCACTTTCACTATTATTGATAGAGTTTTTGGAAATAAAGATTTTAGAACAGGATGGCATGATTTACTAAATAAATATGGCTTGGAGATGAACCCTCCCTATTAAACTTTGTTTCTTACTTGGACAATACCACGGACTTCTTAAAATTTACTGCAAACTTCTCAGTTAGCAATCTTCCATTTTTGGACGTGGAAGTATTTAGAATGACCAATGGTATGATCAACACAACTATTTATAGGAAAGATTGCCAAAGAAACAATATATTACATAGACAAAGTATGCATCCCGGCCATGTATTTCAAAACGTCCTTAAAGGACAATTTATGAGGGTATCTAGATTGAATCCACAACAAGAAACTTATGTTTCAGGAATAGAGGACATGAAGGAGAGATTTCTGGAGAGAGGTTACAAAGAAAAGAAATATTAGACACTATTAACACAGTGGGGACCTTAAGAACAAGTACTGCGAAACCATATTTTATGGCACATGAAGCAATGACCACTAGCTCAGGTTCCCTAGGAATGAAGTTAGAGCTAACCTTACTTTTAGTAAAATGAGCCTGCAAGTGAAAAGCATTATGAAGAAACACTGGGGTATTTTGAATTCAGATATAGAAGTTAGTGAGATTGCTGGCCCCACACCTCGTATAGCTTATAAAACCTTCCCAATCTGAAGAGTATCCTATGTAGACCAAGACATCCACTAGTTAACAGGTTGACAGTGAATAGAAACACAGTACCCTGTGGTCATTGCAATCAATGTATTTATATTAATAAAGAAACTAGTTTTGAGCACCCTACTACAGGACACATTTACAATTTTAACACTAACACCAACTGTGAAATTTAAATTGTCATATATATGGCTAAATGTTTAGGATGTAATAGTTACTACATAGGAAAACAAATAGATCATTTAAGGAGAGGATTAGGGAACACACGTACCACCTTAGAGTAGGTACAGAAACCAATGCATTGGCTAGACATAAAAGTTCAACTGGTACCAGTCATTCCTTTAAGTTCTGTGCCATTCAATGTGTGTATGAAGGATTCAGAGGTGGTGATCTAATTAACAGAACTTTAGAACAAGAAACAAGATGGATCATAAGATTAAGGTCCGATAAACCACCAGGCCTTAACGATAAAATCCAAATAAAGCCATTTTTGAAAAGTAGAAGATTACGCAGGTAAAGAGATCTCCCACTAACTGTTCTAAATTCCACATTAGTTAGGTACATTTTCCTCACAACATTATGACCATGGTATAGATGACCTATCTATATACTCAGACATAATGTAGGCATTTCATATACTTTCAACATTTGTCATAAGAAATGAATCTTTGCACACATATATTTAGTATTGAAAAGTACTGTTTATAAAAACTAATGTAAGACACCTCAGGATGCCATTCGGGATTAACAGAATATATGTGCCAAAATACTTCCCATTTTCCCCTTCCCCCTCATGTATTCCTTCCCTATATTTTCCGCTTCACCACATAAGAGTTTTAACATTTCACAATGTCTATATTTTAAATTTGGGTATCAAGGATGTAACAATTATAAAGTGCAATTAATGGTTGCTTAAGTCAGTGTGCTTATTTCCACCATTGTGGATCTGTACGAGAGTCAAGTTAATTATTAAGATATTGCTCTGTTTCCATATAGACGTTTTGTTGCTTCGTTTATTGTTGAAGCATTCTTCCACCCACATTTTTGTAAGTTACGTTCACATCCTGAAATGTCAAATGTCCCTGTTTATTAACGGAGATTGAAGAGACTAAGGCATGAACTAATGGACAGCTATTGAAAAGCTCGTCATGTACTTATGCCTGTTGTAAGCCTAATCGGCTTTTTAAATAGACACAATGTTTATTTTTATGAACGCTATGGTACGTAAGTACGCACAGTAGCGTTCTTTGTTTTGCATTCAAGAATTAACCAGGCACATACGCGCAAGGAATACTTTGTTGTGCTGTGATTTTTAAAAGCGTTTCAGAGTCTGCAGAAAATAAGTAATTTTGAAAAACTGTTTTTAACTTTTGATTTATACGAGAATAGCCTAACTAATGTTAGAAAAAAAAACATGAATAGGGTGGTCATTAAATTGTCCTTTAATCAGTCTATATAGCATCCTTCCTTGCTTTCCTTCTTAATCTGCTAGTGAGAAGGGTTTACACACCTTGAATCATAGACAGGTCAATATTATTTAAACAAGACAAAGGCTATACTTAACTCTAAGCAACTTTTTCTTACTTTTCATGGCAGGACATTGGGCTTGGCATACCTCTCAACCTCTTAGAGCAAGAAATCTGCACAGATCCTAAAATAATGGGGGGGACAAAGGCCGAAAAATAGGGACATATTTTAAATATTGCTCTTACAAACTTAGAAAGTTGTTAAAATAATAGAATTTTGTTAACATGCATGTCTGAATCTCAAAGGTAAGTCATCAATTAGTGACTTCAGTCCTTAGTGATTTGCCAGAAAATCACAAATTTTATGAGGAATAGATAAAAAAAAATGAGAGACATTTCTGCACAATCTGTGAAAATCTAGACAGTTGGGAGCTATGGGGTTTGGCAGTTTACAAGCAAACCATCTCCTCCTGAATTTCTAAATCCATTTTTTTGTTACCCCTTTCATGGCAAACAGTTTTCTGCCTCTGCTCAATCCCATTCTACCAGGACATTGGCCTACTATTGTGCTTTTTTTCAAGGGTTTGGACACAAGTTCCATACCTGAAATTGCTACTTGGTCTTCTGCACACACCTTCACTAGACATTACAAATCGGATGTCATTTCTGGAGCCAGAGCAGGTTTTGCCAAGGCAGTCTTTCATGGGTTTGTGTCAGGTTCCTCTTTGCCTTCCTCCTCCCTTTCCTTACAGTAGCTTTTGAACTCCTGAATACTGCAATAGTGATGTGGAAAGACACAGTAAAGTTTGTTTAAAATCTTATCATAACAGTAGATGTCCTCTTCACTGTTGCATATTCAATCCCTCCCTACTGCATATTCAGTCCCTCCCTCCTGCCCTCTTTTCTTCCTTTTTTCTGTTGGGAACATCTACCTGGCTGAGGGGTCTTAGCTCTTCTCTTTAGGTATCCTCTTTTTTTCTGGATGTACATACATGCACTTTCACCTGTGGTGGCTCTTGTTCTCCTGGGGCACTTCAATTCTGAGTTTAGAGCACCTATATGCTACCTTTATGCTCTACGTTTAGGCAGGGAGCGTACATGTGATGTATAACACTGGTAAGAATTAAAAGCTTTGGTATACTGTTCGCATGTAAGCCTGTCTTATCAGGAGATCCCATAGGTTATGAATACTTCAACAGTGAAGAGAAGGACATCTACTGTTATGGCAACATTTTACACAACTGTACTCAGATATATCTGTCTTCTGTATAGGTGTCAATATATCTATATATTAGATATAGATATATGTAATATATGTATATGTATATATGGGTTCCTTTAGAATCTCGAAAAACTGAAATACCGAAGCTTGAAATCATGAAACACCAGAAGCCTTGAAATTGAAATCAAGTTCGAGCTTCTGGTGTTGCTGTGTATGAATGGATGTAAGTGCAGGTAAGTCTGTATGCGGGTCGAGGTTATAGGCTGTAGTGTATGTTAGTCTGTGTTTTGGTTGTGATGTGTGTTTGTGCAAGGGGCTATGAAATGTGTGGGTGTGAGTTACCTTTGTGTGTGTGTGATTGTGCGGTCTCAGAGTTAGAATATATAGGGGTGTGGGGGGCACAGCCCCCCACATGAGGGGTGCAGGGGGGATTGCCCCCCTGCTTAGTTGTATTTTAACACACAAAAAGGTCAGCACCAGGGAATGAAGCAGAATGAAGCAAAAAAATAGGAACAAAAATAATTATTATAACCAGACCGGTTTCAACTTATAGCTTTCCTCAGTGGCAATACATGAAGTGTGGTTGACATACTGCATTTAAATATTAAAGCCAATAAAGCAAATAATGACATAATTTCCTGTTGAACCCAGAAGAAAAGTTTTGCAAATGAAATACATATGTATACATGTATAAAAATGTTGTATGTATGAGAATATGAAAATTAACAACAAAAATTGAATGTATTCAAAAAAATATATAAATTATAAAATAATAACTGGACATTATATTGAAACTTAAGAAAAGTATTATAACTTGTCATTAAGACCTGGGGAAAAAGGACCCCCTAGTTTCACTATCCATTTCTTTTCTTTATTATTTAGTAAATCATGCCATCCTGTTCTAAAATCTTTATTTCCAAAAACTTTATCAATAATAGTGAAAGTGAATTTAGCTGTTGAATGAGTGAGTGAATGTTTGTACAATGCATTGGTCATTCTACCATTCCGAATGTCCCCCAAATGTTCCGACATATGACATCTGAATTGTCTTGAGGTCTGACCAATATAAAATGCTTGGCATGTACAAGTTACTAAATAAATGACCCACTCACTTCCACAGTTGGCAAAGCACTTGATATCATATAATTTGCCTGTATTCTTGCTGGTAAAGTTCTTGGTTTTGAAGATGTATTTACAAAATGAGCAATGTCCACATGGGTAACACCCCACCAGTCTATCTCCAGAAAGAGTGGTCTGATGAAAAAGGCTGGATTGAGACGTAACCCTTTTATAATAAGAAAAATGTGATCGAAGAGTTTTGCCTTTTCTATATGAAAATTTGCATCTATCCCCCAACCAGTCATCTATTCTTATATTACTTTTGAGTATATTCCAGTTTTTATTAATTATATCTGTGAATTGAGAAGTATTCCTCCCAAAAGTGGTAACTAGCCTGATAATATCCTGTTTATCCCGAGAATGTTTTGATTTATATGATAATAAACTGTCTCTAGATTGATTAGATGCCCATGTAGAGGCATTGTGGACATTATCATGCTGGTACCCTCTCTCTAGAAATCTATCAGTCAAATCTTGTTGACATATGGTTAGATCTTGTAAAGAAGAGCAAATTCTTCTAATTCTCAGAAATTGTGATTTAGGAATATTATTGATTGTGTGTCTGGGATGTAAACTGGAAGCATGTAGCAAACTGTTATATTGTGAGTACTTCCTATAAACTGTTGTTCTGAGTGTATGGTTGGGTTTTCGCTCCAAATGAACATCTAGAAAATCCATTTCTTGTGCATGATAGTTAACAGTAAATTCAACACCCCACTTATTACAATTGAGATACTCCACAAATTCTGAAAGATATTCTGATCCCCTCTCCAGACTAACCAACAGTCATCCAAATAGCGCCACCAAATATCAATCTCAGGTAAGTATAAATTGTGCATGCTATCATAGATAATCTGTTCCTCTATATACCTCATAAATAAATCTGCATAAATAGGGGCAAAAGAAGCCCCCATAGCTGTACCCTGAATTTGCCAGTAGCATTGGTCTTGGAAATAAAAAAACATCCCTGGTAAGTATATGTTCAGCCATACAGACTAAAAGAGTGTTAAAACCAGGAGGATAAATGTTAGTTCTATTCAACCAAAATTCCAATGCCATCAATCCGGCCCAATGGGGAATGCAGGTATATAAAGACTTCACATCCAGAGTACACATAAGCCAATGAGATTCCATTTGGGATTCTGAAACTATTTGGAGAAATTCAGTTGTATCTTTAATTCTGGCCCTGATGGATGCCAATAGGGGCTTCAAATACTCCGTTAGATAGGCGGACAAGGGTTCAGTGAGTGAACCAATTCCCAAGACTATAGGTCTACCGGGAGGTTCCAAAAGAGATTTGTGGATTTTAGGTAAAAGATATAAATATTGTTTACGGGGGTCACGTACTGTTAGTTGAATTCTAGTTTTAGCACTAATGATCCCCTCCTCTACTGCAGAATCAAGAAAGGCATCTATAGCTTTTTTAAAATTTGGGGTTGGGTCTACAGGCATGTGGAAATAATGCTGATTGTTGGACAACTGTCTTTTACCTTCAGCCCAGTAATAACTGGAATCCATAATGACTATAGCCCCACCCTTATCTGCTGGAAGAATAACAATATCGGTATTGGATTTGAGATCAAGTAGTGCCTGTTGTTCATCCATGCTAAGGTTCTCTCTCAAGATGTTTCCTGAACCCAAAAGATGGTGCAAATCTTTGATGATGGCTTGTTGAAATACATTTACATGTTTATCCATCGGTGGATTAAAATTCGATGGTAGGAAGCGAAATTCAGTAGATCTTTGAGTGTTGTCTTGTTGATCAAAAAACAATTTTAAATTGATTTTACGACAAAAAGCCAAAGTATCAGCAACAAAGTCACTTTCGTCCACAAAAAATCCTGGAATATAGCCAAGTCCTTTATTTAACAGAGTTTCTTGATGAGAAGTTAGTACATAGCTAGAAATGTTATGTATATTAGAAAATCTAGGATTTATTTCACAACACTCTGAAGAAAACCCTCTAGAGTGTCTATGCCTGTGCTTACGTCCCCCACTATGTCTTCCACATCTAAAGGGAATTGAGAATTTCGACCCTTTTTTAAAATGGGGGAGTCATTAGCGTGGTTAGCTTCATTATCTGTAGCAGAGGATTCCTCACCAGAAGTAGTGCCTTGTGAGGAATCCTTTTTTAATATTGACCTAGGTCTTTCCTTACGTGTAAAAGTGGGATTATTAGGAGTCCCGGTACCCCCTGCAAACCTCACACTTCTCTGTGACTCAAAGGGTTTGCCCTTTTCATAATCTTGCACATCCCTATTGAATTTGTGTAATTTTTCTCCTTAAGACCATTCTCAAAGGCAACCAGTTTCCTGGATAATTTACTCAATTTGTCCTTAAAGTTGAGTAAACTTTCATATTCTTTCAACTGATTACAAGTTTCCTGCACATCACAAATATTGACTTGTACCATCCTTTCATAAAAAGAGGCTAATATATTCACAAATGACATGGAGGCCCTCTGCTGATCCAATTTCCATTTCCGTAAAAGAGTCTCATCTGCTTTACTAACCAAAGGCTGATGTTTATCTCTTAAGCCTCTCGGTGTTATGTTACGATTTTGATAGGCTTTAAAGTGCCTTGAATGCCAAATATTGCTGCATAAAGTTCTAATTTGTTTATCCAATTGAATAAGCAAAGAACTACAACCACCAACTGGATCATTAATACTATTTTCTTTGGAACCATTATCCAATCCTATTCCAAAGACCTGGTTGTCATCTTTGTCTACGCACAAACCATGAAGTAGTTTATTTAGATCCATGGCAATAAGTTGTAGATTAAGTGGTTGGTCGGATGTGATGTGTTGTATAAAATAGCAATAAGCTGTATATTGCCCAGAGAATCGATGGTCTATTAAGATATAAAATAGGGAATTGTTTAATAGAAAACCAGTCACAGAGAAGTGTATTGGGGACCAAATCTCCCAAAGTAATCACAGGCCCAGTAAAACTTGTTATACTGCTCAGAAAATGTAAAAATATAAAAATGGAAGCATAAAAAATCCACAAAGTATGTAACTACAAACTACTAAACAGTCCCAAAAATACAAATTCAAACATCTGTTGTGTTATAATTGACCTAATGCAAAAGTCTAGTATAGTAAGTGACACCAAACAAAAGTTATTTGGTCTATAATAAAAGTAAATTATAACTAAATATGAACCATGACCATAGTCCTAATTAGCAAAGACAAACAATAGCTCCCAACTGTGTAGATATATATATATATATATATATATATATATATATATATATATAGATATATATATATATGAAAATGAGATACCTCATATATTAATAAAGCACACAGAAAAGAACCTGATATAACATCTACGATGCTGACCAATATTTGTCTAACATTGGTTAATACAATACTTTATACATGACCAGCTTCAATAGTTGGTGAAACAAGTGTGCAAAAAATTAACTCAAAAAATATATATACACAGATAAAGTATAAGTATATTTCAATGTTAATCTCTATATATGAGCCAACTGTTAGTATATGCTGAGAAAAACATACTAATCAGCCATATAACAATCGCCCCTATATATTCAAAGTACTACTGTCCCTATAATAATAGGGTTAAATCTCAACTTGTATGTTATATTGGGTGCAATTGTATACGACCAAATGATTGTACAAACAAAAAACAAGAAAAACAACAAAAAGTGATTATGAAAAGCAAGTAACCAAACACTCAAAGTTCGAATGTAAGATATACCATTGTTCCGAAAAAGGAACTAACAACAGTCTATTTATACTAAACCACAATAGGTATAAAAGGTGGTAAAATCCCAATAACTGCTTGTGATTGTTCAATAAAATGTCAATCCGCAGTTCAGAAAAAATGTTATATCTTTGAAAAAGCAAATGTATCAGTTTCCTTTCACTGTAAATAAATGCCACAATCTTGAAAATGTCCCAGTACCGTCTAAAAATGTTATCGATGCCAACCAAAGTACATTCAAAATGAACTGGTGCTGGTAAATGACGAATATTTAAAAGTTGTCACGAATGACAAAAATCTTCGTAAAAAAAGAAAAAAATGGTTGTAATATCCCAAATACTCAGCCACTAGAAACATTATTAGAAGTGAAATGAGATGTTCCAGCACGACATTGCAACATATAATATATAAATCCAGACGAATTAATAATCCACAGTAAGGATAGAGTCTAAAATGTCCGCGTTATAAATAAAGGTAATATCGAGCAAAACACACTGAATAGAGTCACTACAACACGCAAAACATAAAGTCAAAAAGGCAATGAATCAGCCAGTAGTTCAACAAACATGGGTCTCAACGCCAAAAAGAATAACCAAATCTCCGATGAGGAATCCTCTATGACAGATACGCCAAGCCACACCATGAAATGGCTTCTGCTTCCAAACTCCCAAAGCCAACAGCCAGCAACAAACAACGTGATAACTCCAAAATGAAATATGCTAGCAAGTACGGCAGGTGCACGAACCACAGTAACTTGAGTATAACACACAAAAAGGCCAGCACCAGGGAATGAAGCAGAATGAAGCAAAAAAATAGGAACAAAAATATTTATTATAACCAGACCGGTTTCAGCTTATAGCTTTCCTCAGTGGCAATACATGAAGTGTGGTTGACATACTGCATTTAAATATTAAAGCCAATAAAGCAAATAATGACATAATTTTCTGTTGAACCCAGAAGAAAAGTTTTGCAAATGAAATACATATGTATATATGTATAAAAATGTTGTATGTATGAGAATATGAAAATTAACAACAAAAATTGAATGTATTCAAAAAAATATATAAATTATAAAATAATAACTGGACATTATATCGAAACTTAAGAAAAGTATTATAACTTGTCATTAAGACCTGGGGAAAAAAGACCCCCTAGTTTCACTATCCATTTCTTTTCTTTATTATTTAGTAAATCATGCCATCCTGTTCTAAAATCTTTATTTCCAAAAACTCTATCAATAATAGTGAAAGTGAATTTAGCTGTTGAATGAGTGAGTGAATGTCTGTACAATGCATTGGTCATTCTACCATTCCGAATGTCCCCCAAATGTTCAGACATACGACATCTGAATTGTCTTGAGGTCTGACCAATATAAAATGCTTGGCATGTACAAGTTACTAAATAAAAGACCCACTCACTTCCACAATTAGTAAAGCACTTGATATCATATAATTTGCCTGTATTCTTGCTGGTAAAGTTCTTGGTTTTGAAGATGTATTTACAAAATGAGCAATGTCCACATGGATAACACCCCACCAGTCTATCTCCAGAAAGAGTGATCTGATGAAAAAGGCTGGATTGAGACGTAACCCTTTTATAATAAGAAAAATGTGATCGAAGAGTTTTGCCTTTTCTATATGAAAATTTGCATCTATCCCCCAACCAGTCATCTATTCTTATATTACTTTTGAGTATATTCCAGTTTTTATTAATGATATCTGTGAATTGAGAAGTATCCCTCCCAAAAGTGGTAACTAGCCTGATAATATCCTGTTTATCCCAGGAATTTGTGGAGTATCTCAATTGTAATAAGTGGGGTGTTGAATTTACTGTTAATTATCATGCACAAGAAATGGATTTTCTAGATGTTCATTTGGAACGAAAACCCGACCATACACTCAGAACAACAATTTTAGGAAGTACTCACAATATAACAGTTTGCTACATGCTTCCAGTTTACATCCCAGACACACAATCAATAATACTCCTAAATCACAATTTCTGAGAATTAGAAGAATTTGCTTTTCTGAACAAGATCTAACCATATATCAACAAGATTTGACTGATAGATTTCTAGAGAGAGGGTACCAGCATGATGATGTCCACAATGCCTCTACATGGGCATCTAATCAATCTAGAGACAGTTTATTATCATATAAATCAAAACATTCTCGGGATAAACAGGATATTATCAGGCTAGTTACCACTTTTGGGAGGAATACTTCTCAATTCACAGATATCATTAATAACAACTGGAATATACTCAAAAGTAATATAAGAATAGCTGACTGGTTGGGGGATAGATGCAAATTTTCATATAGAAAAGGCAAAACTCTTCGATCACATTTTTCTTATTATAAAAGGGTTACGTCTCAATCCAGCCTTTTTCATCAGACCACTCTTTCTGGAGATAGACTGGTGGGGTGTTATCCATGTGGACATTGCTCATTTTGTAAATACATCTTCAAAACCAAGAACTTTACCAGCAAAAATACAGGCAAATTATATGATATCAAGTGCTTTGCCAACTGTGAAAGTGAGTGGGTCATTTATTTAGTAACTTGTACATGCCAAGCATTTTATATTGGTCAGACCTCAAGACAATTCAGATGTCGTATGTCGGAACATTTGGGGGACATTCGGAATGGTAGAATGACCAATGCATTGTACAAACATTCACTCACTCATTCAACAGCTAAATTCACTTTCACTATTATTGATAGAGTTTTTGGAAATAAAGATTTTAGAACAGGATGGCATGATTTACTAAATAAATATGGCTTGGAGATGAACCCTCCCTATTAAACTTTGTTTCTTACTTGGACAATACCACGGACTTCTTAAAATTTACTGCAAACTTCTCAGTTAGCAATCTTCCATTTTTGGACGTGGAAGTATTTAGAATGACCAATGGTATGATCAACACAACTATTTATAGGAAAGATTGCCAAAGAAACAATATATTACATAGACAAAGTATGCATCCCGGCCATGTATTTCAAAACGTCCTTAAAGGACAATTTATGAGGGTATCTAGATTGAATCCACAACAAGAAACTTATGTTTCAGGAATAGAGGACATGAAGGAGAGATTTCTGGAGAGAGGTTACAAAGAAAAAGAAATATTAGACACTATTAACACAGTGGGGACCTTAAGAACAAGTACTGTGAAACCATATTTTATGGCACATGAAGCAATGACCACTAGCTCAGGTTCCCCTAGGAATGAAGTTAGAGCTAACCTTACTTTTAGTAAAATGAGCCTGCAAGTGAAAAGCATTATGAAGAAACACTGGGGTATTTTGAATTCAGATATAGAAGTTAGTGAGATTGCTGGCCCCACACCTCGTATAGCTTATAAAAACCTTCCCAATCTGAAGAGTATCCTATGTAGACCAAGACATCCACTAGTTAACAGGTTGACAGTGAATAGAAACACAGTACCCTGTGGTCATTGCAATCAATGTATTTATATTAATAAAGAAACTAGTTTTGAGCACCCTACTACAGGACGCATTTACAATTTTAACACTAACACCAACTGTGAAAGTAAAAATGTCATATATATGGCTAAATGTTTAGGATGTAATAGTTACTACATAGGAAAACAAATAGATCATTTAAGGAGAGGATTAGGGAACACACGTACCACCTTAGAGTAGGTACAGAAACCAATGCATTGGCTAGACATAAAAGTTCAACTGGTACCAGTCATTCCTTTAAGTTCTGTGCCATTCAATGTGTGTATGAAGGATTCAGAGGTGGTGATCTAATTAACAGAACTTTAGAACAAGAAACAAGATGGATCATAAGATTAAGGTCCGATAAACCACCAGGCCTTAACGATAAAATCCAAATAAAGCCATTTTTGAAAAGTAGAAGATTACGAGGTAAAGAGATCTCCCACTAACTGTTCTAAATTCCACATTAGTTAGGTACATTTTCCTCACAACATTATGACCATGGTATAGATGACCTATCTATATACTCAGACATAATGTAGGCATTTCATATACTTTCAACATTTGTCATAAGAAATGAATCTTTGCACACATATATTTAGTATTGAAAAGTACTGTTTATAAAAACTAATGTAAGACACCTCAGGATGCCATTCGGGATTAACAGAATATATGTGCCAAAATACTTCCCATTTTCCCTTCCCTCATGTATTCCTTCCTATATTTTCCGCTTCACCACATAAGAGTTTTAACATTTCACAATGTCTATATTTTAAATTTGGGTATCAAGGATGTAACAATTATAAAGTGCAATTAATGGTTGCTTAAGTCAGTGTGCTTATTTCCACCATTGTGGATCTGTACGAGAGTCAAGTTAATTATTAAGATATTGCTCTGTTTCCATATAGACGTTTTGTTGCTTCGTTTATTGTTGAAGCATTCTTCCACCCACATTTTTGTAAGTTACGTTCACATCCTGAAATGTCAAATGTCCCTGTTTATTAACGGAGATTGAAGAGACTAAGGCATGAACTAATGGACAGCTATTGAAAAGCTCGTCATGTACTTATGCCTGTTGTAAGCCTAATCGGCTTTTTAAATAGACACAATGTTTATTTTTATGAACGCTATGGTGCGTGAAATGCGCACAGTAGCGTTCTTTGTTTTGCATTCAAGAATTAACCAGGCACATACGCAAGGAATACTTTGTTGTGCTGTGATTTTTAAAAGCGTTTCAGAGTCTGCAGAAAATAAGTAATTTTGAAAAACTGTTTTTAACTTTTGATTTATACGAGAATAGCCTAACTAATGTGATATAAGTTTTTAACCACCTGTAATCGTTGACTGTTTTACTGAGTCTACTCTGGATAGTATGAACTTCCAGTAAAACACGGAAATATCTAAAGTCACACTTTGTAAATATGTGCATTACAAGCAGTTTGGCTTATACTAACCAAGTCTGAAATGGCTTTTTGATATATACTGCCTGAAAGTTCAGTACGAGATTTTCCTAAAGCACCATGAGATGATAAGTAAATATGACAAGGCTCTGAGATATACTCAATTGTTTAATATAATATAATGTATGTTTGGGCACCGATGCATTTTTATGTATGTTTTTTATGTATGTTTTTATGTATGTTTATTTTGAACTATTCAGTTCTTACTTTTAATATACCAGTATTTTTCTTAGCTGAACAAGGTAACATTCATGGAACTGAGTTTAATGGGTTACTGTATTTTTAAATGAAGGAAACATGTGATTATAGAGATCCTATCACAAGCTTTTGTTGGTTTTAAAAGTGATGTTCAAAGTTTTAGTTTGTGTAAAGAGTCTGAAGAAGCCTTTGGCGAAAGCTTACTCATTTGGAATAAACAATTTGCTAACTTACATGGATTTATTTGTTTGAATTTCTACTTTCATTTTATTGCTCATTGGAAAGTCACGCATCTTTTTGGACTGAGTTTTACTAGTGTTTTAGCGTGAGTATCCTACCTCAACTAACAGCAGCTCTGAGTTTTGGATTTGTGCATTTACTTTTACTTTTGTCAGAGCTGCAGAGAGTGAGGATGGCGAATGAAAGTAATGTGAACATTGAACTGCCTTATGTACCGAGAGTGTTAGAACCTACTTCAAGTGTCCTGGACAGATTTAAGACTTGTGTCTCTGGGAGTACAAACCTACTCATGGACTTTAATCCAGTCGTAGATGGAGGAACTGATACTCAGTTAGGTATGACTAACTTGGATGTTTCCAAAGACTTACATGAATTAGAGACTGTGTTTACTAAATTAATCAAACTACAAGTTCAGAGACATTATTTTGAAGTATGTTTAAATAAGCAAATCATACCTCGTGGGCTAAGAGTACTAAAAATGCCCACCTCTGGTACTTCACTGCCAGATCTTCTATATCGTTGGCAGCAACTCAACCTTGAGTTGAGTTTTAGCTATATGAAACTTTTGATTGAATTTCACCTACCTGAAGAGGAGAGATTGAGATTGGTTGTTAACAATTTGTTTAAAGATTTTGAATGCAAATATAGTAATAATGAAATATGTATGAGTAAACTAAGAAAAGTTATAGAAGATGTGTTATTTTTAGAGAAACGGATGTTAGACCAGAAAAAGTAAAATTACCAGGGATTTACGAGATTTTAGAAATAATAATGTTTTCACTTGGCCCAGGAAATGACACGAACTCACACTTCAATTCTGATTTAAATGGATCTCAGAGACCATCAGGTGTAACAGGTAAAAGTTTCAGGAATACTACCTTAACCACACCTGTTAACAAACCAGATAGTTATCAACAAAATATTAACACAGAAAATAGATTGTCCAACAAACTCACCCCACGTAATAAACAGAGTGATGGTCCTGAAGTTCCAATTATTGGAAATAGCACAGGACCTGATCCACAGTTGACAGAATCTAATCATATAGAGACAGAGACTCACAGCCCCTCACAGATACTAAGTAATGGGAGAGAGAACCAAGGTGAGTTAGGTGAGAGTTTGACAGGTTGCATCACAGACGTACAGAGATCAGGTGCAGCAGTAGTTAGACCAAAAGCAAACAGTGCCATTTTCAATTCAAACAGATGTCCGCCCCTCCCATAGCCCAGAACCATTTTTGGACAAAAGAAGGTCCACAAGCAGGGGAGACAGAAAAGGAAAGGCTCAATAGACGAACAGGAACAACTAGGCCCCACAATCAAGAAAATGTGGGGGAGACAAAATCGTTAATCATGAATTTATCTGGTAGGGCACTGAATGAATATGAAATACAGGTCTTAAGTAAAGGCCTAGGTTTTATTCCTACAAAACCTAACGATCTAGTAGATACTATTATAGAAACAAAAATGTATGTTCGGAATTTACAATTAAGGTTGGATTTTGGCAACCCAGATAGTAGCCAAGTTATGAGTAAGCATCGTCCAAATAGTACATATGTTCCACAACTGAACCCGACTATAGAGGTATTTGGGAATGTAGTGGAAGATGAAATATATAGAAGTCATCAAGAGAATAAACCATCCAAACATGGACGTAATTTAAACTATAAACAAAGGCAAGCTTTGAATTCATTGAGAAATGACAGGTCTATTGTAATAAGACCAGCAGATAAAGGAGGACCGGTTGTCATTATGGACTATACTTACTATGCAAATAAAATGTTTCAGATGCTTGAAGATACAACTACATATACAAAAGTAACTAAGGCTAATTTAAATAACATGGTCTTTAGTGTTTACAATACCCTAGATGACCTGGTACTATCGCATGACATAACACAAGAGCTGTATGGATACCTAAAGGTGAACAATCCCACTATACCGATCATACAGGGACTTCCTAAAGTCCATAAGAACAGCAGAGACCCACCATTTAGACCTATTGTTGCAGGTCAAGGGTGGGTAACAGAACCCCTATCTATTTATCTAGAGAGTGTACTTAGACCGTTAGTTAATGGTAATAAGAAGATCCTGAAAGATAGTAAGCAATTTCTTTTAGACCTATATTCTCAAACTCACTCATTGGATACGAACCAACATTTTTCTTTGTGACACTTGATGTGGTTAGCTTATTCACAGTGATCCCCAATGACGTAGGAATAAGACTGATCACTGAATATTTGAAAGCACATTCAGACTTCACTGATAGAAAGATTGACCTTGTGACCCTGCTATTAGAGACTATATTAACTAATAATGTCTTTGCATTTGAAGAAGTCATTTACTTACAGAAGGATGGCGTGGCTATGGGCACATCATGTGCAAATAGCTACGCCAACCTAGTCATGGCCAGATGGGAAGATATTTTTCTCTTCAATAATCTATCATTTATAGAACATGCTGCAATGTACTGTCGTTTTGTGGGCGACCTCTTTTTTATATGGCTTGGAGATGAACCCTCCCTATTAAACTTTGTTTCTTACTTGGACAATACCACGGACTTCTTAAAATTTACTGCAAACTTCTCAGTTAGCAATCTTCCATTTTGGACGTGGAAGTATTTAGAATGACCAATGGTATGATCAACACAACTATTTATAGGAAAGATTGCCAAAGAAACAATATATTACATAGACAAAGTATGCATCCCGCCATGTATTTCAAAACGTCCTTAAAGGACAATTTATGAGGGTATCTAGATTGAATCCACAACAAGAAACTTATGTTTCAGGAATAGAGGACATGAAGGAGAGATTTCTGGAGAGAGGTTACAATGAAAAAGAAATATTAGACACTATTAACACAGTGGGGACCTTAAGAACAAGTACTGCGAAACCATATTTTATGGCACATGAAGCAATGACCACTAGCTCAGGTTCCCTAGGAATGAAGTTAGAGCTAACCTTACTTTTAGTAAAATGAGCCTGCAAGTGAAAAGCATTATGAAGAAACACTGGGGTATTTTGAATTCAGATATAGAAGTTAGTGAGATTGCTGGCCCCACACCTCGTATAGCTTATAAAAACCTTCCCAATCTGAAGAGTATCCTATGTAGACCAAGACATCCACTAGTTAACAGGTTGACAGTGAATAGAAACACAGTACCCTGTGGTCATTGCAATCAATGTATTTATATTAATAAAGAAACTAGTTTTGAGCACCCTACTACAGGACGCATTTACAATTTTAACACTAACACCAACTGTGAAAGTAAAATGTCATATATATGGCTAAATGTTTAGGATGTAATAGTTACTACATAGGAAAACAAATAGATCATTTAAGGAGAGGATTAGGGAACACACGTACCACCTTAGAGTAGGTACAGAAACCAATGCATTGGCTAGACATAAAAGTTCAACTGGTACCAGTCATTCCTTTAAGTTCTGTGCCATTCAATGTGTGTATGAAGGATTCAGAGGTGGTGATCTAATTAACAGAACTTTAGAACAAGAAACAAGATGGATCATAAGATTAAGGTCCGATAAACCACCAGGCCTTAACGATAAAATCCAAATAAAGCCATTTTGAAAAGTAGAAGATTACGCAGGTAAAGAGATCTCCCACTAACTGTTCTAAATTCCACATTAGTTAGGTACATTTTCCTCACAACATTATGACCATGGTATAGATGACCTATCTATATACTCAGACATAATGTAGGCATTTCATATACTTTCAACATTTGTCATAAGAAATGAATCTTTGCACACATATATTTAGTATTGAAAAGTACTGTTTATAAAAACTAATGTAAGACACCTCAGGATGCCATTCGGGATTAACAGAATATATGTGCCAAAATACTTCCCATTTTCCCTTCCCCTCATGTATTCCCTCCTATATTTTCCGCTTCACCACATAAGAGTTTTAACATTTCACAATGTCTATATTTTAAATTTGGGTATCAAGGATGTAACAATTATAAAGTGCAATTAATGGTTGCTTAAGTCAGTGTGCTTATTTCCACCATTGTGGATCTGTACGAGAGTCAAGTTAATTATTAAGATATTGCTCTGTTTCCATATAGACGTTTTGTTGCTTCGTTTATTGTTGAAGCATTCTTCCACCCACATTTTTGTAAGTTACGTTCACATCCTGAAATGTCAAATGTCCCTGTTTATTAACGGAGATTGAAGAGACTAAGGCATGAACTAATGGACAGCTATTGAAAAGCTCGTCATGTACTTATGCCTGTTGTAAGCCTAATCGGCTTTTTAAATAGACACAATGTTTATTTTTATGAACGCTATGGTGCGTAATGCACAGTAGCGTTCTTTGTTTTGCATTCAAGAATTAAGCAGGGACATACCCGCAAGGAATACTTTGTTGTGCTGTGATTTTTAAAAGCCTTTCAGAGTCTGCAGAAAATAAGTAATTTTGAAAACTGTTTTAACTTTTGATTTATACGAGAATAGCCTAACTAATGTGATATAAGTTTTTAACCACCTGTAATCGTTGACTGTTTTACGAGTCTACTCTGGATAGTATGAACTTCCAGTAAAACACGGAAATATCTAAAGTCACACTTTGTAAATATGTGCATTACAAGCAGTTTGGCTTATACTAACCAAGTCTGAAATGGCTTTTTTGATATATACTGCCTGAAAGTTCAGTACGAGATTTTCCTAAAGCACCATGAGATGATAAGTAAATATGACAAGGCTCTGAGATATACTCAATTGTTTAATATAATATAATGTATGTTTGGGCACCGATGCATTTTTTATGTATGTTTTTTATGTATGTTGTTTATGTATGTTTATTTTGAACTATTCAGTTCTTACTTTTAATATACCAGTATTTTTCTTAGCTGAACAAGGTAACATTCATGGAACTGAGTTTAATGGGTTACTGTATTCGAAACTGTCGGAAACATGTGATTATAGAGATCCTATCACAAGCTTTTGTTGGTTTTAAAAGTGATGTTCAAAGTTTTAGTTTGTGTAAAGAGTCTGAAGAAGCCTTTGAAAGCGGCGCTTACTCATTTGGAATAAACAATTTGCTAACTTACATGGATTTATTTGTTTGAATTTCTACTTTCATTTTATTGCTCATTGGAAAGTCACGCATCTTTTTGGACTGAGTTTTACTAGTGTTTTAGCGTGAGTATCCTACCTCAACTAACAGCAGCTCTGAGTTTTGGATTTGTGTATATGTATGTGTGTTTTGTGTTTGTAGTGTATGTTCAGGATTTTAAGTTTCGCGCTTGTGGTGTTTCGGGCTTGTAAGGTTTCGGGATTTGAATTTCGGAAAACTGAAATTCGGTATTTCAGTTTTTCGAGATTCTCAAGTGAATCTATAGATATATATCTAGATATATATATATATATATATATATATATATATATATATATATATATATATGTTTATATATATATATATATATATATGTGTATATATATATATATATATATATATATATATATATATATATATATATATATATATATATATATATATATATATATATATATATATATATATATATATATATATATATATATATATATATATATATATATATATATATATATATATATATATATATATATATATATATATATATACAGATATATAAATATATATATATATATATATATATATTTATAGGGGTCTATGCCAGTTTACCGAATTAGTATATGACCAAAACTGAAAAGAATGAGAAGATAACATTGAAACTGCAGAACAACAAACATTCACAAAAGTGAAACTTACAAGATCAAAACAAGCACACTCAATCCATTACAACAGAAATAGACATCTGTCCCTTTAAGTTACACTATGATTTATAGCAACTTCTGCGACAAACACAGAGCACTTTTTGGATGATAATTCATTCCAGTGACATGATGAACATGGTGTTCTGTTTAGCTTCACAACAACCTTTATCTACATTTTTGCAGGGGGGCAAGCCCACCTGCATCCCCTATGTGGGGGTGCCCCTGCAAATTATACATACCAACTCAGAGATCACACTATATTGAGGAAAAGGGCAAATTTCCAATCTCCATTCAAAAGCTATCAGGTTCAAAAAAAGAGAAAGAAATTCCCCCGGATTCACGCACCCTCCGTGTAATACTAAATAAGTCTTTCTCGGAGGCTGCAGTTGAACGGTATGATGTCAGTGTGCCATGAATATTCATGAGGGCACGCTGACTCAACTGCAAGTCTAACACAGACCATGCAGGAAAGCAGAGGTCGTGTCCGACTGCAAAGCAGTCTAAATGTCCACGCCCCTGCAAGTGTCCGAAATGCAAGATGTAAACACACAAGAGTGAGTCCGCTCAAATGTCCATGTGCCCAACACCACACTCCCTGACATTGTAAACCCCCAGCACAGTTATAAAAAGTAAAACATTAATTTTATTTTTTTTTAATTCCCGAAATAGCTGCCCATATTTGCGCGTGTGTGCGCGGGTGTGCCCATTGCTTAGCTGCAGTTAGCAATCCTGACATGGAAGAGCATAAGAAGGAATGTTTATGCAAATTACACCAAATAGCAATAGCGTAATGGTAGAGCGTTTGCCCAAAGAATAGGCATTCATGGTTCGAGTCCCACCACTCCCCTTCCTGTTTATGTTTTAAATTAGTATATGAAATAATACCCAACATATATGATTAAAAGTTTACAAAAAAGCAGAGAAATGGCCTATGTATCAGTGAACAAAATATATATTTATAAAGGATCCTGATATATAATTGCCCATAGTTCAGCAGCACTTTACCCAGCGCAATGTAGTTGCCCATAGCTAAATAGCGCTTTACCCAGCACAATCGGTTTGTGCGGAGGTGCGTGCCGTGCCAACCAGCACACCGTAGGGCAACATGTAGCAACGTCGAGCAAAGTTGCTTAAACACAGCCACACCCTCTAGCCTGTCTGGACAGTAGTAAAATAAAATGAATGACAAGGTTCGAACCCAGGACTCTGTGCATCATAATCAAAATACTCAACCACTAAGCTATGACAACTTAGTATAAACAGGCACAGTTAACATACATATACTTATAAATGAGAGAATAACCATTACTAAGCAGGTCTGCAGTCAGCCGAGAATTTTCAAAAACGGCCAATCACAAAAAAGTGCGGGAAATGCGGCATATTTAAACCCCATAAGCGGGAATACTCGCTATAACTGATTGTAGCTCCCATCTGCAGTTAGACTGGCTGGTGCTGGAGAGGGTACACACTTCCGAGCGCAACGTTTGGGCATCGAGGAGTCAAATCACATGGTTTGGCTCTTTGTCCACCGTCATGAGTCAAGACTCTTGCAGGGCCAGTTCCAAGGGATGGTGTACAAGGCAGAGGCTTGGAACCGGTTAGCTCATGACCACACCAGTGTCACAGGCATTCCTCGGACTGGTGAGCAGGTCCGTCACCACCATGCAGACCTGAAGAGATGGAAGCAGGACCTACTGAAACAATGGATACAGGAGGCCCGTGGGATGCAAAATGCCCCACAACTGAGTAGGTAGCCATGGAATGCAGTATGTAAGAAATGATAATTGATTCTGTATAATGGATATGTATGTCTCAATATCCCTTCATTTACTTCACAGCAGCAGGTGACCGTGTAGCGAATCAGCAAGCCTATGCAGATAGGCTGCTAAGGCTGCAACACCAGACCAATTACTGATTATTCTGCATGTATTGTTATATAAAATAGGTGAGAGAGCCTGAAAGAAAGTGCAGTAGTCCAATAATACAGCCATAAAATGCCCTGAATAAATCCTCTGCATGTACTGTTATATAAAATAAGTCAGAGAGCCAGAAAGAGTGTAGTAACCCATTAAGAAAGGTAAAATATGTCCAGAAAAATATCTCTGCAGGTACTGTCATATAAAATAAGTGAGTGAGCCTGAAAAAGAGTGTTCTAACCTATTAATAAAGGTATACTATGTCTTGAATATGTCTTCCATATGCACTGTAATATCAAAGAAAGGAGAGAGCCTGTGGAAAAGTGTGTAATGTAATTAATAAAAGTATAAAACCTGGAGTGTGTCTGTGTCACTTACTTCGAAATGTTGTTGTACCCTTGCATTATGCAAATAGTACTGTTTTAACAAGTGCTGGCAACCCACAGTTGGGCAGTCCCATCTAAAGTGGGTGATGGAAGTGCTAGTAGCTGTGAAGCATATATACAGTCCTCAACAGTCAGTTACTGGCTGGCATGCATAAGTAAATCTGGCACACAAGTAGCTTGTTAATTTGTTCCCCAGAAATGTGAGTGTGCTACAAGAAATGCAGGGTTCTGTACAAATTGAACTGAAAATGTCATGTGAACACATCCAGATATGTAGATAAAGAAATATAAATAAAATCAAGAAATATGTAGCAGTAACATCTGCATGTTGGACAGTTAGTATGTCAGATATAGGTCAGGTATATAATGAACTAGCCAAACCCATTACACAACCTAATGCATGTTGGCAAGTGTAATAATACATGTAGGGGATATACACCTGCAGTCACTAGGAATGTAGTGTAGACTAAAAGTACTTATAAGATGTTAATTGAGGTTTCTTTCTACACCCTACTGTATGTGCATAAACCATGCAATTCCACACCTCAATGGGTATGTGTAATCTCAAACATTTGTTGGGACATATGTCCTAGTGTTCTATAAATATCTTCATTCACTTTAATGCATGTGCCCTGTTCAAACACCACACTCATGGTGGCCTGTTGCTACCAATCATCCCTGCATGCTGTTGGAATGTCCACTGTCGTTCAACATATGCATGTGTTATGCTTGCTGTTCAACTGTTGGAACCTTGGTGTGTTGGGTTAATGGGAATATTACTGCATGCTGTTACAACTAATTTGGAATGCTGTTGTTTATGTTGTAATTAAACGCACCTAATCACAGAATTTATGGGAAGGCTGGTCCCAGCGGCCCCACCTGTCCCTCCTCAGCTGGCGATTGCACCTGGCACCAGCAGGTCCAGTGCCCAGCCCGGGCTCCCCTCCTCCATTGGTCCTGTGCCACCTTTGGGTGGAAGCTCTGCAGGGGACGGGGCTCACCCCCCCATGCAAGCGTGGCCGGAGAAGGGCCACATCTCACCCTTCGAAGGGTCCGGATTGTGGTGTGTACGGAGATCCAGCGTTCAGTCGCTGATCCCCTACGCCAGCTCGAGAAGAGAGTGGAGCATCTCATGGGTGAGCCTGCCCATCCTACGCAGCTCCCAGCACAGCCTCCCTCGGGGCTGTGATGGTGCAGTGGTGACTGCCCATGGGTGGGGATCTCAGTTCCACTGTTACCATCTGTGGGCTCATGGGCTTGCGATTTCCAAACATCCATCACCGTCAATTGTGTTCACCCACCCCATGTGTCATACACTGCCCCTATATGTGTCTTGTTTGTCTTGTCTGTTTACCTCCCCAACCTACCTCCCCAATCATACCTACTTCCTCTACCTCACTTTTGCACTCTCACCTGAAAAAAAAAAAAAAGGGCAATCTGTACCCACAAAAAAAATTACGCCCCATACATAGCTGCCCATTTCACACACATGTCCACTGGACATGTAAACTGATAATTATAATTGGCAGTACAACATACTTTGTTGTCCTCACCCCACTCCCAGGGGTGGAAGGTTTCAAATGTCACTCCAAATTTATTGCATATGCACAGCTGTTGCTGGTAAAGAAATGGGCAGCTATGGATCTTCCCTACACCCGTCTTGCACATCCCGAGCTTGTTTTCCTACTGTCTTTCCCTCTTTGTGCCCCCTTTTTCACCACTTTTCTATCTCCCCATTTTCTTTTCTTTCAAAGAAATTAGCGGGGGGGGGGGTTAGCAGCAGTAAGCACTTTTAAGCAGTAGTAAGCAGGTTTAAGCGAGTGTGTGCATATGTGCGCTTAGCTAAGCATTGCTAAGCGTTGCACAAACCCGTGCAAACCCACTTACAACTGCTTAAAAGTGCCTTAGTCACTCTATGTCAGGGTCCTTGTGCTGCTCAGCAGCAAAATAAAACACCTCTGTCAGTCTCGAACCCCAGACCTTGGACACACTACACTGCATGAAGTACCACTAAGCCACAGCAGATCTACAATAACTTGGTGCTGAAATATATCATGCATTACAATGAGTGAATGTAAAGGAAACATTGGAAGGCCATAACACAAAGCTTGTTCTGTGGATCTTTACCAGCAATTGTTGTGGAATTGCATGACATGACTGTGAAAAGAGAACCAGCCATTCTAGCAGGGAATAATGTTACAGTAGCACCTTACAAACCCCACACAGGATCAGACCAGGATAAACACTGGCATGGTTGAATAGGGCAGAGGTCAGACTTCCCAACTGTGACTGCTTTACAGGGATGTCCCTGATTCGTAAAAAAATGTTAACTGTGCCCCTCTGAATCACTCTGAAAAGTACTAACATTAGGCAGAAAAGTGGGGAATCACACTTAATGAATAATGTCAATAAGTGAGAGTAGACACTGCTTGGACGTCAGAAAAGGTGTAGTAATACATATGCTCCTATTCCCAAGAAAGTCTCAACTGAAATATGTTTGTAATATATTACAGGTGTATCTCACTTATATGTACCTTTCCCTGAGGCTGTTCAAATATATACCTGAGAGTATCTGAGGCATGGCAGAGGCAGAAACATACAGGCATATCAGCATTTCTGCTGTTATACACTCTGCAAATAGCTTTGGAAGGAGTTTCACAAACATGCCCTTATGTAAGAGTTTTGTTTGTGTCCTTCAGCTTTTCCCGGTTAGGGGTCGCCATAGTTGGACTCTGGTCTGCTAATGATTGGCAGTTGATTTTTACATACTGGCTTGCCAGGCCTGACGCACAACCTTCAACGAAGGTACGCCCATTCAGGCATGTCTCCACGCAGAAGACACTCTAGCTAAGAATCAAACCGGACAGCATCTTACTGTGAGGCAACAATGCTACCTCAGCACTAGCAATGCGGGCTCACCCTTATGTAGGAGTACAACACAGAAATATCATAGGATGTAGCCATGCACTGCTAGCAACCAACTGTGACAATGCCATTGTTCCAGTGCTGAAAAGACTGGTGTGGTGCACAGACAAAGAACAATAGGCTAACCTCTGGCTACCATCTGGATATGTCCACAGGTGGGAGCTACGCAGACAGACTACTTGCCTTGATAGACTAACAGGTACACAGCAACCCTGTATGTTCAGCAAGATAAACATCACACAATAATAAATAATGCTCATTGCAGTTCTGCACCCCTACCCAAAAGTACAACATACCTGTGTATTCAGGCAAAACCAAGGGTGTAGGTAGGCATACTCAGTACTGAAATATGTCCAGTTGTCTTGAGCAGCCTGTGCTAATGTCAACACAAACAAACCACAAACTGTTCAGAAGTGAGTAACTTAATAATCACAGTATAGCAGTTCACAAACAGTGCATGTGCCAGAGGAATACATTGCAATAACTACATTTGTATGGCAGTTAATTGTCAAACTCAAAAAGAAAGTACATACTCCCATGTATCCTGTTTGTAGCATTTGTAGGGGTGAGTAAAAGTCTACACTGAGAAGTGTGTACTGGAAGCAGCAACATTCAGGTTTGAGTACAACATGCATATCACTGGCTACAACCCTAGCTTCAGATATGAGACATATACCAACCTTCTGACTGACACAATGGTGTCCGGAGCAAACAAGCATCGGCCCCACCTTGGAAAGCTGAAAGGGCTACGCCTACCTAACCTAGCATTTTATAGCAGTGGGCTGCAATCACAGTGAGTACTGCAATTACCACACAGCAGGCTGCATGCAATTACTTAATGGTGGGCACCAACTGGTGCAGAGGCTGTCACATGCACATGTGCAGATACCTAGAAAAGCAGGCTGTACCTGCTGTCCACACATGCAATAATATCATTGCAGGAACAGAGAGATCGAGAGCAAGAGCAAGACAGAGACAGAGACACAGACAGAGACACAGACAAACGAGACAGAAACAGAAACAGACAGAGAAACTCCCCCCAAAAAAACAACCAAATAAAAAAAAGTAACAACAGACATAGCAGAGAAATACAAAGGTAAGGTATGTAACTCATATGTATTTGCCGGCATGTAGTAGATGTTCTTGAAGAGTACTCTACACACTGTGAATCATCCATATGTGGCAGCAGTATGTATCTATATGTATCTGCACATGTGCATAGGGCAAGGGGGCATACTGCAGCTGTTAGTGAAGGGTGAACATATATATGTTGTTGAAGGTTGTTATGTGCATATATCTATGTAGGTTGTAGTGTGTGGCATAGAAAACAGCATGCAGTGCTGGTATATGTCATGTGGTGGTTAAACACTGTGGGACTGATTTGTCATATCTGTTGTGTTACAGCCAGTGAGGCCTGCTAAAGCTACATGGGCTGAGGACACCAAAATGCAGTCTGCACAACACTGTGCAATATTATTACATAACTGTATATCTCACAACTGTCACATAATTTATATCCCCACCATGAAAGGTGGACTGTACATGTGCCTATATGCACATCTATATGTACAGCAATGGATGTTTAGATGTATGTGTGCATATATATATATATATATATATATATATATATATATATATATATATAGATATATCTAGAGAGAGAGAGAGAGAGAGACAGAGACATGGGGTCATATGTACCACAACAGGTGCATGGGGACCAAGGCATGGACTGAAGACCAGTCTCGATACTGCAGTGCCGTCCCTCCTTTCCAAAACACTGTACCCATTAACTACCACATAGGTGGAAATCTACCTAACACTGAAGGTGTGATAAGGTTACATGGGACACAGGTGGACAGTAGCCTCCCCTTTGATAATCACAGTGCCACACTAGTCTTGTAATCTGTCTATGTGGTACGTGTCTTCACAACAGGTGTGTCATTTAGGGAAATATAGGTCAGTGTTACCCTCTACTCATCGCAATGTCCCGTGTGGTATGTACCTCACATAACAACTACAGCAAGTGGAAAGGCCACAGACATACCTCACAAAGAGTAAGACTGGCCTCAAACAGATGCCCTGTGCAGGCTGAGTCACAAAACCACAGCTAGACTGTGTTGCATACCCCCTATACAGAGGTGACCTCTGCTGGACATGCAGAGGTATGTCACACCCATAGCTGTTTGACAACCACCATGTCAACATATCACAATCCCTCCGGGCTACACACTCTAGGGCCCTAAACCTCGTCAGCTCACTAAACAGCACATGCTGGAGGTATAGGTTCCTATCTCAGAGATATGCCATACTCTGGAATAAACCACCTAGCAATAGCAAACAAGGCTCCTCATTAGCAGTTGTCATAAATACCTCTGATGATTGTTTGGGAGATAGGTAATACACCCCGGGAATCACCTCTGTGGTTCTGGTTGACAGGGGCAAGTGAAATCAAATTACATGTGTGTCAAAGGCCAGGGTAGCAAATAGCTAGGCTGCTCTATGCCCTAGGGCCAATAGCGTATTACCTACCTATGACACAATGCACACACATATGTACTCAATGCAATACCTGCTATTTGAGGCTGAATGAGTGTAATGCTGAATGTGTGCAAAGTCTGTAAAGGTGTGATAGCTTAGTGGGAATTTGTATTTGACATGGTAGTTTGTGTCCTAGCTGTGAGGCCAGCAAAAGATGTGTATGCTATTGCTAGGCAGACATAGTAGTATGGCATACGTTGTGACGTAGTTCCTTGTTGATGCCTGCGGTGCCCCATTGTAGGCTAAAGCAATACATGTATGCTTAGTGAGTGGTACTGCTGGTGAAACCAACTCCCATATGAACTGTAGTATTACCTGAAGCTGTAGGCCTAAGCAGCACAGTATGGTGTATGTTCACATCGTTTGGAAACACTGTCTTGTGTGTTTCCTGTAGTCTGCACAGATTACATACCTCAGGCATAAGGTTTTGTAAGTAGTGGCATACAGTACTATATGGTACACAGGTAAAGCTCATCTGGGTTGGCATACATTGGTGTGTTGTATGTTTGTCTGATGTGTTGTAATTATGCCTGTACAATGCCCACAATCATATGTGTGTTACAGGGTATATGTGTGTATCTAGCAGCATATATACTCTGTTACAGCAGTATGCCACCTATATTAACAACTGTGCACATATGTTAGGCAGGGCTATGGCATCAACGACTAGGGTGGTTTACTGGTACTACTGTAACTGTACATTACATTCATTGCAATGGATGACATCGGTCTTCGTGCATTAGCGTGATATATACCCCTCTGGCGAGGTTGTGCATTGTGTCACAAACAGTGTGCTGGGTACTGTTGTATAGTGGTTTGATATATAGAGTGTGCCAGGCACTGTCAGTCAGTTGTGGCCTGAGCACCAATATGTGGTAATGAACGTGTGTATCCTCTGACAGACAAATGGATGCTATATATGGCAGTTAAGTGATATCTGTAGTTAAGGGTGTAAAGTGTGCCACAGGACTCGCTCACACATATTGTTCATTTCTCTTTCAGGCTGATGGCCCACCAACGTAATCCCTGTTACACAGCAGCGGAGGAACAGGAAATCCACCACAGTCTGGTGCAACAATACTCCCTGCTGTTTTCCAGAAGCAGCCAGCACCAGCAAGAGCGGACTGCATTGTGGCAAGATCTTGTTCGTTGGGTAAATGACATAGGCATGCATAACTGGACATATGAGCAGGTATGCCATCACTGCAGTCATTTAATTAGATATGTTCAGCAGCATGCGTCTGATATCCATAGACAACAGCTTGCCACAGGTGGTGGGGTGGCCATTCATCCCCCCTCACCAGAGTGGAGGAGCTGCTCCTAAGCATGGTGGCTCCTGGCCAACAACAGCAACTGCCACAGACATGTGTCGTCATGGAGTCCGGAGCCACCCAGTATGTTGACATGGAGCGTGCAGGTAACATGCCCTATTTGTAGACTGCAGTTACCTGTATTGTTAGATTATGCATATGTGAGATGTGTACTGTGTGTTTAGCAGTTGTGCTGCCTAGTGTTGTGCAATACTGATATTTGGAATATTATCTGTACACCTGTGACTGTCGACTGTTGTTCTACTGTAGTTTAGCAAACCCACAGTAGCAATGCCAGAGTTGTGGCCACTGACGAACTGTCTCATATTCTTGTAGGTCCCTCTGGTGTGACAGCAGGGCAGACAATCCATGCTGGTGAGTGTGTTATAACTTCAATATTGGTAATGAAATGTGCATGTCATAGGTGAGGTGTAGGCCATGTACACATAACACACCTACGCATAATCCATGCTGTGCATGTTTGCTGTAAGATGTTGCACATCTCAGTAATGTCAGTAGCTGCCTCAATCACATGCAATACACAGAGCATCAGACACACTTGTGGCAACACCGTTCTGCACATTGGATAGGCATAGTTGATACAGCTGTACACAACATAACACATTTGTCATACGCAGTACACCTCAATATGCTACACATGGTGTAACCACACACCCACTGTAAGGTCACACTTCAGTATCCCACATGTCATCCACACAGCACGCATGATATACCTGAGGGGTAGAGGCCTATCATGGGACTGTGCAACACTCTTCAACACATAACACAGTCATGTTAGGCAATGCTCCCTATTGGGCACCTCATACACCCATGTGCAAAGTGGCTGTATAATTGTGAACGTAGCCACAGCACTGCAGTTCAGGTACAGCATGCTAGGCGGTGGTCTGTCACACATTAGTAGCCTTGAGTGACCACATGATGCATGATGATGATGATGGCTCATAGTACTGCACACCATCCAGTTACAGTGACCACAGTACTACACATAGCAGTCATTGCTTTGCACCTCAGTGTTGTGTGTGTGCAAACATATGCACCTATACACAATATGAATAGCATGTTGTGTGTGTGCAAACATATGCAACTATACACAATATGCATAGCAGTCGCCATATATGTCCTGGAATACTATTGGGTGTATAGGTCACATGACACACATTGGGTATGTGTGGTGTTTAATGTTGCAGTTGTGTAGCATGCCATGTCATGGCTGGCACCGATATATCTGCAATATGTCCCACACTCACCATAACCACTGTACAATGGCCATGTTGAGCGTTGGTATTCCATCATGTATACATGCACCACTCATCCCATGTGTGTACATAGCATGCATGTGCTACACCTGTGCCCACTATTATCTGATACAGACACTGTAATCAGACATGGAAATATATGTGACACACAGTTAACACATGCAGCCATGGTATGTATACCTGTGAGTGATGGTGCACAGGACATTACAGAGCTGAAAATACTTGCACAGCAATGTTGTGTCCCTGTACACATTGTGTTCCATGGTGTAGCCAATCACTGAACAACTACACACATGCATCAAATCCATGTATACTGTTATTAACTAGGGCTGTCTACACTCAAACTGCATGGTCTTGAGCAACACATATTCTGCATGCTGACACATGTGAGGTGACTGTTTGACTTGTGATACTGTCACCCACCTTCAACCACTATTGAGTACATGTTGGATTGCTGGTGTGTGTGTGTATCTGCTGTAGTGAGGAGTGTATTTGTGTGCATGTGTGCATGTGTACATGTGTTCATGTGTGCATGTGTGCATGTGTTCATGTGTGCATGTGTTCATGTGTGCATGTGTGCATGTGTTCATGTGTTCATGTGTGCATGTGTGCATGTGTTCATGTGTGCATGTGTAATAACATCATGAACAGATTGTAAAGTGTGTTTCCTGTCTTCATCTCACAGGTGCTGAGGTTGGGTTGGCTGAATGCAGCAGGGAACCTGAAGTCACTGCCACAAATAGTGGAGATGATGATACATGTATTGTGGCACAGGCAGGTTTGACAGGGTCTGTTGTTGGTCTGCCAATCAACAGTACACAGCTTTCCACCCCATCTATGCGCACACTTATACTGCCAATACATCCCTCATCACCAATGGCCTTAGCCGAGGGACAGCATACAGTTGGCATTGACCAGGATAGTGTGGTATGCATGGCACATGCATCCCCTCACAGCAGCTATACCTGGATTCCTGGAATGGTACCACATAGGCGGATGTCCAGGGGTTCTCGTGGGAGCACCACTGGTTGTAATGCCTCTGGCAGACATGCCCCCACAGGTCTTGCAACCTCAAGTATGTTCTGGGCTGTAATGCAGGCACAGGCACGTATGGAACGGTACACCAGACAGGGACTAAGGGCGCAGATGGCCCATTACACCGCTATCAATGACAGTATCCGTGACCTTGCCGGTGCCATACGTAATCACACTGAGGTCATTGATAGACGTTGGGGGGAGACATTAGATGCCCTCTACAATGTGTTTTCCATGAGCCAGGACCATGCGGGATAGTTGAGACATCGACGCGGACGTATGCCAGCAACATCAATGGCTGGCAGTCATCACAGATGACCCATAGATCACAGCCGCTCCCGTAGTGGCAGTACCAGCCCCAGCAATGCTGGGGCTGGCCTGCCGATTGACCGTCATAGTAGACCACGTGCATGTGGCTCTGGCCAGTCCCAGCAGGGACATGTGTCCAGTCGACATACCTCTGCCTCTGATGATAGTACCCAGTCAGGCTTGGTACCTGATACTGTCCATAGCACCCCTGCCAGGCACAGGTACCGTGTCCATGCCCAGAGACAATGATCTATACAGCCTGCCAGGTACAGACTGTGGCTGTCCCAAACTCCCGTATATGGCAGCCGCATGGTGGAGCTGTGTGCATGCAGACACACACACATAAACCAAACACCTAGGGCTCACACATACACACACACATTACATCGACATTGGCCCATGCTGTACTGTTGTCCCTCACACACACACACACACACACACACACACACACACACACACACACACACACACACACGCATACATGTCAATTGGATGGGTCAATGTCGGACTCTGGCAAACCAACAACATACCCTGTGCATATGATGAAACCTGTGCCATCTCCTGTCATCTGTAACATTGATGCAGGAACAGGCTAACATGGTGCTGATGCACAGGGTGACATTATAGCAGTCTAGCAATGTTAGCATGTGGTCAACAGGAAAGTGTAAGGATATTCTTGTAGGTATATCTGAGCAGGCATGATGCATCAAAGCTATGATTGTCAATGTAGTATTGTTTACACCAGTGTTAAGTCTGATTATGTATTGTCCACCCATGTGCCACTTGGCTGAAGTGTACAGTGTTGCCAGCATGTGTTAGTGAGTGGACAGTATGTGTGTGATGTGTGCAGTACGGATTAGTAGGTGTACATCTGTGAACATGGTGGGGGTGCACTGTCTGCCTGTACGTGCATAGTGGACACATGGGACGTGTGACATACCCTGTATTACACAGTGTTAACATCTCATAGTATCTCTCGGTGGCCAGTATGCATTCTACTACAGATATGTTCTAACATGGGTACACATGTGTGTATGACATGGTTTGACACTATGCTGTGGGTGATACTGTTACTATCTGTCAATGTTTTGCATTCTGGTGGTATACACAATCTCAACAGCCTGACTATAACCAATCATTAGATGATGTCCTGACAACTGACACACAGATGTAGGGAACTCAGTAACAGCTGGATCCTTCTGGTACTATACTATAACAGTAATCAGTGGTATTGACCGCCACCAGTTCCTGGGACAACACCTGTTTGCATATAGCCCTCTTAGGTACATGCACACACACTAGGGATATGTCCATCCACATCTGGAAATGCATGCATTGGCCTACAATGCATTCTCCGGATGGGGCACATATCCTACACAAGGGTATCTTACAGACAGATGCCTGTTGTCCAACACGTGCTGTATAGCTCTAAGCCAACTATAGCATAGTCATCCACATTTACTATACATACTATCCCGACAGTACCAGATAGGTGGTAGCCCCCAACATGTATGTCAGGTACCAATGTGTACATACAGCCAAGTGTTATGTCATCTGTCCTTTAGTATCCACATATCCAAAGGTATTGTGGAGTCCCTTGGTGTATCATATAAGAAATTAGGGGCCTGTATGCATATCCACAATGCCCTGTATGCATATCCACAAGGCTGTTGTACACCTATAATGACTGTCCATTATTGCCAGACTTTGTTGTGTATTAACATGTCTGACATATACCCCAGGCATGTACCCTCACTCACACTAGTCTATAGTAACTGTCATGGGTGTGTGTGACACAGATGACCTTGGCCACAGATCACTACAGTGGCCGGCCTTGCCACATACATACATATGTGATCTACGATCTGAGAAGCAGCGGCACAATCTGATAAAGGTAACAAATGTATTCATGTAGTATCCAGGCTTCACACCTATGTACTAATTGAGGTCACATGTACATATATTTATTTGCCACACAGATACCTGATGTGTGCAATGCACATACTGTTTTAATCCTAATATGTCATACCATAGTAAAAGCAAAACCCACACCGCATTGACCAACAGTGTCACACGCACACTCAGCAATTACAGGATTCAAACCCCTATCTAACTATGTTATGATACTAGAGACATACGCATTAACATGACATGCTATATGCTTTACTGGGGTTTACATTTCCACTGCTATATTTGTAGGATGCTGACATCATCAGACTTGCCAAAGAGGAATACACCTCTTTTAAGGTGTATCCCTAGTCTCCAAAAAGGGCATTCCTCTCAAAGGAAATCACACAGAGACATACATACCCACTCAGCAATTGCAGGATTCAAATCCCTACCTAATTATGTTTTGATATTAGAGAGATACGCATTAATACGATGCACTATATGCTTTCCTGGGAGTTTTTATTTCCACTGCTGTATTTGTGGGATGCTGACATCATCAGACTTTCCAAAGAGGAATGTATCTCTTTTAATGTGTTTTCCCAGTCTCCAAAAAGGCCACTCCTCTCAAAGGAGATCACACACAGTCAGCAATTGCAGGATTCAAACCCCTATCTAGCTATGTTATGATACTAGAGAGACACACATTAACATGATGCGCTAGATGCTTTACTGGCTGGTTTCTTTTCTCCTGCTATATTTGTAGGATGCTGACATCATCAGACTGGACATGGTAATGTGTGTACACTTTGTTTTATACAATCTCAGGAATGAACCATGTGGATCAGCAGGTGTTAACAGCTTGAACAGGACCCCACAAATCTTAGCTTGTGTGATCTATCTGTGGACAAATTGCCATTCCTTCATATGACAATACATATTTATGCACAGATTGTTGATTTTGTGGATACGACGTGTTTGGGATGTTGATAAAGGGCTATTCAAAGTCTATGTGGGACGTGTGTAGCTCCGTTCAGTGATGTATGTCCTGGTTGGCTGCCTTGCAAACAGTCTAGCAGGTTTGGGAACTATGATCTGCCCATGAACATACCACAGTTGGTAGGGTTGTGTGTTTGTTGGCTTCCAATAGCTCTGTTTATGACTTCAATCATGATGGACTCCATGGCCTTGCAGATCAGACATCATAGGCTTATTGGACTATACTTCCCATGGTCTGTTGTGCACCAACACCTGTGGGGAGTGCCATATGTTGCTGTAACGGTTTCAGATCCTGTAGAGAGGGTGAGGGTCAAGAGACTGTTCAGGTGCAGGGTCTGCTTGTTCTGTAGTTGACTCATGACACATATAGGGAAACAATGTAATCCAATTGATGCCATGATTTTGGCTTTGGGGGGGAACTGTTTACCCATTCTACATGTGATATCTCCTGGTATGATGATAGGGCCTTTTGTCAGTGGGAGGTGGGTATGTATATATTGGCCCGTCTGACAGGATGTTGGCATTGTCAGTCAGGTACAGTTGGCCCTGACTCAGGACATATATGAGTGTACATTGCTATTTATGACATAGCTGAAGGAGGTGTCATGGTTCAGTCTGGACTCCTTCGCAGATAATCTTTCCAAAACACCGACAAACGGGAGCACTAAACCCCTGTTATACTCTTTTACACACTTAACACCCTACTGATCCTTTGTGATCAGTCAACAGAGTATGTCATTATAATATCCTGGCATGTGCAAAGGTCGGTTTCATGTGTACTCTCCAGTCCAGCTGGTGAATATTGGAAGTTTGACGCAATGTTACAACTGCCTTATGTACACAGACAACCCTCTCATCCTCCCAGCAAACTCAGATCTATTTGAGAGATGCAACTATATAGACATACAGGAGGCTGAGGTCTCTCAACCCATGACTGGCACAGTCTATCAGGTGGTGAAGGTAACCACACACACACACCACAAATCCAGTCTCACATAGACCGACCTATAGCGACAGCAATCAAACTACATTACCACACAAAAACATACTCAGAGGCTTTAAATAAACTCTGCCTAAGCAGCAGAGACCTCCAAAGCAGACACACAAACAACTGCTACCCCACAACAATACCGACATATCACATAGTTCACAAAGTCAGTGTGCCACACAGTCACTGCCCTTAGGGCTAAACAACACACCTAATACACTTGTAATAGGTGACACTTATTGTCAGACACACTGATGTCCCACTCACCAGGCTGAACAAGGAGATGGTCACTTTGAGCTGTCTGTCGGGTGCCAGGATCCGCCACATAACACATGCACTCAGGTCACTCCAAAGCAAGTACAGAAATGGCTCCATCATTGTCCATGCTGGTGCAAATGACCTCTGACGTTCCTCCCTGGACTACATGACAAGAGACATAGAGGAGCTCTCTGATCATGTATCCCAGGCCAGTATGACCCTCACCTTGTGTAGCATCTTACCCTTACCAAGACTGATGTCACAGTATACAGACAAGCTGATCACTTTTAAAAGTTGGCTAACATATTGGTGTCATTCAAAGGGGATCCAGTGTCTGTCAGCCTGGGATGACATGCTCGGCATGTCATGTAGCATCTCTATGGACAGCTTGCACCTGTCACCCCTGGACTTTCGAATACTGGCTAAAGCTCTTGCCACTCCCATAGTGCCTTTTTTAAGCGAGGCTCAAAAGACAAACCCACCTGCATAGACATTACAAGGTAAATTAAACTAAGGGTAATGCTGCTTAACACCAGATGTCTTACCCTCAAACTGCGCACACTCAGGACTCTCCTCAGTATGGAGAATGTCGATATCTGTGCAATAACAGACACCTGGTTCAGGCTCCCGAAAACACACCAGCACTACCAGGTTATACTTTATACCATGCTTTTTGGCCACAAGACTCGGACCGGCCAACAGAAATAGGGGGAATATCCATATACATCACAGATACACACACACCTCCAGGTTAGTAGCACTGCACGGAGCATCGGAGGCCTTACATGTGCAACTAACAGTGGGCAAAACTGCCTTTCAGTTTGCAGCCTGCTACAGACCACCCTAGCAAACTCAGGAACCCCACTCTGCTTTCCTGGGAATACTGGGGAATATGAAGGTCTCCCCAAACACCATTATATTGGGTGACTTCAAATACCCAAACATTGACTGGGAATACTACTCATGCCCCAACACCCTCGCCCAACAGTTGCTAGTATTTCTAAACTCAAATGCTATGGCACAACTGGTCACCACACCCACAAGAGACATATTGGACCTGATCATCACCAACATGGGGACTCTATGTTCCATACCAGCGGTATTCCCCTCATTGGTAAGGTCAGACCATACATTTATCTCACTGGACATCCATATCCCATCCCCACCCCCATCCTAGGTATTCTCAGTGAAAAACTCAAAAGCAAACGTCACACTTCTCCAAACCAAGGTGGTATCCTTCAAAGACCCTGGGACAGTGGTAAATACGGCTCAGACCACTGAATCCTTTACAAACGCATTCTATGGACACCTACTGGAATGCATGGATTGTGCTATCCCAAATAACAACAAGACTCACTCTTCCAAAGGCAGGGGACCTGTCTGGTTGACCCTGGCCATTAATAAGCTATACAATGAAAGGAGGAGGCTACTACATGATAGAGCACAATCCCAAAAAGGGAAGGCATCTCTGATCAGTTCTAGCAAAAAGCTACAATCACTCATGAATTCATCTAAGGCCCGCTTCTAATGGAAAATTGCACCAGACACTTAGGACAATCACAAGGACTTCTTTACTTATGTCAGGAACCTGGGTGGAAACTCACAGATATGCTGTGAGTTACTGCATACTGACTAAACATACCCTGAACCCACAGACATTGCCAATACCCTGGCAAACAGGTTCAGTGCAAATGTCTCCCCCCATCCCCCCTAAAGAGCAACTGTCCATCCCAACAGAGTGTAGCCTCCCTGACATCACAAATGAACAGGTGGTACTGCCCTCTCCAAAGCAGACAACACAGCATCAATGGGACCAGAAGGTGTCCTGCCCTGCGTCTTACACGAGCTTCATGATGAAAGTAATCCTCATATTAAGTCACTGTTCAATATCAGAGTTACTACAGGATATGTACCCAAGAAATGGTGCACAGCAACAGTGGTCCCGCTCCACAGAGGTGGTGCCACAACGGACCCTGGACAATATCACCCTATAAGCCTAACTAGCCTGTTCTGCAAAGCTATGGAGCGCATTGTCATGGAACTCATACACATAGACATCAGGATCCTACAGACACTGGATCCTGCACATTTCGGCTTTGTTGTGGGCAGATCTTGCCTCTTGAACCTGTTCGACTTCTTTAAATAGTTACCAGGTCCATAGATGTAGGGAAGGTTGTCCTCACAGCCTACTTGGACTTCGCTAAACCCTTCAACACAGTACCCCACTCTGCCATTATACATAGGCTCACCAGCTTCAATATCGACACATATGTCACAAGATGGATTGCTAACTGGATCAGGGATAGCACCCACATGGTCAGTATTGCAGGTGCCATGTCTGACTATACACCAGTTACACGTGGCATCCCACAAGGCTCAGTCCTGGAACCTCTCTTGTTCAGTATATATTTCTCTGATGTACAGGCTAACACAGGAGGAATATGGCTGACCATGTTCGCAGATGACTGCAAACTGGGTGCCATAATCAACTCTCCAGCTGGCACAAGCATCCTCAAACAGTGTCTCGCAGAGATGGATGACTGGTGCCAGAGCCATGGCCTACAGCTAAATGCCAGTAGATGCATAGTCATCCCCTTTGGTAATAACAACATGCCCACACATTACCACATAGGTGGTAATCCATTACGTACAGTAGGAGTTGTTAGGGATTTGGGGACACAAGTTGTTAGTACTCTCACCTTTGACAATCACGTTGCCAAAGTGGTTAGACAGACCTTCTATATAGCCCACTTTATCCCATAAGGTTTCACATCTAGATCAAGTGAGGTCATTGTGCCCCTATACTCATCAAGACCATGCTTGGATACAATGCCCCATTTGGGATGCACCTTACCCGACATCTGCAGCAACTGTAATGGCCACAAAAGTACCTCAACAAGTAGTTCTCGGGACTCACACAGATGCCCTGCGCAGTTCGGATAAAGTAACTCCAGCTCTACTCAGTCACTTTCCACCTACTTGGATGCGATCTGTGCCTGTTCTTTAAAGCCTTGTCCAACCCAAAATTAATGGGCATGCTCCACCTCAGGATATCCGAAACCCTTGGAGCTACACACTCCAGAGATGTAAATCTCAGCACAGATGTTAATAGGACATGCTGGAGGGACAGATTCTTATCCCAGAGGCTCCACTCACTGTGGAATGAAATCCCAGTCCTGCATAGGCAGAGCCCCCCACTGACCACCTACAGGCAACATCTTGACAAGTGGATTGGTGATCGTATGTTTACCCCTGGGATATCTTCTGGGTCCCTGCTAGACAGAGGCACAATAGACTAAACGTAAATGGGCTATCTTGTGTGACCTACTATTCACAGGCACAGTGTACTAATCTAACAGGGTTTCAAAAGCCAAACACACTCTGGCTAGGCTTATACATGCCCTAGGGCAGATAGCCTAGTATCAACCTCTGAACCTATGATAATGTTCAGGATGCACATTGTTTATTGATGATACTGATTGCAGGTTTTTTATCTTCTTTGCTTTCCCACTTTCTATGAACAACCTAAGTATCTGCAGAACATATTTGATTATGACAGGGTTCCACTATATTATATATGTGTCTGTTGTCATATAACTGTGTGCACAGGGTAGATTGTTGAATAGTGAGAGGTTCCTGGGTTAACCCATGCAACTGCCGGATATGTGTGGCCCACTGCTGTACTCAGACATGGCCTAAGTGTGTGAGCATGCCCAGTTCAGCCTTTCAGTGTTTTGTTGCCTAACATTTGTCTCATTTATTCAAGTGTGTGAGCATGCCCAGTGTGTCCTTTCAGTATGTTGCTGTCTGAGGTCCACTACATTTGTTGATGTGTGTGAACATGACCAATATTAACATTTATACTATATGTGTGTTGAAAATCAGGTTCTATTCTTACTGCAGGGTTCACCTTTGTGTCATAACTCGCCTGGGATTATGCTATGCCTGCAGGGTTTCCATGAGATACTTTGCATAGACTTATCAACATTTCTTCATACAGGCTGACCAGTGAAATGCTGTCATGGTTTAGTGGTTCAGTACTATGACTATAGTGCACAGTATCCTCGATTCAAGGCCTGTTACTGCTTTATATTTTCATGCTGAGCAGACCAACTGCTTAAGGGCCAGTAGAGCAAATATGAGCATGTTGGCTTTTGTTCAGCTATGCCCAGCTTAGACCAAGCTTGTCCAACACTGCTCAACGTTAACCAACATTGCTGAACATTGCCCAATATTTCTCAACATTGACCACAGTCGTGCTAGTTGGTGTGTGCAATTTTGTTTACATATACTAAATGGTGGTAAAAGCTGTTTAGCACTGCTTTATATTGCTTAACACATGGCAATCATGCCTCAGGTGGTGCTGCAGGGCTGCCTATTTCGGATGCACATACTACACTCCCTATACATGTTTGAAAACAGGTAGTGTCAAGTTAGGCATCCCTTTTACTATATGTGCGAGTCAGAGAGAGGTATCATTTCCAGGGTTCCTACCGAGCCAGTGTATGTGCTATGCGTTGCCTCTTTGCCAAGGCCAAAGCATACCGAGCACACCTCCTTCTGCCTACTGGGACAGGCTCAGGTTGTTCCTCCTTCGGGTCACGCTCGGCCTGTGATGGCCTTGGCAATGATGGGGGGCTGTTTGGCCCGGGCCTATGCTGCTCCTGCTGCAGCTGTTTTTGCAGGATTATATTATGTAGCATAGCATATACCATGACAATTTGGTACATGTAGTTGGTGAGTACTGCAAGGCTCCACCAGATGTGTCCAGGCACCGGAACTGTGACTTCAGCAGCCCAAACACACGCTCGATTACATTTTGTGTTTGTGTGTGTGCCTCATTATGGCATTCCTGTTCAGGTGTGTATGCGTTTCTAATGGGTGTCATCAGCCATGGCACCAGTGCATAGCCAGCATCCCCCACTAGGTGACCATGAGGGATGTCCCCATTGGCAAATGTCTGGTACAGCTGTATCAGATGCCAGATATGGGAATCATGGTAGCTTCCAGGGCAGCCAGCACACACATTCAGTATTATGCCCTGGGCATCACACATGACCTGGCAGTTGATGGAGCGGAAGCCCTTGCGGTTAAAGTAGACCCTACCCTGCTCACCGGCTGGTGCTTTGATTCATATGTGCATGCAGTCTATTGCACCCACTACCTCAGGGTATTCCACAATTTGCTGGAAGAGATGCATATTGCTGGCCAATACCTCATGGGAATTGGGGAAATATAGATGATCACCGACATGTGCTGACATGGCATCCAGGAACTGGTGCAGTACCCTGGATGCTGATGCCCGTGATATCCCCATCATATCACCAGTTGGTCTCTTGAAGGTACCTGTTGCTAATATTCTTAGGCCAACATATACCTTGGTTTCCAATGGGATGGGTTCTCCTCTGTTGGTTCTGTGTGTAAAGCGTGGCCGGCACAGCTCAAAAATTTGTTGCATGAGGTCTCTGTCCACTCTATAGCACTCCACTATCTCCAGCTCATGTAGCCCCTGATAGGTTACACTGGGCCTGTACACTCTTCTCCGTCTCCTCACTGTGGGTTGTCCAGCAGCATTCGCATTGTCAACACCCTCAGCATGTTGCATATGTCACCTTATAACAGCAATGGCAGCCCCTAACATTTTTTTTTCTCAGTAAAGCTTTTTCAGTTTTCACTTCTATTAGCTTACTGCAGTGTTGCAGTGTCTCTGAGAGAAACATAGGGGAATGTTGTTTGCAGAGTTTTAAGTGCTGTGCTGTGCTGTGCTGGGCTAGTGTACTGCATGTGTAATTGCCTGATTCTGATCGTTTTCACCTGCTAGCTCTAGTAGTACTCCCTGGTTAACTTCCTACTATTTGTTGTGCTTCCTTTTCCCTTTCTGTTACCTCAGGGGGGCTGCGCCGTGCACACAAGCGCAAACATGCACACACCAGCTCACACGCACATATGCTTACATGGACAAAAACTTGCTTATTCTTGCTAAAACGCATGAACACAGGCGCATACACGCTTAAACAACTTTAAACAACCTTAGACATGCTTACTCCGGCTTAAATGTGCGCACACAGGCGTACACAGGTGTACACAGTCTTACTCAGATATACAGGCGCGCACCCATACGCAAACACGTTGCAAGCACTTCTACAAGAAACTTTAGTGTTATCCATGGCATACACCTTCAATTTCTTGACTTTAGCTAGAGTACCTGTTGACACACCTCTTCCAGTGATGAGTAACTGACAGCAAACACATGCCACTCTGCTCCAATGAGCTTCACATTTTTCATACATGCCCCCCCCTCATGATGTCACCTATCTTCTACTCTGATACTCCCCTTATCCTACTCCTACACTCCACTGACTGTGCTCATTTGCTATGTAAACTTGGGATTCAATATCCTTACCCTCATTTGCATAGGATTGCCTACTAATGCTTGGTTACATCTCTTAGACTGAGCTTCCCCCCTTAGCAACCTCTACTCGGAAGCCATGTTGTCTTTGGCCTGCCATTCCCTTGCATTGTACATTAGGAATTACAATAAAATCCACATTTGTGGATTTTAATTATTGGTTTTCTGGTTTTTAGAGCACAGCGCATTTGTGTGGCGCTGCGCTACGCTTAAACATCGGCGATCGGGATAAAAAAAAATACTTTTATTTTTATTTTGCCATCGGTGAACATTGACAGTGGCTGTATATTTGGCCATTGGCATGCTTCCTCAACTGGATGCAACCTTTATTTGGTGCTGTCACGGCTCCGTTTTGCTATTTGCAGAACCATACTCAGTTGTCAACTGAGTACATTTCTGCAAATAACACTACTCTTACTCAGACAGGTTCAGCTTTCCTGGATCGCAAATTTACCTCATTTGCATAGCTTTCACCTGCAATTGAGGTAATTTGCATATCCAAGCCCTGTCCGTGTAAGACTCATTTTAGGAGCTCTGTTGCACGCCCCTACCAGCTGTTCCTGGATTGCTCGGCGGACATGTTGGCTGCATGGAGTCTTACTCTACTCTTAGACTCCATGCAAGCCTTCATGAATCTGGCCCATTATGTATAACATCCACAACTGGCTTTTCAGTGTCTTGAATTTTCAGTTTGTGAATGTTCGTTCTTGTGCCATTTTGATGTTGTCATCTTGTTGTTTTCAATTTCAGTCATATGTAAATTTGGTAAACTGAAATAGACCCAAAAATACTGTAGAAGAAAGATTGTTTCCAGCAGTGAAAGGATCTAGGCCAATGACAATGCCAAGTATGCTATATGGCCCCCAGAAAAGCCAAAATACTGCAAACATTAAAAACATTAGAAAAAAAACACTGTTGCAATTCATTTGGTTTCAGTTTTTCATTTGTGTCTTGCCGAACACAATACTTAACTTGAATGATTAGTATCCAGATGTTTATATAACAGAAAAATACTACAACTGATGTTACTATGAAGTGAATTATTTCAAAAATTAAGCTATATGCTGGATTCACTGGAAGTAGGAAGGTGCAGGCATATACGACTGGATCATATTGAAGCATATTTATTAATATCATGGGAATGAATGTAAAAAATGCCATTATTCACACAATCCACACAAGGTAAAATGTGTTCTTGCTATCAAGTGTCTCATTGCTATGGTTATGGCAGATGCAGGTTGATAGCAATAGCTGTAATGTTAGAAACAGATGCTATGTTGCCTATACACAGAACAGTTTCACTAGCGATGCATTCTGTTTCTCCCAAAGCCTAGTCTCTGTTAACCATGGCAAATACCATTGTTGGATATGGAAATATTGCCACAATGATATCAGCCACAGACAAGCTAACAATGAAGTAATTATCTGAAACACAAGAAAAAATAATTACAATTCACAAGCAGTGCTACAGAGACTCTATTCACACAGTTACTAATAGCAAAGAAATGCACTTGTGCTCATACAATAAATTTTTATCAAGAAATGTGTGCAAACACATTTAATTTATTAAGTCTTTTTTACATGGCAGTTAAAACCTGGAGAGATGTGAATCAGGGGACAGTAATGATTGTTTCTCAATGGCTGATCAAAAGGTGGGCATTTTGGTGGGAATAGTGACCAACAGACAGATATTATGAGACCCAGCACTTTCACCATGGAGGATATAAACCTGTTTCAATAAAGGGCTACCTGTTATTTTTTTTTCTTCGTTTATATATTTTATATATTTTAATGTAAAATAAGTTCACTGCCTAATGTTTCAAACTTACTGTAACATATGTAATTTTTGAAGGAAATAGTTTTTACAAGGCATTACAATCTCCCATACTTTTCAACTTTCCATAAATTTACTCTGCCCCCCCCCCCAAAATATTTCATTTTCTGGTTAATCACTTAAGATTACTGTCAGTTATTAAACATTATAATTTCATACTTCTTATTGTTGTATAAGACAAACAGGATAGGTGCACCACGATGTAAAACAAAATGAGGATTTATTTCATATAACAAAAGATAAGCGCTTTTGCGTGCTAACAAAACACGCTTCTTCAGATCTTACAAAACAGTAGAAGTGTCCCTATATATATATATATATATATATATATATATATATATATATATATTTGAGTTCCATTGAAAACACCTAGAGCAAGCATTCTATTATCAATTAATGATTCATCACATTCATTTGACTGCAGATTCAACTAAAATGAAACTCTCTAAAGCTATACTAATTAACTTGTTCATCTTAGTAGTTCCTAGATGTAACTATCCTATATAAGTATATTATATAAAATATATCTATATAAGAGCATTATACACATTAAATTCATAAAGGAAAATATATATGAATATACAAATAAATAAATGAATTATAAATACTCCTATATATGCATCACTATCAACATATCATACCTCATTATACCGAAAAAAAGTGTATAGCTATATTCCAATTTGAAACAATAACTGTATAATGTATATACAAAACATATTTAAACATAATGTAGCAGCATAATCAAAAATAAATATGTGCATATATATATATATATATATATATATATATATATATTCAAATAAACAATATTATAGAATCTGTCATTGTACATATGTCAAATTAATATATTCATAACTATAACTAAAATACATGTGTAAAAATATATAAAAATAACATGCATAGATATATATTAAATGTATAAAAATTTTTTATATAATTTTTTTTTATGTTTAATAAGCAATTCATGTTCATAAACCCAAATTCATTTATATGTACGTACCTCAAGTACAGGTTTAATACTTATAAAACTATTCAGGCCAGGATTTAGATGTGCATGTAATTTAAATATCCAACAAAGCTCAACTAACTCTAAATAATTCATATTATTACCTCCTCTTCTACTAACCGTTACTAGTTATAATACTCTAAATTTAAAATAACAATTCCTCTCAGTAATTATATGTTTGGCTAATGCATTTTGTTGATTTAGCCGTCTAATATCATATGTATGATTATAAATTCTATCTCTGAGTCTTCTTGATGTCATCCCTACATAAAAGGCAGGACATAAAGCACAGGTTGCAAGATATATAAGGTTACTATCATCACAAGTCGCATAAAATTTTGGCATAAATTTCTATTCTATCGTGGGATGAATAAACGGCTGTAAGTCTGTTGTCATATTGCACATATTGCAACATTTATATGGAAACGTCCCACAATGCTGTTGTCTCGTATGTAACTCTTTACGATTATCAAAGATATGATTAATACATAAGAGTCTCTTTAAGATTTTAACTGTTCCTATAGCTAAATCTAGGTGACTCACCTATAATATTCATTATAGTGGGATCAGTCATAAGTACATGCCATACTTCTTATTGTTCATGAAATGCAAGTTGATGGAAAACTTGCTCACTTTTCTTAAGTGGATTAGGGTACAATTTAGGAATTGTGCCTGATTTACAGTCTTTTGTCCTCATTTTGTTGGCTTTATTCATGATTCTTGAACTGTGGAGTTGACAGCTAAAACACTTAGACCATCAACGAAAAGCTTCAACCAGTACCAAACAACAAAACCAAAAAAAATATTGGTAAGCAGGCCAGAAGAGTGAAAACAGCCAGCAAAACTAGTTTCTGTAGCGTACACCTTTTTATCACTTTTGTCCTAAGACTCCTTCAGAACTCAGTACAAACTATCAGTTCCTAACCAACATTTATATCCAACTTAATTTCATTAATTAACTAATAATCTAATTAAAACCAGTAACATTCTTTTCAGTTCAAAAGCTTGAAAGAACCACTTATGAATATACAAATGATTCAAACTTTATTTAAATATAGTTTTCTATTCTTTGAAAAAGAGTTGATGTTAATAACTTTGTTTAAACCTTGTGTTTTATCTGCTTCCAGTCTAATTTGCCAACAGGTTTCTCTCTGTTCTAAGAAGGTTTTAAAATCACCACCCCTTAAGTCTAATCTACTTAGCTCTAAAATAAAAAAAAAATAAATTTCTTATGTGTCCCACATTCAGTTGTATGTTGAAATAAAGAACTTTTATCATATTTCTTTTTTATACAGTAGTAGTGTTCTCTTATTCTTTCATAAAGGGACCTTTACCAAAGAGAAACCTGTTGGCAAATTAGACTTAAAGCAGATAAAACACCAGGTTTAAATGAAGTTATTGACATCAAGTGTTTTTAAAGAAGAGAAAACTGATTTAAATAAAGTTTGAATAATTTTATATTCATAAGTGTTTCTTTTAAGCTTTTTGAACTGAAAAGAATGTTATTGGTTTTAATTAGATTATTAGTTAATTAATGTAATTAAGGTGGATATAAATGTTGGTTGGGAACTGATTGTTTGTACTGAGTTCTGAAGAAGTCGTCAGATGAAAGTGTTTAAATAAAAGGTGTATGCTAAAGAAACTAGCCTTACTGGCTGTTTTCAGTCCTCTCGCCTGCATACCAGCATATTTTTTCAGATTAAACTCTTAGACAAATGCAAACACACCCAACCACCCTATTTTTTCTTCTGTTTACACACACACACACACACACACACACACACACACACACACACACACACACACACACACACATATATATATATATATATATATATATATATATATTCATTTTTTGTGCACCAAATAGAAAAACTGCCTTTAGCAAGCAAAAAATAATGTCCATTTATGTTTTTTTGTCAGTCAGTCTGTGCTTTATTGCAGTTTAGTATGCTACCATGAAGCAGCAGACTTGTTTTTACTGGGTAATATCTGTATATTATTATCCGGTTTGAAAGCTTTCATTCTCCAAAAGGATATGGTGTACATTTATCTAAACTAAACTGACAAATCATCTGCTTCAGATGGTTGTATAGATAGTTGATTTTTTAATAGCAAATGTTTATAATAACATTTCATATAAATACTATGAACATTTCTACTTTATTTGAATAGAATAAGTTAATCATTTCATTTAAAACTGAAAGGAAGTACTGCTTTCACATAAAACATCACCACTTAGCCTTAGCAATGCATGATATATCTATTTAATGTATAGTTCTCAACCTGTATCCAGATATTTCCAAAAAGTTGTGATACCAATGACAAAGAGACCAATAACTCCAAATGAATTGCTGACTGATGTCTTAATAAAGTTGTTGGTTTTCCAATAATCATCAACTATATTCAATCCAAGAAGGCAGCCAAAGACAAGTCTTACACAACCAGGAAAACTTTAATTGTTTTAATTATGTTTGTTTCACAATTGGCTGTTTGTGGCCACATGACATACAGGGTGGGATATTTAAATCTGAATATTGGCTTGTTTTGTGATTCTGAAAAAGTCTGAGTTTACAGACGAAAGTGTTCAATCCTGTAACACAAAAGTGCATTCATGTTTTTCTGGTTATGTGTGACCTGTGTTAGGCTGCCTTCTTGGATTGGATATAGTTAGTGATTGTTGGAAGATTTGTCCACTCTTGTGCTTAAAGTTGTTGGTTTTACTTCCTCATGGTTGGTTCTACCTTTGTATATACTAGTGGTGTTTTTGTATTTTGTATCAAAATATTTACCAGACAACCCTTTTTTAAATTTTATTCCACCCTCTCTACTTTACTTTTGCTTCCTTCTAGCAAATTTTTTAACACCTTACCTAATGTGACAAGTGTTGCTTTATTCTACTGTTTAACTTTAAAATACCTCAGCTTTAACTAAGAAGGAGAAAGGAAGTCTTATAGAAGGGAAAAAAAGAGAGACATGTTTGTTGGTTAAACTCTGAAGCACTCTTCAAGTGATTTGTTGCTCTTCACTTCTTTAAGCAACATCCAAAATGCACAACTTAAATAAAACTCATGTAGACTAAATGCCATTGCTAAACTATATAATAAATCTGCAAACACAGAAACATGGTTCAGGATGAGAATATACATTCTGTGCAATTATGACTTCATCATGTCCAAAGATTTTTCATTTTTTTGTTCTGTTTGAAGTTAATAGATGGTTCGATAAGGAAGAGGAGGAAGAAGAGATGACCATTGCTGCTTCCCGATCCAAGAAATGGAAGTAATAAATCCATTGCTGATTCCTGATCCAAGAAATGGAAATGATGAATACTGTTGAGGTCTGGGATGCACTTTCCTTTTCAGATTAAAGTGAGACATCTTCAGATACAAGGTACATGAACAGACAGCATTAAAAAACATAGTATAAAAATATTAATGTTAAAACATAGAGAACAGTTAAAATACAGTAGTACAAAACATTTTCAAATCAAAGTAAAGCTGTTAGAACAGTGTTAGAGGTCACACATCAACGTTAGAAATAACAATAATAACTATTAGGACATAAACTGAGCCAAACCATATAAATACTGCAGAAAATGTATTTACTTACTTATTTATTTATTTTTATTTTTACATTTGTTAACAGGGTTAGTCCGACTGGGCCCAGAGAACCCTTTTTCAGCGGATACCTGAGGAGAAAAGCTCCAGGAAAGTAATTAGTAAAAATAAGGGAAAAAAAATAACAATGCAAGCTGTAAGATACTTAACAGTACAAAAACAGAGAAGAGAAATATACAACAGGAATATTCACAAGGCAGAAGTACAGTATTTTGAGAATGCAGTAGCAATATGTTTGAGAAATTTGGTTAGCATTATGTTACTTACAAGAAAATATAGCAGTGCCTTAAAATAAAACATATTTTCTAATATTTAATATACAGTTCATAGTAACATCATGACATAGTACATCAAAGATGCATTTAACAGCATAGGTATTAACTGCAGAGAGAGTAATATGTGTAGACAGTTTACATAGGAAATATCAGGCAGATATATTAATTGAGAGAAAAAGAAAAATTCATTAGGTTACTTCCTAACAAGTACAGATCCATGCATGTTGGAAATTAATTTTTAGTTGCTTTTTGAATTCATCACTTTTGGCAGTGTAGCAAAGGGACAATGGAAGTTTATTCCATGAGTATGCAATTAAATGATTGTAAAGTATTTTTCCAATATTTTTGCTTGGATTGGTCACCTGAAGTAGGTTTTGGTGTGTGCTTCTGAGGTCATGATTAAGTGTGTAGGGTGTAAGTATGAATGTAAGGGCATGGCAGGATTTGGGGCTATTCTGGATGTTACGTGCAATTTATAGTTGTGATATTTGAAGCATGTGGGGGAGCTCAGGACATCTTAAGCTTTTCAGGGGTATACAATGATGGGATTTGCAGCTATTACTGGCTGTGAATCTAGCTATCCTGTGAAGACCTAGTAAAGCTAATGTCTTCACTGTGTAATACCTTAAATCTCCTGTAGTGGAGGCCCATGGGATATACGCAGATGCACAGTTATGAACATACCAGTATATCAGTTATTTCTTCTGAATGCCCACAACTTCTTAGTTTTAGTTTTTTAAGTCACATACCATGTTTCACCCCTTTTTTAAGCTCAGCAGTACAACATAAGTGTATTGTTTGGTCATACTTGAGAAACAAGGAACTTATAAACAAGCCATATCCCAAAGAAACATCCAAACCAAATGGTAAAAAAGGTCCCCACACACAAACCTTTTAGTAAAGACTACAGAAAACTAGAATCTTCACTGTGTAATACTAAGGTAACCTAAAACCTCCTGTAGTGGAGACCGCTTAAATAGGAAGTTGTTCAGTGTGGTACAGGGAAAGAAAGGTAAACTAGAGAGATTGACCATATGAATAAGAAATGTGCCAATAGGTAAGAGGCAAAAGGAGATAGCAGTATTTACTTTAAAATTATCTTAGAATGAACACATTTAGAAATAAAAAGTCATACTGTATGGAAAGTTGCCGATGAAAGCCTATGGTTGAACTGCGATTTACTTTTTAAACTTTCAGAATTGGAGGTAAAAATCAAGGTGCCTTTCAGGTTTAGACAGTGCTGAAGAATAAACACACCTAAGAGACCACTTCAGCTTGAGCGCTGAGAAGGGCATCCAGCCATATGCAATGGCAAGGGAGTCTAAAAGAAGAATAAGGCTGTCAAAAATGGGAATGGACCAGTCTGCTGGGCTAGCACAGATATTACCTTTCTTGAGCTTTGGGAATTTAGCTTGAGGTATTTTAACAGATTTAGTCTCAGTGAGTTCTGAGTAGTGGCAGGAATTAACTTAATCTGGCACTGTACTTTTTCTCAATAAGGGCATTAGTGTTTCCCACTAAGGTGATAGTTTGGGTGAAAATAATGGAAATAAAACTTTGGAAAGGTTATTTCTGGTGATGCTGGTTTTCTATACTATATCATCTCAGTTTTATTCTCATAGCATATAGGTGCATATAGTACTCTGATGTCGGGTTCTATAGGGTTCTGTATGTTTTACCAATATAGAGGAAAGCAGAAAACAGATAATTTTGTTAGGTAAAAAAGATGGAAAATAATGCACTGACTCCTGGTGTGGGATTTGTAAACTTTCTAGTTATTATTGCAAATCAAAGTTGCTCATATATTTGCAGTATCTGCAGTTATTGCAGGCATACCTCTCAACCTCTTAATGCACAGCATCTGGACAAAGCCAAAAATATTGGGGGGACAAAGGCCAAAAACTAGGTATGTAATTTAAATATGCTCTTATCAACTCTGAAAGTTACTAGGATAACAGTATTTTCTTAGCATGCAATTTCTAATGAATATGAACTCTAAAACTCAAACGTATGTCATTATTTAGTGACTTCAATACTCAGTGACATTCTAGAAAACCAAAAGTTTTTTGAAGAACAGATCAAATATATGAGGCTAAAATCTGGACATTCTGCAAAAATCTGGGTGGTTCACAGGTATGCAGGCAAAGGCCCCACAGCTAACATTCATGTACTGGCTAGAAACCCTTCAGTGTGGGCTTTATTAAAGGTGCTTAATGTTACTCCTAGCACTATTCAAACAATAGGGTCTGTCATCAAGACTATTACTTGTCACATTGTTCCAGAGAGTAATTTTCCAATTCTGCATGACAATTTTCATTATGGAAATGGAGTCAGTGATAAATGCTAAGATTATGGCCATTCTATACCTGGTGTACTTGATGTCTTTGGTCCAATTAGATGAGGTCTGTTGGGGTCTCTTTAGGGAGAGTGTGTCTGTGAATTGCCCTTCAAAATTTTGTTTGACCTTGAGAAAGTTGTCTTCCTGGACATAATTGTGTACAGAAACAAGATTGTTCCTCATTTTTCACATACTTGTACCAAAATATAAATAAAGTGAGCTATTTTCTGTTGGTCTCCAACACATACACAGGATACATCAAGGGGAACATCCTGAGGATCAGGCCATGGAAAGTTTTAGATTTATTCTTGAAAGGACCTCCCACATTCATGAGTTCCAAAAACCCAAATATGAGTTTATTGCAGGGGCTGAGTGCTCACACTAATATATATATATATCTGTATATTAGTGATCTAGGTGTCTTCATGGATGTCAAGTCCTCCTCTAACCACCATATGTTTTGTGTCACTAAGAAAACTTTCTACCTCACTTAACAGATTACTAAAGGCATCTCTTCCTGGTCTAAGGATGTAATCCTTCAACTTACCTCATCCCTCATCAGGCACATATTATTCTGTGATGCAACTGTCCAACCCCCTGACCCTAATTGAAAAACACCAATGATTTCTCATTTAAAAAAACATAAACTTGGCTATGAGCCCTGGTGTTACTTAGAGCATCTAATTTCTCTGCTACTGACTCTTCTCAGAAGTTCTTTGTTTGACCTTCAAAGCTGTAACTGGCCTGATCTTGCTTGATCTGCTACATATCCACAGGACTGTTATCAACAAAAATATAAGACTGAGAGACACAAATCTATATTGCGATATAAATAGCAGTTTTTGGTGAGAAAAATGATTCTCTCAAAGAATTTCCCGCATCTGAAACTATTGCTTTCTGTAAAGAAAAGCACATTCCTCACTATATTCCATTCAAATTGAGATGAATGGTTGTGAAACTGCAAAGTTACCTAGGACAACTCACACATAATGGCTAAACACTATCTTTCTACAACTTTTTCAGCGTGACTAAGCTTCCTTCTTATACAGCAGATGAGGTGTTACTCCTCATTTACAATCTTAGACAAGATTTTACCACAGAATCTAAGCATATTGTATTCTTTAGGTGGCTAAAAAAATATGTTACATTTATCCACTTCATCTTTAATGAAGCTTTACCTTTAGTTAGTTCAGTCTGGGGCATAATACTGGCAAAACCAGAAACACATTTCTGATAACACTAGCCAGGTCCAAAAAAGCTTTCACTTTCTTTTTAGTGGCGAGAAAAGGCCAAGTTGTGTTTTGGCTTTTTTAGTCTTTTAGTTCCAAGCTCTCATCAGATTACATGGCCCAAAACTTGGGCTTCTGTTTGCACCTAAACCTGGAGTTAGCAATCCAATCAGAAGCCACAATTTTAAAATGGCTTAAAATGTAGACAACTCTCTCTCTCTCTCTCTCTCTCTGTCTTCAAAAAATATAATAACATCATCCAGGCTGGCTGCTGCATATCTTTATATCTGTTGTAGCATCTAAGGATTTTGTCCATCAGCCTCTGGAATGCTGCAGGTACACCATGGAGACTAAAAAGCAACACTGCCTAATGGTAATTCCTTCAAGTGTGGAAAATGCCTGTTTTCCTCTTTAATACCTGTGACTAGTAATGTTTGCCAATCACCTTTTAAGTGTAAATTGGACAGAAAAGTAGCTTTGTCAATTTATCAGTCAGTTCATCTGCTAGCAGTACTAATGCTATTTAGTTTTCTAAAGTCATTACAAATCCTTACAGACCATCAGCCATGCTATGCAGAACAATAGATCTATAATGATCTATAACACTTTCTCAGGATTCTTCTTTGGCCCAAACTTTAAGCTTTTTTGCACTTTGCCAACAACTGCTTAGTGGGGAGAATTCTAGTATAATGATTTTAAGTGTGTTTTTCTCCAGGATTTACCTGGCAACTCTGAATATATGCCATTTTTTCTGAGTATAAATTCTTACAACTGATGTTTGTGAGACACTACTATTTTCTCTCCTGTTTTGACTTCAGCATGCTGCATGAACTTAACTTCACTTACAAACATACATACCACAGAATATTCTGTCCAAGTTTTTTCATGGCTTCAGAACATTTTTATTTTGGTAATGCGCCTATTCTGGTTCATTTTCCTCAGATGTTTCACCATATAGTTTGGTTCACTTACTTTTTTTGCACTTAGAAAGAGCCTGATTAATTTGCAATGAACTGTTTTCAGCGGCTGGTAAAATACCGAATCTCCTGCTTTGAGCTCTCACAGATCAGAATGTAAATTTTATGCACTCTGCTATGCTTATTGAGCCCTCCTTCTACATTCTATCACTCCTGGCATCACATTTCTTAACCTGTGCTGCAGATCAGGAAAATAACCAATCTAACTTTTAAAGGAGGATTTTATTCCTTGCACATCCCTTTTGATATATCTACCCAACATTGGAGATGTCTGCCCTTCAGCAGTTCAAATATTTTGAATCTATTTCAGTCTTTGTTTACGTGTATGTCATACAGCATTCCAAATGCATATGACTCTATTACAGTCTTGGAGTACTTCTCTTGCAGCATAGAGGGGATATGACAGCAGATGGTACCAGTTTTTCCATCAGCCTCTATTACCTTTTATAACATATTCTTTAAAGTTTCGTGGAAGTCCTTAAATAGACCATCTGAGGGCAAAGTTATCAGAAGATTCTTAAATTCTGGGTAAGGTGCTGTCTGTTATAGCCCAGGATAGGCTGCAGTCATTTTTTATATCTTTCATTCTACCAGGTTAATAGAATATAGCTAGCATTTGTTTTGTCCATTTCTAAATGACTACGCAAAATCTGGCAATTATATTACAAGCATCCAAAAATGCTTTGGAATTAGTGATTGGCTCAGCATCTATTCCTTGTCTTTGGTTATGTAGCATATCATTCCTTATCTCAAAGTATGGGCATATAATGGGCCTGTGCTGTTCTTTTCATTCGGTTCCCTATCTAATCTTTCTATGTTTTCCCCAACTCTTATTAGGTTACGATTCTGCCTCTTCCCTCTGACCATTCCTGAAACTGACATTGCATATCTAGAGGTCAACCAACTTAATATTTTCATTAGTTTTCTGATGTGAAGTGGAGGCCACAGCCTTTTCTCTTAAAAATACAGGTACAAGTTTTTGCTTCTCATCCAGCTGATCTCCTGTAAAGGACACTCCTGAAAATATTTTTTATAGCAGTCCAAACCAGATGTTTCTTTTTCTGTTCCTCAGGGATGACTTGGCCTGCTTTTCACTTAGAGTATGGCTTCCTTTTTTTTTTCAAAAACATTTTTACTTTGTTTTCATTATAAACATATGCAAATATACATATAACAATACAACATAACAATAACAAAACTATTTACAATATTTACATTCATCCACAATAACTGCGGTGGTGGTGCTGTGGTAGCATTGTCACCTCACAGTTACACGTTGCCCTTTTGATTCTCAATTAGAGCGTCTTCTGTGTGGCGACATGCGTGAATGGGTGTTCCTTCGTTGAAGGTTGTGCGTTAGGCCCGGCAAGCCAGCACGTAAAACTCTACTGCCAATCATTAGCGGACCGGAGTTCCGCTGTGGTGACCCCTAACCAGGAAAAGCCGAAAGACACAAACAAACATTCATCCATGATAAACAATCATTTTATCCATGAGAAGTTATCAGTATTTGTTCAAAAGGTTTTTCAATTTTTGCCATGCTATTTTTTATGAGTAATGTTATGAGTTCTAAAACAAATGGTTTGCAGTTCTTTTTTACAAACAACTTTTGCTAAATTAATAAAATCTTTAAACGTCAAATCTTGTTTACTATTCTAGTTCAAAATAATAACTTTTCTGGCAATTGCAAGAATTGATCAGAGTAACTGAATCTGAGATTTAGGTATTACATTAGGTATAGGAACATTGAATAGGATTAGTGAGTTAGAAATATTACAGTTATCAGACCATAAAGCATTTACAAAATATCCGAAGTCTTTCCAGTATTGCGCAACATTTCTACATTCAATGAACATGTGAACCCAGTTGGCCTCTAGTAATTCATCATATTTCCAACATTTACTTTTACTGTTTTCGAGTATAAGATTTATTTTATGTGGATTATAGAAACTCCTATTCATAAATTTCTATGTATACAATCTCCAATATAATGAAGAAGAGGTACCATACATAGAATTCAATAATAATTTTTTTGATTCATCAGATATTTGTTCTCCATTAATCTTTACATAGTAATTCCAAATATCTGAGTCAAACTTTAAAGTGTCTTCTCTTAGTATCTTATCGATAGGTGAGATACTTAATTTTTGATTATCTGTCTTTTCAAGACACCTAATAAAAAGTTGAATCAAACTAGGTATAGATTCAGTCTCTAGGTTGATTGATGCTCTCATTTAGTTTTCTATAAACTGCTGTAATGAGTGTATAACCATTTGACTATTATCAAAACTACATCAAAGAGAGTTTAATGGTTTAATACTCTGATTTTTCAATAAACTGATGCCAGAATATCAGGTTATTTTCCTTTAATTTTTGAGTTGCATGGATGTTGAAAGAATATAGACAATCAGGGGAGTATGCTATAGGGAATATAAGAAATAGAAATTGTTTAATGTCAAAATTACAATAAATTATATTTTTAAAGTTATTAAATATTCGATTAATGTCATAAGAAAAATTATCAAACTTCTTATTAAATAAACAAAATTCACATAAAAGCCAATGAACTCTACTTATTCCATATTGTTCTGGAAAATTATTTTCTATAGTTCTAACATCAGTTATATGAATCTCGTGTATTGTTTTCCAGACAGATATATAGGTAGGTGTGAGCCAATGTAATATTACATTAATTATAACCGATATGGAATAAAGATCTAAACAGAGTATGGCTTTTGATTTTAACTAGCTTTCTGCTGTGGTATAGCAGAGAGAGAAGCTTAGGAATCTGTTAAGATTCCGCATTTTCTTTGCTTTTAGTATGAGACTCAACTGTTCCTTGATAAGCTTCTGTTAATATTTCCTTTGGCATATTCTTAACTAAGTCTTCCTTTGTCAGTCACTATGACTTCTATCATTTGAACTGTAGGAATCTTCTGCTAAATCTCTTATTACCTCTCATTTCCTGTGCTGACATCATTCAGCATTGTAATAGGAGACCTTTGAAAAACTCAGTAATAAATTTATCTAAAGCTTCCATCAAAGCATCTTTTTCCTCATTTTGTGTCTTCTAACCCTGTATTTTTGTCTTTACTGAAGCTATGTACTTCTGACTGTATATATTTAGCTGAACATTTAGACATTTAAATTTCCATATAAAATATAACAATTTGCCAAAAATCGTTTCCATTTCAGTATATACTACACAATATTAACTCTATGTACACATTTCAATTCAGTTTTCTGCTTACTGATTGTTTAATATTTGTGAATATATTGTGTTTTCATCAATATAATCATGTTCCTGGAATACACAGATTCTGCCATCCCCAAGTGCATGCAGCTCTAAACTAGAAACTACAAGTTCTCTCAGCAACAAATTTTCTATTCAACAGCTAGTTGTTTAGAAGATTTTGGGTCATTCTTGGTTAACCTATTTCTTAATTTACTTAGGAGAACCCTCTTGAAATCATCTAAAGTCAACATTTCCCAATTTTTCTTATATTATTTCTTTGAGGTTCTTGCCACAGTTTCAAAGTATGTATTAAGTCAGCTGTTTACAGTCTTACCAGTCTGTCTTTATGAAATGTCTCATTATGAAATTTGTGAGGCTATGCTTTAGGGTGGGCTCCCATCCCTGCTGAAATATTTCTTTTTCCTCTTTCTGAAAATCATGTGTCTTAGAGCCTTGCCGACCCATATACATTTTCATTTTTCCTGCAGCTAAGTAGAATAATAGAATTCTTGCCAATTCTGCATAGACCCAGTTATCCTTAGATGCATACCTTTCAAAAGTAAATAGGTAAGAATCCAAGCCAACTTCTGGTTACACTGGACCTAGGGTTTCCCAAAGCAGTAGATGGCTGGGACACTGAGGTCAAAATCTGCTGCAAGAATATGAGACTGTACTGCTTGTATGAAGATTAGTTACTGCACTTCTCTCCTGAGCCTGAAGTGCTGTGGTGTAGACTTTATTAATATTTCCTGCCTTTTTTTACCAGAATGCAGTTTCCATAGTCAGTACATACAAGAATAGGTCGCATTACGGAAATATTAGCATGCAAAGTAGCAAACATATCTTTAACAGTGGACATATTTCTTCTCTAATTTCATACACTGTAGACTGATTTCCAGTGGCATATAATTAAATCAAAAGCAAACAGTTTATGGGAAATTCACAGCTGAAAAAAAAGCTATATTTTTCCATTGAAATCACCAATGTAGTATATTGTTTTATTTGCTACAAATAATACAGTAACCCAAGACAGCTATCTAGTTTGAAACTTATGAAAAACATCAGGAAAAATGCAATTTACATCAAACAGATCAGTCTGCAGTCAAAATAAATTTTCTCAGGTATCTGCTCGGCATACTTTGTTTCAACAGACAGAACTAAAATACAATTTAATTTTACACAGCCAGATGGCTTTATCTCTACAACACTAATCTCCCTTACTGATATTTTTCATATTGCCTAGCTTTATTCTTCTTGTATATGCACATTTCCTTCTAGATCCAACCCAGAACTAATTTTAGACCCTAAGGTTATGAATCTGCTCTACATCAGTGCACTTATTAAATATCCCCATGTGCAGCTGGTCCACATTAATTGTTGACAGCTCCCAAGTGCAAGTGATTCATGATTCTTTAGACCAATAAAATTAAGAAAAAACTATGTCACTGCTTAAAAAATATATCATGATTCTTCAACTTTTTATCTGAATAATTTAGAGTTTATGACTTTAATTCTCAATTGCTACTATTTGATGATAAACTCTTTTTCAGTAGGAACCTCATTAAACTCAATCAACTTGTCCATTTGCATATTTTAAAGGAGCACAATTAGCTCTTTTTTAAAAGTAATTCATTGCTTTAATCAGTTGTTGTTACTTTTAGGTTTCAATTAGGCTTTATTGAAATAAGAGTAAAGATGCAACCTTTTTTCATTTTTTTTATTTTTGCTGTTATTTATGTTGGTTAACCCAAAGTAGTTAATTGTAAGCCCATTTCAGACAGAAGCCCAAGGATTTCAGTTGAAAGAAAGAATATGCTAGTTAAATAAAGTAACATAGAAAATAAGAATATATGGTACAAAGTTTTAACTGCAAACAGTTAAATTATGATGTTGTTGAGAGACTGCTATAGATACATGGTGTAATGAAACAAATCCACAAACAGTGTAATGTGTTAAAATGAAGGTGATGCAATTAAACAACTTAGTAGAAAAAGAGCAAGTGCAGATATACACTATATGAATATTTACAATGCCAAAAAGAATCTCCATGAACAAAGGTAAATGCAGTCTGCGTTTTGCATTTGCCAGCTATTGAATCTACATCAGTTGATCGAGTTTTCAGAAACTTGAAATTCATATCGGTGAAACAACATGACCGAATCTCTAAAAACTCAAACATTAAAAATAAAAACACAACAATCTATCGTTTTTACATTTTTGCAGGAGTCAAGCCCCCTGTGCCCCCAAAACACCCTGTGCTAATTATATATACCAACTCCGAGATTGCACTACATTTCTTGATCCTCACTGTAATGATCTTCATTCCAAAGCTTTCAGTTTTCAGAAATTCGATCATATCTTCTCGCCGATATGAATTTCGAGTTTCTGAAAACTCGATCAACTGATAGGGATCTGTTAGTAATTATAAATTTTATGCGAGATATTGAGTTAGGTGGGGTGTGTAGAAGAATTGCTGTTAAAAATGTTGTGTTATGGAAGAAAAGAACATAAAAAATGTTAACATTAAAAGATATTTTAATTGCTTATTTTATTGGTTATTGACTAGATCAGTCCTAAGTGGTTTTCTGTCAGAGAAAGGCTAATATCTATTTTTTTTTTATTTGTTCTAGATTGATAAATGTGTATGCGTGATTAGGTCTGCACTGAGATGTAATCAATGTTAGTACAGTGTTTTCATTGTTGGACTGTCTGTGACCTAGGAGAGATGTGTAAATAGCTGGATGCAAAAATGAGAGGTATAGAAGGTATAGATGATCAGCTTTGGAGCTGCTTACCTTGATGCAATGTGACACAATGATGTTCAGACTGGAGTAAATGAGTCTAAATCTGAATATTTTATTTTAGAAGGGTAAGAAGTCTTTGTGATGTGACTGAGACTGAAGGATGTTTCTGTGCATAATGTTTCTTCTTTCTGTGCATGGAATTTTCAGATTTTTTGGCATCCAGAGAGGATGCAGATAATTTCTAGATTTTTACGTTTGTAATATGTAATATTATATTTAAAATGAGATCAAGAGTGACCACAAGATGATTGAAGGATAGGATAGATTCCTATCCCAGAGACTTCCTATACTTTGGAACAAGCTACCCATCTATGTCAAGCAAAGTTCTTCATTAGCACTCTTCAAGAAAAATCTTGATGAGTGGATGGGAAATAGGAAATACACCCCAGGGATCACTTTTGTGTCTGTGCTGGACAGTGGCACAGGAAAATAACTTTCTTGGGTGGCGTAAGCTATGGAACCTTGCTGGCTAGGCTTACATAGGCCTTTGGGCCAATAGCCTAGTACCTACCTATGAACCTATGAACCTATATGTCCTATAAGAAGAATGCGTCTATATTATAAAAACAAACACTTAAAATGTTGAACACATTTTTGTTGACATGTTTTAAGCAAATGGTTTTATAAGTGAAAGCTGACAAAGTTGAAACCGACATACGCAAAATATTTTAGTTGTCCAACACCAATCCCCCACTGTCGCATTGAACATGAACTGCAAACACAGTAAATTTCACTTGTAACAAACACCCTAAATATACACAACAATACTTCCTGTTTGTAAAGTAAATGAAGTAGCCATACCAATTGCCAACAGTAAATCTCCAAAATTACACTTGACCAAAATGGCACTTTCCCGAAACACAAACCTGTTAACACACATACACTTATTTTTCTGTAATTTTTGAAGGGAGTCTGTAACCCCCCCCCCCCCACACACAAACCCTACTAATTATATATACCATCTCCAAGGTTGCACTAAAATTAAGGTAAATATGCATATATCATAATGTACACATCTTTACATCACTGTTACATTTGCGTGCGTTGGCCACCTATGACATTTCAAACTTAATGTTTCAGGTCTTTAGAGCATTCACTTATAAGAGCGTTCACTTAAAACATGTTGAGAAACTGGTGTCCGACATTTTAAGCATTCGTTCTTATAATATAGACCCAAGCTGAGTAGTGGGGGGGGGGTCAATAAATTCTGTTTCTGAATTCTGCAAATATCTTAGTAATATTAATAATAATAATTTTAGGCAGATAATCTTTAGTTAGGACATTTTGCAACATCTAATGGCTTGCCTCAGCAAAAGCCTCCTGTGTGTGTGTGTGTGTGTGTGTGTGTGTGTGTGTGTGTGTGTGTGTGTGTGTGTGTGTGTGTGTGTGTGTGTGCGCGTGTGTGTGTGTGTGTGTGTGTGTGTGTGTGTGTGTGTGTGTGTGTGTGTTCATCTGTATATATATATATCTATATATATATATATATATATATATATATATATATATATATATGGATTTTCGGCTAAAATTCAGCATATCTAAACATAACCTATCTAAAGTCATTTTATCAAAACCAGGAAGACTAAATTAAATGTTTTTTTGCAGCGAAAAATTATTTATTCATCACTGGTGTGAGTTTTCTTAAATATGTAGAAGTAGTATTGCAGTTTACTTTATCACAGGGTACTGTACTGTGTGAGCTGAGGGTGAACTTCCAGAGATATTTTTTCCTTTCTTCCACTGCAGTTTGACTGTGGAGTTGTTATATCTAAGTTACAGAATGTGGGCAGAGCCCCCTCCCCTGCAAAAAACGTTCCTTCTGTTTTCTTTTTTAGTTTTGCTGGTTTAGGTAAAATGAATTTGAATAAATTGCATTTTTGAAAAAAGACATAACACACATTTATCTATAAATGTATAATATAAATATAGAGCTTACTATCAAAATATCAAAGTTAAAAAAAAATGTACATAACATTGAAAGAAACTTCAAATGCCTGTATATTAAGTAGGCATAAATGTTGAATCTGCTGAACAGATTCAGCAGATTTGACATTTATGTTGAATAACATGATGTCAGTGTAGGTGCAAAGCTAAGTTAAACTCCTACACTGGCATTCACATTTTAGGAGTGGGGCAAGCCCCCCTGTGCCCTCTACACTCCCTGCAAGCTACATATTCCAACTCCGAGATCGCACTACAGTGAGGAAAGGGATGCATTTCCCAATCCGCACTGTGCCATGATCTTTACGCATAACATCGAGTACATATCAGCGAATGCACAGTTGCATTTGCTGATATTTACTTTTACTCTCATAACATTCGGCAACATGGAAATCGGTCAACTGCCCTTCATCATTGCTGTGTTCGCCGAACCTACCGTCAGAAACTCGAAAATCAAAATGGCTGAGAACATATGATCGAGTTTCTGAAAACTCGAACATCCAAACAAACAAAAAAAAGAAACACAGAAAAAAAAAAAAATCTAACTTTTTTTTACGTTTTTGCAGGAGAGCAAGCCCTCCTTCAACTCACCCCCCTGCAAATTAAAAATACCAACTTTAAGATCACACTATAGTGAGGAAAAGGTATATTTCCTGTTCCTTACAGTACCTCGATCGCTATTCAAAACCTTTGAGTTTTCAGAAATTCAATTATGTTGTCTCAACCATATGAATTTCGAGTTTGTGAAAACTCAATCATTTGATAGGGATCCATATATATATATATATATATATATATATATATATATATATATATATATATATATATATGGTTCTACCTCACATAAACGAAACCCTAAAACACCGACAACGCAATCACCGAAACCACATAACCGTCAGTACAAAAACACGAAATCCCACATGCCCGACAACGAAATAACCGACGGTACACAAACACAAAACCTCATACACTGCACACACCACAATCAACAAACAAAACACATTCCTCGTCCAAAAACCACATACACAACACAAGCACACCAAAATCCCTACAAACCCACACTAAACCTCACATACACAACTACCTACAACCCTAACCCAAACCCTAACCCTAAGGTCCGTCACTACCGCACACTTACCTGGCCCGCTCCCTAACCCTAACTCACTTATCCCGCCCCTAACCCAAACACAATCACTACCGCACACTTACCTGACCCGCTCCCTAACCCTAACTCACTCATCCCGACCCTAACCCAAACACAATCACTACCGCACACTTACCTGACCCGCTCCCTAACCCTAACTCACTTATCCCGCCCCTAACCCAAACACAATCACTACCGCACATTTACCTGACCTGCTCCCTAACCCTAACTCACTTAACCCACCCCTATCCCCACAGACCGTCAATATCCACACTTACCTTACTCGCACCCTAACGTCCATCACTACCGCATACTTACAGAGACTTTTCCCATGTCGGCATCCTCGGCGTCGGTGCTTTCATCCGTCGAGTTGGTCTTCTGCACTGTCAATCTTCTGGGGCCCGTCACATCAGTCTTCTGAGCTGTCGATCTTCTGGGGCTCACGATTTCCGTGTCGATGTTCCGGTGTGTCGTTTAACTGAGGTAGAACTATATATATATATATATATATATATATATATATATATATATATATATATATATATATATATATATATAGATATATATATATATATATATATATATATATATATATATATATATATATATATATATATATATATATATATATATATATATATATATATATATATATATATATATATATATATATATATATATATATATATATATATATATATATATATATATATATATATATATATATATATATATATATATATATATATATATATATATATATATATATATATATATAGTTATGTTAAGAACCTGGGTGGGAATTCCCAGATATGCTGAGAATTAGTCCAAAATGACAAAAAATACACTGATCCCACAGACATTGCCAACATCCTAGCTGACAGGTTCAGCGAAACTCCCCCTCCCCACCAAAAGGGCAAATATCTATCCCAGCAGAGTGCTGCCCCCCTGACATCTCAGATGCTCAGTTGGGAGCCGCCCTCTCCAAAGCAAAAAACACAGCATCAATGGGACCAGATGGTGTCCCAGGCTGCGTCCTACATGAACTCCAAGAAGAGCTAAACCCAAACATAAAACTACTGTTCAATCTCAGCCTTACTACAGGATATGTACCCAAAGAGTGGCGTACAACAACAGTAGTCCCTCTCCACAAAGGTGGTGCCTCAACGGACCCTGGAAACTATCGCCCCATAAGCCTGACTAGCTTGGTCTGCAAAGCTATGGAAAGGATCATCATGGACCTCATAAATAAAGATATTGGGGACCTACAGACACTGGATCCTACCCAGTTTGGCTTTGTTAAGGGCAGATCCTGCCTCTTAAACCTGGTTGACTTCTCTGAAACATCACCAAGGCCATTGACGAAGGGAAGGTGGTCCTCACAGCCTATCTGGACCTCGCAAAAGCCTTCGATACAATACCCCACTCGGGCATTATAGATAAGCTCACCAGCTTAAATATAAACCCCTATGTCACTAGATAGGTTGCAAACTGGCTCAAGGACAGAACCCACATGGTTAGAATTGCTGGAGCCATGTCAGACTCCAAACCAGTTACAAGTGGTGTCCCACAAGGCTCAGTCCTGGGACCTCTCTTGTTTGGTATATATTTCTCGGAGGTACAGGCCAACATGGAAGGACTGTGGCTGATCATGTTCTCAGATGACTGCAAACTGGGCGCCATAATCGACTCTCCAGCCGACACAAGCATCCTCCAAAAGGGCCTCATAGAAACAGACAACTGGTGCTAGAGCCATGGCCTCAAGCTAAACGCCAAAAAGTGCATAGTCATCCCCTTTGGCAAAAACAAAGTGCCCACAAATTACCACATAGGTGGTAATCCATTAAGTACAGAAGAAGTAATTAGGGACCTGGGGACCTAAGTTGATAGCAATCTCTCATTTGACAACCACGTGGCCAAAGTGGTTAGAAAAACATTTTATATAGCCCACCTAATCATGAAGGGATTCACATCTAGATTAGAGGAGGTCATCATGCCTCTTTACTCATCCCTCATCAGGCCCATAATCGTGTACAATGCCCCTTTTGGGATGTACCTTACCAAACACCTGCAGCAACTGGAAAGACCCCAAAAGTACCTCACCAAGACGATCAAAGGGCTCAAACAGATGCCATATGCTGCCCAGTTAAAGAAACTCCAGCTCTACTCAGTGGCATACCGCCTGCTCAGAGGTGACCTGTGCCTGATGTATAAGGCCATGTCCAACCCAGAATTAAGGGACATGCTGCACCTCAAAAAATCCAAATCCCATCGAGCTACACGCTCGAGAGACTTGAACCTCAGCACTGAAATAAATAGGACATGCTGGAGGGACAGATTCATAACCCAGAATCTCCCTTCACTCTGGAATAAAATCCCAGTCCAGGTTAGGCAGAGTCCCTCATTGACTCTCTTCAAGAGGAATCTTGATGAGTGGATGGGAGATCGTAGGTTTACCCCGGGTATCACTTCTGTGTCACTGTTAGACAGAGGCACAGTATACTAACCTCGAAAAAGGGCATAGCAAAATTAATTTAAAATGGGTGGCGAAAGCCAAACATACTCTGGTTAGGCTTATAAATGCCCTAGGGCAGATAGCCTAGTATGAACCTATGAACCTATATATATATGTGTGGTGTGTGTGTGTTTGTTTATAAGTGTTATATATATCGATATATATATATATATATATATATATATATATATATATATATATATATATATATATGTGTGGGTCCTCTACAGAAGAACGACAGCTGAAAAGAACAAAACCCACATAACTGACACCACATGGTTGACAATCAAAATGCCGACAATGGGGAAATGGTATGTCTTCGTAGTGTGGAATAGAAAGATTTCCTTTCCTGCACTGTAGTGCGATCTCGGAGTTGGTATATTAAAGTTATGGGGGGTGCAGGGGGGTGTAGACCCCCCCCCCCCCGGTAGCACAAAATGGAATTTTTTTTTCCTTTTTTGTGCAGTAATTACGTTGTCGGTGTTTCGATTGTCGACCATGTGTTTCAGCTAAGTGGGTGTCAGTGTTTTATGCTGTCATTCTTGTGTAGGTGATCTCTCTCTCTCTCTCTCTCTCTCTATATATATATATATCTAGATATAGATACACAATCCACACAAGCAATTAATAAGAATAATTAAAACAGTTAAAAATAAAACTATAAAACAACCATTATTATTTTTATAACAAATCATCATCATCATCATCCCCCTTTTTCCCATTTACATGGGGTCGGGGTATCGCATTAACTGTCGCCAACTCTCTCAATTCAGTGCCACTCTCCTGCTTTCTTCAACACTCATGCCTGACTGTCGCAGATCTTCTTTCACACAATCCATCCACCTCTTTGCTGGACGCCCTCACTTCCTCTTACCTTCTTCCTGTCTGTCCCAAATCTCCCTCACCAGATTGTCTTCTGCTTTTCTACACATGTGCCCATACCATCGTAGTCTGTTCTCTTTGATCTTTTCTGCAATTGGAGCTACTTTGGCTTCTGCTCTTATGCCCTCATTTCTTCGCCTGTCCTGCAGTGTGCATCTTACCACCTTTCTCAGGCACTTCATTTCCATCGCCTCTAGCTTCTTCAACTGTTCTGCCTTTACTGCCCAGGTTTCTGTACCATACAGTAGTACTGGTCGCACCACTGTCTTGTACACCTTACCAATTTCTATAATATAAACATTGTCTTTAAATAATAAACAGTACTGTAATATCCCACCTTCCCCTAGAATTAATCATTCCTTGTTCTAAAATAATGACTTTTAAATCTTGAGGTAACACAATGCAGTATAGCAAAGGAGATGTCACATAACATTCACATTTCAGCTTTTTTGACATCTCAATATTTCCTGTAGACTTGCATTAAATTTCCTGGTTGTCTGACCAATAGATAACATTTTGCAAGAAAAATTTAAGGCATACAACACACTTACTATGTTATAGTCCATGGTCTTTGCCTACTGTAATATTTTTATTATTTTGATTCCTCAGGAAGCGTATTAATCTATAGATGTATAGGTAAGCAATTTATGAAGAAGCTGGCAATAATAGTTGAAAGATGGATCCTTGGAGAATACCAAGGATTATTTTTTCTCTTCCTTTTTGTTGTGATGATACTGAGCTGTATTATTATTTTATGGAGGATTTAATTGAAAGTTAAATGGAAAACAAGTTAAAAGTGGATTGGGCACATTCTGGTTATGTCACTAGTAAAGTTCAAATCCCTGGATCTACTGTTTCTGGTTCTCTCTGTTTTCTGCATGTGCAACAGATCTATCAGGGTTGAGTCTGAGGAAGCCCAATAAACCAGGGAAATATCTTCTTTCAAGCAGCCTGTAGTAGACTGAATACAGGGACAGAGCCTTTAGGCAGTCAGTGTAGGACAGGGTATTCATGCCGTGAATTCTGCTAGTCAGAAATATTTGTGTATGTTCCAAGTGTTGCAAGTATCTGGTTAAATATATGCTAAACTGAGCTTTGTATTCAATGATAGGCCTGATAAGGGCTGAGTAGAGTGGTACTATAACTTCCTTGGATCTGGATACTATACTCTTACCTTTAATCTTGGCATCATAGAACGATTTTGTTATTATCTTAGTTACGTCCTGGACAAAGGTCAGACTGTTGTCTACATATGTTCCCAGACCCCTACTACTGGGTTGATTGTTAGAGGCATTTTATCCATGGATTAATTAACTTGAGTGGACAGTTTCCCAAAGGGCATTATAATGCATTTTTTGTCATTGAGTTTTAGGCCATGGCTTTGGCACCAGTCATTTGTCTGTGTTAAACCCACTTGCGAGATGTTGATGTCTTAGGGGGAATGTATAATAGCTCAAAATGTAGAGCCATCTTTGAACTTGGTGAGCCAGAGTCCTTCAGCATTAGCCATAACTTCCAAGATGTAGATGCAGCACTGATCCCTGGGGTACTCTGCTGGTGACCAGCCTCTTGATGAAGGTGGTCTTACCAATCCTGACTTCTTAGGTCCTGTCTATGAGCCAGCCAACAAACCAACAGTTATGTAAGGGTTTAGCCCCCAGCTCAGAGAGCTTGTCAACAATGCTTGAGAGCTATATTGTACTGAATACTTTAGCCAGGTCAAGGTAAACAGTATGCACTTATTTACCCTGGTCCATTGCCTTGGTGACCCTCTCAACAATGCCTGCAAAATTAAACATGCAAGCCCTTATGTTAGCAAAGCCAAATTGTGATGGGCCTAGTGTGTGCATGTTGCCAATGTCCTTGTTTTTCATTTCTATGATAATTTATTCCATGCCTTTGCATATTAGGCTTGTTAGAAGGATGGATCTGAATTTACCTGGGCTGGTTCATGGTCTGCCCTTGTGTACAAGAATGACTGTTGTGGCCCTCCATTCACTTTGAATGTAGCCCATCTCAAAGCTGTAGTTGAAGAGCACCTCAAGTCTTCCTGATAGGTTATATTTCAGACTGTTCAGGAGGCAACTGGGGATATTGTTGGGACCCAAGGAGGTGGTGTTCCTTTCTTTAGTGAGAACTGCCAGCACCTGGTTCCTGCTGACAGCTGAGGCTGGTATGATGGAGGGGATTTTACCTGATGGATCTGGGAAGAGTAGGGATGAAGTTTGAGCTAAATTTATCAGCCAGTAGATTTACAATGTCGCCCTGATCAGTGTATGTGGTACCATTCACCATCATCGGATCATATGATCATAGGAAGTTACTAGTCTAATGCCCCTAGGGCCCTTACAAGCCTAGTCAAGTTCTACCCTTATTTCCATGATCAGCAGCTATTGACCCTGTCCAAGAGGGGCACAGGTGGAACCTCCAGGGTGAATTTATGGTTACCCTTCCAATCATCCAGATTGCACTTGAAGAGGGCCAATGAGGTGCTCTGTTTGACATGAAGTGGGTGTCTGCTGAAGACCTTGAACTTTCCTTGTAAGGAACCTTTGTGGTCCTTCCAATTGCTGTTGCTTGGAAAGATACATACCAAAAGGGTCATAGTACTCAGTTATTGGCCTGATAAGGGAAGAGTACAGGGAGATTCTAACTTCTTTTTTTTCTGGAGACAATGCCCTTACTTATAAGATGAGCCATATAGAATGCCCTTCTTACCACTGTGGAGACATGGTGGTCAAAGGTAAGGTTGGTGTCAACCTGTGTGCCCAGGTCTCTCACCACTAACTGCTTACTTAAGGTGTTGCTATTCATGTGGTAGTTAGCAGGAACATCGCCCTTACCAAAAGGAATGATAATACATTTTTTGCAATGAATTTAAGGCCATGACTTTGGCAGCAATCATTTGTTTGTACAAGACCCTGTCGTAGGATGTTGACATCATTTGGAGATTCTGTGACATCTCCCAGTTTACAGTCATCAGCAAACTTTGTCAGCCACAGAACTTTAGTTTTTGCTTGTACTTTGGAGAAATAGATTTCAAACAGTAGAGGTCGCAGGACTGATCCTGTGGAACAGCACTGGTTACAGGTCTGCTGTTGGAGGTGTATTCCCCTATTTTTACTATATGGGTTCTATCAGTGAGCCAGTTAGAAACCCATCTAATGATATAAGGGTTGATACCTAGCTGGGTGAGTTTGTCAATGATGCCTGAGTAGGGGACAGTGTCAAAAGCCTTGGCTAAGTCTAGGTAGGCTGTATGCACAGATTTCCCTCACATCCAGGGCCTTGGTGACTGTCTCGAAGAAGTCCACCAAGTTTAACAGGCATGATCACACTTTGACAAATCCAAACTGAGTTGGGTTAAGTGTTTTGGAGATTACCTATATCTTTATTGATAAGATCCATGATGATTTGCTCCATGGCCTTGCAGATAAGGCTAGTCAGACTAATAGGTGTATAGTTCCTGGGGTCAGTAGAAGCACCACTTTGTGAAAAGGAATAGTGGTGGCCATTTTCCATTCAGCTAGGATGAAGCCAATGCTTAGACTATGATTGAAAAGAGTACCCAATGGTGTTGCTAATTCTTGTAGGAGCCCATGAAGGACACAGCCTGGGATGTTATCAGGTCCCATAGATGCTGTGTTTTTGGCATTAGAGAAGGCATTTACAACCTGCTCTTTAGAGATACAAGGTAGGGAACAGGTTGTAGGGATGTCATGGGGTACATGTAGTGGGGACAAGGGAGTGAAGTTTTCACAGAAACTGTCAGCCAACAGGTTAGATATGTCCACAGGCTCAGTATATGTGATATCATTAACTACTAGTTCAGCACAAATCTGGGCCTTTCCTTTTAGGTTACGGCTGTAACTAAAGAATGCTTTATGGCTGTCTTTAGTTGAGGAAGCTTCTTTGGATTAATAGTTTGCTTTGGAGGACTTCACAAGGAGTCTTATTTGCTTGTTTAAGCTGAGGAGGGAGTGTTTTAAATTTAGGGCTAGCTCTCTCTTACTCTTAGATAGCGATTTCTTCCTCTTACTGTAAATCCTGTTAATTGCAGTTGTCCACCAGGCAGGTTTGCTCTTCCTTAAGGAGTTTGTTTTGGTCCTATCTGGTATGGCCAAGTCAATGCAGTTATACAGGTGTTTTTATAAAGCATTGGTGTAGAATTCGGCAGAGTTGACATTTCCATCTCAAGGGAGGGAGGTGCAGTGACGCTATTGATACCAGCCCATAAGAGGTTATAATCTGCTTTGGAGAAGTTTTTTTAGTTTAGTTGCTGCTAGGGGAGAGTCCGGTGTGATAGTTACTTCAAATGTGGCAGATTTGTGGTCAGATCTCACCAGGGAAGACCTCACAATGGGGGTGCTGGAGTGGTCCCCCATATTGTTAAGCACCAGATACAGGATATTGGCACCCCTTGTGGGGGGAGTCAACCAGCTGGTAAGGGCACTGGAGTTAACAAAGACGAAGAACCCAGTCAATGGATGGGTAGTTAAAGTCACCCAAAACCATGGTGTTCAGATTTATGTTGATAGACTCAAGTAGATCCAAATAGGCAGAGTGGGTGTCCTGATTCATGGAGGCAGTCTTGTAACTGGTAATGACTTGAATAGGTGTACAACCATCAGTTAATTGCACGTGAAGTTTCTCCAGGGAATAATACTGCTTAACCAATCTGGAGGTGTATTTATCTTTAATGAATATTGATACACCACCTCCTTTAGTTTTCATGTCTTCAGTTTGTGGTCCGAATATGTGGAAGGAGGTATAACCTGGTATGGCTGGGCTACTCTCCACAGCCTTGAACAATGTCGCTATGATTGCACAAATGTCTGCATCTGCTAAGGTGAGGACTGCTTCCAGTGAGTGCAGTTTCATTTTTAGACTCTTAGCATGTAGCAGCATAACCTTGAGGTTGTTTTTAGATGGAGTTTTTACGTCAGGAATTTTGTCCTTGAGACACTGTGTAAAAAAGGCACTGGGGGGTGGCAAGACCCTTAGTTAGTAGCCAAAATCCCAGGGGTAACAGATGAAGACCATCTCTTGCAAAGCATTGAGATTCCAGGCTGACAGACACTGGATCCCCTTAGAATGACACCAGAAACTAAGCCAGTTATTGAAGTCAGTCATTTTCTGTTTGTATTGAGGCATCATCCTAGGTGAAGGTAAAATGCTGCTTAAGGCTAGGGAGATACCTGCCTGAGACACATATTCTGACAGCTCAGTCATGTCTCTCTTCATATAGTCCAGAGAGGTATGTCTCAAGTCACTCACACCAACACGGACTATGATAGGGTCATAACAGTACCTGTTGTTGAAAGACTTGAGTGCATGTGTGATATGGTGTATCCTGGCACCTGACAAACAGCTGACCATTTCCTTATCCAGCCTGGTGAGAGGGACATCTGTGTGTCTCATTATGGAATCACCTATGACAAATATGTTTGGCTTTGTGGTTTTCCTTAACGGCTTGACAGGTGAGACACTGGTGGGTGAGCTATTATTTGTATTGTGGTCTGCAGAGAAACTATTATGTGTAGTGTGCTTGTGTTTGTGTTTGGGAGGTCTTTAGCATTTAGTTATGTTTCTGGTGATGACCTCCACATATGTAGTTATGTGTGATGTGGGTTTGGATGGAATAGGAGGTGAGGTGTGCATGCTGACAACCCGCTCATTGTCATATGTACTGACTGGTGTGTGACGGAGCATGGATTCAAGGTTTGTGATATAGTTGTATCTTTCACATGTTGAGTTTATGTAGACTAGGAGTAGAGGGTTGTCGTTGAACAAAAGGCAGTTGACACACTGCCTCAGGATGCCCATGTCAACCAAGCTGGCTTGAGAAACTGTGGAAATTGTCTGTCCTTAGTGTTAGGTAACTTTATATGACCAAGAAAAGAATGTTGCACTTAGGAATGGCTAGTGGGCTAGGCTCAGTATTCCAACTGACAGCAGAGCAGGGTGACAAAAAACCTCAGAGGACCACAAGCAAAGTGCCAGGGGAAAATTTAACAAGTAAAATGTTTGCATCTATAACCGCCAACAGTAGACAATGCTATGCAGCATTGCACAATGATGCCCTGGACGCAAACAAGTTCAAACATGGGGCTTAAATAAGACAAGAAATAACCCTTTAAACTCAAACTAGCCAATAAGGATACACTCTCTGAGCTGTCGTCCAACCACTCTTGATTAGATGGGACCCAGACAGGGTGATAGAGGATATATGTGTGTGTGTGTGTTTGTGTATGTGTGTGTGCGTGTGTGTATGTGTGTGTGTGTGTGTGTGTGTGTGTGTGTGTGTGTGTGTGTGTGTGTGTGTGTGTGTGTGTGTGTTTGTGTGTGTAGCGTGTATAGGATCATATTATGGTCCCAGTGCATAAGCCAGACCTTTCTTTGGACTCCACAGTGTATATGTATATAATACTCTCCTACTACATCATCAAACGTTCTACATGCAAAATGTGAAATCGCCTGTTAGAAATCTCTTGAACCAATGGTGACATACACTTGGCAGAAAGAAACAGTATTCATTTCATAGATTGGTATGACAGGCATATTCACTGGAGTCACTTTACTTCATACAAGAAATGAGCAATATCCAAAAACATAGTCTAGTACTTGTGACTGTGGAGCCTAATTCAAAAACATATTGTTCAGGGTAACCTAATTCAACATAATAGGCATTTAAAGTCAGCTTTAAAGAAAATAATGTGGTTTGCAACGTCTTTCAACTTTTCATTACAATTCTCCATCAGAGCAACTTTACATTAGTTTCAGCAATACTACAGTAATGTGACACCTGAACAAACAAGATGGAAACAGACCAGTCAACCTAGGATCATAGGATCACAGGAGGTTACTAGCCTAATGGCCCTAGTGCCCTTACAAGCCTAGCCAAGTACAGCATATGCGAGGGCACAGAATTTCACAATAAATCGTATTACAACATGTTCCTTGCATACATCATTATAGCACTACAAACTATAACAGAACCAATAGATCATGATAACACAATATGAAACAGGTTTTAACAACAGGCCATAGAAGGAAACCCATTCTACTCTTCCTCATTGCAACATGATCTTCCCACAAATTACAGAGAAAATGAGCATCTCTGCTTCCAGTTAGGTCAGCCATATTAGTTTCATGGGAACATGTGAGAACAAGGAGCCTTACTTGTGCACCCAGGAATAATCTAGTATTTCTTTTTCACAGTTTGAAAACTTTACAAGCTGGCTACATTCAAGATATAGATAAACAGAGTATTGTGATCTCCATCCACAAGACGAGCCCTCGCCACACCCTAGTAATTATAGATTAATCAGCCTCATATAGGCATTATGAAAGGTGATTGAGAAAATCATCATGGAACATATTTAGATAGGCACAAGAAGTGTCCATCTCTCTTACCTAATCTAGTATGCTTTTCTAGTACAACTGCCACACTGAATGTCAGTTTAGCTTACATTGATCTCATTGATATGTTTGGTATCCACACTTATTGATAGATCTATATATAAACCAAGGGATTTTTAGAGTGGACGTCATAATAATTGGGAATCACTGTTGGCTTATATATTTGTATACAAATGGTTAAGATAAGGGAAAACTGCAATCTTCACCATTTACTGTCACCGATGAAGACCATCAAGGCTCTATCTTGAGACCCCTACTTTTAAACATATTTTTCTCAGACATCAAAACTAACTCCAGTGATTAACAGATGACAGTAAACTTAAAGGTATAGTCCTTAACCATACATCTCAGCTGTTCCTGATGTTGTAGAACATCCCTAATTTTGCCTTCCATTTTTGCCCTGTCCCTCAAAACAATTTTGATTTTTGGCAACTCACTGAGGATTGCAGTGAGACTATAATGCTACTCATTAAAGTTTTGTACTTATTATTATTCAGATGATGCATATTAATGCAAAATCTGAATATTTAAAAATTGTCCCTGATTTTGGACATTTGCTCTGCTCTTCCCCTTATCACTGGATTTTTACAGAATTTGTGAGCAATGACATTGAGAGGTATGATCTTCAACCAGCTTGATACTTTCTGACCAAAATGATACACAAAACATTAAAGAACTCCTTTCCATTTGAAATCCTTTGTTTTGAACAATACCCTAATGAACACTTGACCACAATAAAAGTTAATATCAGCTATATACCCTGAAACATAATAAAGGGAGAAGAAAAAGTAAATAATTGAAAATATAGTGTGAATGCAGATGTAACAATGATAAAGAAGCTGCTATGTGATTTTATTCCTATATTTGGGATGCTACATATATAATCAAGGACCACGTGAAAATTACTGAAAAGGATGCTGAGTCGTCTCATGCCAAGGAGGCGGGCAGATTCCAAAGGGCCTGGTTAACCAATCTCTTTTTAGGATAGGGAGACGCTATTATCAAGTTGTAATACTAGTAATTGTCATAATTTTGTTATTTACTGTGCTTATTTTTTGTTTAAATGTTTTTAATAGCAAAATGCATAAATCAAAAATCTGATTCATATATGGTGATCTTAATGCCTAATAAAGATGAGCAATGAGCAAGACGTTAAAATTGTGTAATATATATATAATATGTGATGCTTTAAAAGCATTGGGGGAACTGAAGGAGGGAGGAAAAGAAATTAATTGAAAGTGGTATATGCTTAATATTCGATGCATGTAATAGCTAACTAAAATAGGGCTCTAACAAATGTTAACAAATGTTGAACAGAGGGGCTTGCAACAGTTCAAACCAGTTTAAACATGTAAAAGAGACCTAAAAAAGAGGTATGTTGAATTAATGTAAACATGACTGCACAATCATGACCCTGAAGTAAAAAACTGATAGGATGCACGTGTATCATGCAGGTTTTATACAACGTTATTTGTTAACAATTATTGATCATGGAGCACTAATGCTAAATGTGTGCATAAATAAGCCTGCTTTCTGCTCCATGGTAGAACGAGGATCCTAGCTCTCCAGTGCACGTTGTGTGTAATAGAAAAGTAAAGGCAGAATTATGTATCATACTCTGTGTTGTTTCTGAGATTCTTTTCTTGCAGAAGGTAAGAGAAATTAATTCACTTTTGAACGTGTTTTCTAAAATTAATCTTTTACAGTATTTCATATCTCAAAGATTGTTATGCATATGGAATATAATCCCTCTCTAAATTACTCACTGACCCTAGCAATCCGTAATTAAAGAAGAAGCTGGATGACCACAAGGGTACCTGTAATTTCTTACATGGGATTTAGGGCATCAATGTTCTTGATGAGAAAAAGGCCTTGATTTGGATACCCAATCATAAGAACTTGCTTTTCATCCTTTGACAGTGGTTAATGAAATAAGAAAATGTTACACTATAGCCTTGTATACCTTTCTAGGACTGGCTCACTCACCATGCCTTACCATGCATAGATGTGCTCCTAGTACATATAAAATAATATTCTAACCTGTAAAATACACATCATGAAGGCAGTTTGTGCACAATGAGACACTGTATTCTGAGACATCCTATCTGTATCCAGTGATAAATAATACTGTCTGCAGTCAATGCAAGCTCATAACCTGGTCTGTATTAGATAAACGAAAGTTTATCTTACCAAACGCTAACATGAGCGAAAATCCCAGAACCCGAAACTGGAATTGTGAGATCATAGTACAGTGAAGATGGGAATATTTGCCCTTTCCTCACTGTAGTGTGATCTCGGAGTTGGAATATATATTTAGCGGCGGGGGGGGGCAGCCCCCCACAATTGCAGTTTTGAGTTAAGGGTTGTTCAATAATGTCAGCATTCGGTAAGATAAACTTTAGTTTATCTAATATAGACCCAATAACCTTATAAAACATAATACACCAATTTATATACATAATAGTATCACATAGTATGCTTGAACAGATCTGTCCCTAGTATAGGCCCATATGCTCTTCAGTCCACTGAGCATGGGTATTTTCCTGTAGAATCCACAACTCACTTGCATTACTGCTATGCAAGTATTATTCCCAGTGTTTTTTCTTTTTTTAACAATAAACGCAGCATTATGTTATGTGCATCCCCCAATGTCTTACTTCAGAGTGCAACAGCAATAACATCTATTCATCTGACAAATCTATGAGATTTGTAACTATAACCATGGAAATGAGACAAAATCCTAAACAGCAGGGCCATCTTGTGAACACATAAGCACACACAAACACCTACTTCTGCATATATAAAATTTTGGATAAATTGTGTAACACTATATCCAGCTCTCCCAGCTACCACAGTAAAAGAGATATTGACAGCCAGCATAGCCTGACATCAAGGAGAATCTATAATAGCAAAATGCATTAGGTTAAAACTAAACCAAGCCGGACCTCAAAAACTCAAAGGGGAAATATTACAACTTGGCAACTCTAAAACGCATTTCTTTTAATGCTGACTCAGTTGTGCTTAAGGCATACAGAAACCAGGCTTTACAAAGGGTTTACAACACTGCCTTAATGACTCTGGACCTGAACTAGGGGCATCTCAATTACAATAAAAGGAATTAGTGGTAATTATGTCATGGGCATTATCCATGTTGGAATAAACAGTTTGAAGAAGCCCTCCTTGTGGGATATACAGCAGGATAATGCAGAATTGCTGAACATTCTAAGTATGATAAAACAAACACATCTGCTTAGCCAAATTATTCCAGCCTGTGATATGGCAACAGCATATCGAAAAACAATTAACATGAATTATGTGGCAACAAACGTATTGTCATTTAGTTGAATTAGTGCATGCTGGAATGTAGTGAATTGTGCAATCAGCTAGAAGTTGTCAGATCTTATTGGTGTCTCTTCTCTTGCCATGAAGTGCAGATATTAAATAGGAAACTGTCCATTTGCATAGCATATTTACAAAACTCTTCAAATTCTAGAGCAAAAAGAAAAAGTGAAAAATACACAAATCAGCAACTAATTGATAATGTAGATGCTTTAATCTATGGTGAATGTTGATATATGTGCTACTACTGAAAACTGATTTAAAGATCTAAGATGCGTAGCACAAATTCCTACTTTTACTGCTGTAGATCCAGCAGACAATGCATTGGTGTATCAGCATTTGTAAAATAATACCTAAATGTTAGAAATTAAGGAAACAAACCAAGTCTACAATGTGTACACATGATAATGAGCATCAGTAGTATTAAGTAGTAGGAACGTAACACACAATCTAGTCAAGAAAACTTCATCCACTATGGTAAACAGAAAACTGTGATATTAAAATTAGTGATAATAAAGTCTGCATATTGGATTTTTAACTTCACAAACACTGACTGGATAAACCTTCCTAACTAAGATAAATCTGTCCAAATTTTAATTGTTTATGTTGATCAAAACAATTTATGTCAAAATGTATGTCAACCAGCTAATGTTTACAAAGTGTTTGATCATCCTAACAAACATTGGGATCTTTTTACCTAGGGTTATAGCCACTTTAACTTGCATAGATCATGATACCATCATCAAATATCAAGCTCGGTCACAAATCACCTTTATGAATATTACCAATGAAATACAGCAAATTATGTAATTATGAAAATGAATGGATGGTATTCTTAATGACCCAAATGAATCCACTTAGGATACTTGTTGTTGTTCTGTCTTTCGGCTTATCCCAGTTATGGGGTCTATAAACTAGAAATGTCTTTATTCATGAACAAATACATGTATATCATTATTATAAAGGTAAATAGAAAAAACAAAGGTACTTTGTTGGAATCATATATTTAATCGATATACCTCAGAAAACAGAAGCTATGAAATGTGTATATATATATATATATATATATATGTATATAGCCATGGAAAAAATTTAAATAACCTTTATCAAAAAAATCTAGATTAAAAAAGTGGAGAAGATACTAAGGTATTTTACCAGTTCTTACAGGCAGTATTATAGGCTCATAGTCTTATTCTAATCTTGTAGCCTAAGTACACATTAGAACATTAGTCATGTCAAGCCAACAGGTCTGTTACTTCCTTCTAGAGGATAAACTATTAACACATCCAAAGTCTGATTTTGAAGTTAGCAAGAAAACTCTTTCATCCTTTATGCAACAGGAGTCTGCTCTAAGTACCTGTCACCAGCTGGTATTATTAATGTGTTGCTTTATTCTTTAACCAGGTGTTAGTAATTCTTATGGTTTTATTGAGTTAGGGGAGAGCCAGAAGTGTGGGGTCAGTTATGGTCCAAATCACTAAGCACAGGTCCCCCCTACTATAGCCTATATCAAACAGAATTTAAGGAGTGGGTTTTAGTCTTTCATGTTAACGTATCCTATTTTTAATGCCATTTGAATGTAATTGCCTAATGAGGTACACAGCAAAGGTGGCATTATACTCTATGATGGGTCTGATGAGGAAAGAATAAATTCTGTTGATGACATATTTGACTCTAGAAGAGATAGTCCTAAGAATCAACTGGGCTAGATAGAAGGATATCCTAACTATAACTGAGACATGGAGATTGACCAAGAACTATTAACTATAAAAGTACCAAGACCCTAATGACTAAATCAGGTTTGAAGGACAAATGCCATTTGTGTGACAAGAGGTCAAGATATAATGCTTGCCAAAAGTAACCATCCTGCATCTCTTAGTATTCAGGGTGCACATATGACTGGTCCACTAGTCATTAGTTCAAGTCCTTTCTGGAGAGTCTAAGAAACCTTCAAAGAACTAACAGCTGCACATAGTTTGTAGTTGTCAGCAATCTTGATTATCCTCAGCCCTTTGCCTTCTACCATCACATCAAAGAAGATGGTGTAGGGGGCCGAGTTATGAATTCTGTGGAATGCCCCTAGTGACATTCCTTTGCTATGAGGAGGTACCCAAAATCTTCCTGAATCTTAATGGCAAGCCTTCTACTGATGGGCTAAGCGGCTGTCAAGTTGACTATATAAAGGTTTATTGCTTATGCTGAGCTGAGAAAATGTATCAGTTACACCAGCATGAGGGATAGTATTCAAAGCTTTTGTCAGATCAGTTTATACAGTATAGACAGACTAGCCTTTATCTAGAACCTCAATAATCTTTACAAAGAAGTCAACTAAGCTGAGTAACCGTAGTGTCTTTTTTATGAAACAGAACAGGTTGGGGTCAAGGGACAAAACATTTAAAGTTGTTATTCTTGTCAGAATTTATTCATTCTGTGATCTTACAGGTGATGGTAGTGGAATTCATAGATTGTAATTTCCTGAGTTAGTGGTAGGGCTTCCTTTTTGTAATGGCACTAAAGTGACTGTCGACCTACTCATTAGGGATATAATCAGAGGAGAGATTTGGGTTGAACACGTTAAGAAGGGAGATGATAAGACATGGATTGATATTTTTTAGAACATAGCCAGAGATGCTGACAGGACACACAGAAATATTGCCCTGGCCTTGGAGAGGGCATATAAGACCTGGTCCATAGAGAATTCAGGAGGGTCAGTATGAAACAGAATAGAAGAAATTGTGGAATTAGTAAGTTAATGGATGTGAGAACTATCCAAAATTAATTAATCACTTTGACTATTAACAACTGCCTCAACGCTGTAGGTCTCATTAGCAAATAGCTTCATAAAACAATGCTTATTATTTCTAACACTTTTGATATAGTCAAATAAAACTTTTAGGTTGTTTTGATGGCAACAGGATTGAGCCTGCAATGAATGAAAAAATGTTTTTGTAGATGATAGGAGCATCTTCGCTTTGTGCTAAAGTTTGCTACTATAAGAATTTCAGCATGATGTGCTTACTTTTGAATTTACCTCCATGTTTAAGTCAGATAGACACATATACTTCAAAACTGCTGTTAAGAAGGAAATACAAATCTGAGAAGTATGAGGGGAGTTGTGCCATTTATTACTGCCTATTACACTGGTAACTAATAATCAGTTATATTGGAGGAAAGTCCATGAATATAGTAGGATTGCTGGGTCCCCTTCACATGGTCAACATTTCACAATGTCGAAACCCATATGGCCGAGACCATATGATCGACATTTGAAATGTCGACCATGGGATCCAGCATCTCTGTACAGTGCAGAATGGAAAGATTTCCATTTCCGCACTGTAGTGCGATCTCGGAGTTGGTATATTAAAGTTAGGGGTGGTGGAGGGTGAAGCCCCCCACAGGGGGTGAAGGGGGGTGTAGCCCTCCTGCTAGCATCTTTAAAGTTAGTTTTTTTCTTTTTTTTTGTCTGCTTGTATGTTCAACATTTCAAATGTCGATCATATAGTCTCGGCCATATGAGTTTCGACATTGTTAAATGTCAATCATATCAAGCATACCTGGATTTTTATAGGAAATATTAGGTTTGAAGGAGGAATCATTACTGCCTGGTCAGAGCTGACCCAAGATGGATCGGCAAGAAGAGTGGTACAACCTGGAGTTGTATTAGTGAGGATAAGGTCTAGAAGGTTAAACACCTTGTTGGGGAGAAGCATTACCTAATTAACTCATGAACATTTATGCAGTGTGGAATGCTGCACCTCTCACTGCCTCCACACATTCTTGCATTCCAGAACATTCTGTGAAAAATCAACTTAAACAAATAAGATAATCAAGGCTTCTGTACTGCAATACATCCTAGAATGACAATCTTAGTATCAATTTAGTAATAAATTGTTGCTTTTTCTAATCCTGCCTATTATAAGCTTGTAAGTCACAGAGTTAAAAAAGACAAACCCAAGGAAGGTTTGGATGCTATAAGGAGCTACGGGTGTTAACTGGAAGTGTGTAAAAAGATGCTGATGGTTATAATAGGACACAGTAAAGGAAGGTGCATCAATATTTTTATATAGCAATGGTACTAGAAGGAGGAAATGAAAATCTAAAATTTTAGTGATTATGTAACACTAACCCAGTTGGAGCCATCAGCTGACAGTGACTAGAAGAAGAAGAAGAAACTATATGGAGCAAGCAGGTACTAGGAAAAGGAGTAAGTACAATACTGAAGAAGGAATATGTATAATCAGAAGTATTTTATACCTAATCCAGAGATAGAGGAAGCATGCAGTACTTCAGGAAGTAGTCTTATTGGCATTAACACTCAGTTATAATCCTCTGCTAGTTGTAGTCCCATATCATATCCTTGCAAGCTATAGGTGATCCTCTATAACCAATGTAACCCATAATTCATACCTTGACTTACTTAAGACCCTTACCATTCAATCCAACACTATATTCACTGGCATTTTCAACTACCTCACTATAAACTAGGATACTTACATGACTCCAAACGTACAGGCCCGGGGATTCCTGGACTTTGTAAAAAACTGTCTAATCAAGCTAAACAACCAATTAAGAGGACAAAATAAGTCTATTAAAGACAAATCTGCGGTAAACATTGCCTCTCTGGCAAAGGGCAAACACAAGACATTCTTTAGCTATGCTTGACACCTCAAAGGCAGCACACAGCAGTGTTCAGAACTGATTTAAGTTGGAGTCACCTGCAGAGAGCTGGAAGATATAGACAAATCTGCTGACCAACAAATTCAGCTCCAATATTAGCCCTCTCCCCCAGCTGTACCCGGAAATACCATCAAAAATTCCTCCCCCTACAACTATCACTAGGGAGCAGGTCATAGATGCATTCTGTAAGACCAAAAATACTGCATTAGTGGGTCCAAATAACATTCAGGATGTGTCAATAGCCTGAAATGTAACCTATTGGGAATACTGAAGTCACTGTTTAAACATAGCCTCTCGACAGGTTTTGTGTCACGTGAATGGAGAACTGCAATGAACATCCCTCTGCACAAGAGTACACAGTTAATGGACCCTGGAAACTACAGATCCATAATTCTGACTAGTGGCATATGTAATGTCATGGAAAGAATTAGCATGAAAATGATTAATAAGTTCAGAGAAAGCCTTTAAACACTGGTACAACTCAGTTTTATTTCATAAAGTAAAGATTATGCCTACTCAGCCTAGTAGACTTCCTTTAGAAGGTCAAAAGGCCAATGGATGAGGGCAAAATGGTGCATACTGCCTATCTTGACCTAGCTAAGGAATTTTATACCATACCCACCTCAGGCATTGTAAAAACTCATGGATATAAGCATAAACCCATATATTCCATGCTGGATAGCCAACTGACTCTCAGCTAGGACCCAGGAAGTTAGAATAGGGGGATGACATCCACAAACAGGGCGGTCACTAATGGAGTCCCTCAGAGCTCAGGGCTCTGTGCTGAGTCCGCTCCTTTTTGGCATCTACTTCTCAGAAGTCAAGGGTAATGTCAAAGGCCTCTGGCTGATTAGGTTTGCAGATGATTGCAAACTAGGAGCATATTATAGAATCCCTTCAAGGCACTAACATCCCACTGGAAAGACAAATACAGAAAAATGACTGGTGCTAATGCAACAGCTTAAAACGCAATGCTAATAAATATATAATAGTACCCTTTGGGAATTCAGCCACCCTAGGAAATAACCTCATTGATAGAAACCCTTCACAAGAGTAGAATCAGGTATTTGGATAAGCATGGAGATAGTAGCTTGGCTTTCAACCATGCCTCTAAGGTAGTAAGAAAATAACTCTTATGTTACTTAACTTTTAACCAAGGGCATGAAATCTAGCTTCAAGGAAGTCATTGTTTCACTGTATTCAGCCTTCATCAGGACCATCACAAAGTAAAATGCCCCTTCTATTTGTACCTGACCACTCATCTGCAAGAACTGGAAAGTCCACAGATGTTCCTCACAAAAAAGAATAGAGTGCATAAACAACATGTCTTATGCAGATTGATTTAAAACCCTATCTTTATATTCTGTTTCCCACTAACTGACTATATCTAGGGATTTAAACTTTGCTTGTGAAATAAATAGGAAATGTTGGAAGGACAGGTATGTGTCTCAATGAATTCCTCTTCTCTGGAACAGACTTCCCATCTATGGGAGGCAGAGCTCTTCCCTAACCCTATTCAAGAGAAACCTGGACCAGTGGATGGGAAATCAGAAATGGACACTGACTCTATCACCTATGTCTTTTAATGGATGGAGGTAGCCTGTATGTCTTGACCTAGCTTACATACACTCCTTTAAATAACCTGTAAGGCACATAAACTTGTGAGATACACTTGGGATGCTTGGCTACACGTATAAAGGCCCCTGTGGTTGTTAGCCTAGTATATACCTATAAATGCATAAGAACAGCACCCATACATTCCTGTGAAGCAAAGAGATAAATACAACCGTACTTATATAATCTAAATGACACCAAGCACAGAGAAGGGGAGCTAGTAAGAGTCATGGCAGGTGAGTAATGTGAGGGTCATAATAATAATGAGGTCAAATGGATGTCAGTAATATGATTTGGTTAGGATACAGTTGAATTTGTGATATTGCCTGAAACACAGCTTGTTAGGTCTAAGGTAGAGAAAGGGCTTAATTGTAGGTTTCTCCTCTAAACTCTCTCTCTTACATCCCAGTCACGTGCTAGAGTATACAGCAATAAAAGGCTCAACATAAATTAGGTCTGAGTTGTTTAGCTATTATATTTTTTAAAGTCTTAATGTTCTTGGCAAAATGTGAATCTGTCAACAAATGACCACAGACAGGAATAGGGTACAGCAGACATGGCTAGAACATGGACTGGTGGTTATTTTTATTTTACATTTGTTTACCAGGGTAGTACAGTGATCATTCTTCACCAGTTGTAGATACAGACCCTGTAAATAAATTCAGAAAAATGCAACAAGCTTTTTACAGTATATAGTTGCCAGAATATATGTAAAACATTTTTATAATCCGGTGGTGAACAAATTTATGAATACAACTAACAATAAATTGTTGGAGTAACATGCCACCAGAAAATTTCAGTCAAAGAGGTTATAAATCAGAGAGGTACAAGATAAAAGAAATGAAAGTTACTGCTTCTCTCAGAAGGAGCCTTCAGCAAGAGCAGCATCAATCACAATCCAGGACAAGGCATGTCAGTGCCATACATCACGCCAGACATTTATTTCACGTCCTAATTGTCTCTTCTTTCTTTGTTAGATGATGGAGTACATAATGATAAGCAGTTCAGCAGAAATGAGCTTGAGTTATGCAATTGTTCTCCTTTTAAATCCAAAAGTTTCCTGCTGAAACAAAAGAATCATCTTTGACCTATTAATTCAGTCTAATCTCAGAGGCTGAATGGAGTGTTGAGATATCATTTAGCAACCATATAAAATTGAAAGGAACACAAGTGAATTTAACACATTATCAATAAACAATAAAGTGATTATACAACTTGTTGCAATATGTAGTGAACATACTTTAGAAAAAATCGTGCAAACTTCACAACAGGCAAAGACATATACAGGTGACACAATGGAACCCAAAGGACTGGCAGCACTTATCTTGACCATGCAAAGTAATTTATATCTATTCTGATAATAGAATAATTTTGTTAGTGCATCCATAGTTACCTACCTAAAGATGCTAAAGTTCTAAAAGATGGCCTCTAAATATACGTAAACAGTTTAGTAATAATGACTTCACCTTTAACGTCAATAAATGTTGCATCAAAAAATTTGAAGGTAGGGTATGAATTACTATTGCAAAATAAATAGCTAAATTATAAAAAGGAGAGTACCATTAAACACCTAGAGCCAATAGTAAACAACAGTATAAAATCAAACCCAGTGTGTAAATCTGCTACACTTGGAAAATCCATACTGTAGCCCATTTAATCCTAAAGGGTATGCTTAGTCACCTCGGGGGAACATTGTACTATTTATATCTCACTAATATGACTTTTCACTGAATACAATGCTGCCTTCTGCAGTCTTCTAGCAAGGAAACCAGAACAATTTAAAAAGGTACATTCCTTACTGAAGACGCCATAGAGTTGGAAAATACAAACTATCTAGACATGCTTCAGAAATTGTCACTATATTCTGTTTCTGCATGTTACTTAATGCTGTCCTCTATATGGTCTGTGATAGAATGTCTGATCCAGTTTTTCATGAGTGTCTGTGCCTGCTACACCAGATCTTGAATCTTAATTTTAAAAATGAATAGCAATATGATAGATGAAGGTCTTCCATTGTTATGGAATAAGCTTCCCTTTACATAAACAGGTCATTGATTAATCTTCTTTAAGTATAATTTAAATATAAATGCAAGAAACAAATAACCTGAATTTCCTAAAGTCCATTATGTCATAAAAGCTAAATATAAGAATCTAAGGAATTATGAAGCTACTTTTTATGCAGTATAACAAGTTGCTAGCATACAAAATGGCTGTGTGCTCTGTCCTGCATAGTCACATTATTTAGGGCTGCATTCATTATATTGCTTATACAAATGGAGCACACTGTAGCCCCAATGTTCTTCTAGGCTGCACTATAGCTATAGAGTGCATTTAGCTGCATTACATAAAATGGCTGGAGTACATTCCAGCACCAATGCAATAATGCTAACTATGACAGATGCATTAAGGCTGTTTTAAGTGTGCAGTATAATTGAGCAAAATATAATTCTACTCTACTACATTCCTTGCCATTGCTCCAGCTTTTTTTTTTTTATATTACTCTTAGTCATTGCTCTGGATGTACTCGGGCTGCTGTGAGTTGCTCTAGATATACTGGAGCTGCTGTAAGTTGCTCTAGATGTACTGGAGCTGCTGTAAGTTGCTCTAGATGTACTGGAGCTGCTGTGAGTTGCTCTAGATGTACTAGAGCTGCTGTGAGTTGCTCTAGATGTACTGGGGATGCTATGGGTTGGTATATATGTACTGGGGCTGCTGTTGGTTGTTCTGTATGTACTGGGGCTGCTGAAGGTTGGTGTGTATGTACTAGGGCTGCTCTGGGTTGCTCTAGATGTACTGGGGCTGCTGTGGATTGCTCTAGATATACTAGGACTGCTGTAGGTTAGTGTATATGTACTGGGGCTGCTGTGGGTTGTTCTGTATGTACTGGGGCTGCTGTGGATTGCTCTAGATTTACTGGGGCTGCTGTGTGTTGCTCTAAATGTACTGGGGCTGCTGTGGGTTGCTCTAGATATACTGGGGCTGCTGTGGGTTAGTGTATATGTACTGGGGCTGCTGTGGGTTGTTCTGTATGTTTTGGGGCTCCTGTGAGTTGCTTTAGATGTACTGGGGCTGCTATGGGTTGGCATAGATGTGCTGGGGCTGCTGTGGGTTGCTCTAGATGTACTGAGGCTGCTGTGAGTTGCTCTAGATGTGCTGGGACTGCTGTGAGTTGCTCTAGATGTACTGTGGCTGCTGTGAGTTGCTCTAGATGTACTGGGGCTGCTGTGGGTTGCTTCACGTGTACTTGGGCAGCTGTGGGTTTTTCTGTATATACTGAGGCTGCTATGGATTGCTGTAGATGTGCTGGGGCTGCTGTGAGTTTCTCTAGATGTACTGGGGCTGCTATGGGTTCGTGTAGATGTGCTGTGGCTGCTGTGGGTTGCTCTAGATGTACTGGAGCTGCTGTGAGTTGCTCTAGATGTGCTAGGACTGCTGTGAGTTACTTTAGATGTGCTAGGGCTGCTGTGAGTTACTCTAGATGTGCTGGGGCTGCCTTCTCCATAACATGTAAGTAAATAAAGCAATTCTAGCACCACCGTGGGATAACCAATATTATAGCTAGCTTGGAGTTTCTCTAATTACCCCATGAATGTGAATGATGTATATTTCTGCTCCTTAGTATTCCTCAGCATTGCTGAATGTGAATATACAGCTGGTTTCACTGTTCTGTGTAAGTGACTTAAACACAGTTTTGTCCACCATGCTTCTTAACCATATTATAAATGCAGTGTTGATAATGTTAGTGCACCATATATACAGCTACTGAAGCCGCACTGAATGCAAGAGATGGGTAAATGGTGCACAGTCCACAACCACTATTTGCACAGATGGAGATGATAACACTCTGCACCATAGTAAGTGTGCAGTTTTATTTGGTGCACACTGTGCTCCACACACTTCACCCATACACTTCAGATAATATTCTTGCTTCAATGCAATCATGGACACTATTGCTGGAGTGTATCTGTATCTTTGATGCACCTTTTTGTTGTGAATTCAACATCTTCTGCACTACAGACGATGTTGCTAAATCCATCCTCGTATCTCCAAGCCATTAAGCATATATTAAGAAATTTCATAACTGTTATATTTTGTCAATCTCTTATCTAAACTGACAGCTAAGCAATTAGAGTTCAAGACCATGCTTCATTTCATCTCAGTAACTCCATAAAACTAAATTAAAATATACCTTTTACTGGTATTATTGTAGTCCAGGATCACAATTTTCATTATGTCTGGTTAATGTCAATGTGAAGTGTTATGTTGCCTGTTTCCCTGTTAGTATTTCAAAATCTTCTCAGTATTTATATTTTCTACCATCTCCAAAGGCATACATTGATATTCTACTCTGTGTCTAGTGTTTCTGAAATAAACCCTAGGCCAATTTAGATTAGCAGTTGATTATATGGCTACTGGTAATTGGTGGATATTTAGATAAAAATATGACCGTTCTGAATTTTATGACTAAAGATGTATTTTCTTTACATGATCAGTATGATGGCATGTAAATAACATCACTGTAGTTGTGTTAGAAAAATATGTATTATTAATATGTATGCTTAGTGCATCCGAGTTTTAAAAGGGTTAATACATTTATTCTGTTCACACTGCAGGAAAGCATTTGATTTCTGCTAATGTCATGAAAATAATAATAATAAGTGTTTCATTTCTACTAGTGTCATTAGACTTAACAAAGAGTTACTGATTTTCTGCTTATGCCATGAGAAAGTACACAGCTGCTGAAGTTATTGATAATGAAAACAGAGGCTGCTTGAAAGTATAAGCATAGTCAGCATTACTTGTACCTAAGCTAGAAATGTACCTTGAATCTAGGTAAAATGTAACACATATATATTAGAACTGCACAACTGAAGAATAGAAAGTTTGTAGTGGGCTAAAAATAAGCCCCAAGGCCAGGCTGTTTTTCTCAAATGTTTTTGTAAATCAACAATAATCCAGTCATGTCAGCAGGAAATCTAAGTAACGTTTTCTGTAGAGCAATACAGAAAGCTATGTCTGACTTTGTCAGCAATAGAAGCAACATTTCTGTGTAACATGGTGTATAAAAGTAGCATACTGCTCACTAGTAATTTAGACAAATCCTGTATTTGCATGCTTTGTCTCCTTGCTGCAAGTAATAAAGGGTGCCATACTTGAACCTTACATGAATTGGTCTTTGAAGTTTTTTCCTTTGACAAGTTGTAAAGAAAATATATCACAAACAGTTGTTACTAATAACAGAGACAGATGCACACTGGTATGGTACATTCTTTGTTTTTTTTTGACAAATTGAAAAAAGTTGGCATGAATAAAAACAAGATTTTATGTTTGAAAGCATATTGTTCATCCACCAGATTCAAAGTAAAAAATCCAAAATGCATACATGTGCATGGAAAGAATTAAAAATATATTATTTTGTGTGTGTGAGAGTGTCATGAAGTCATACAGTGGAAACACAAAAGATTAACTTTCAGTTATGTTACTGTAGTCATTAACTTTTAAATTATCCTTATTCAGTTTGTTTTCTTTTAGCATTTTACTCAAATAAATTATAGTTTATCTCCTTTATAACCATGGGTTATGAAACATGGAAAAGGAAATCACTGGATGATATTTAATAGTCTTTACATGTTGTTGATTACCACTTGCTGCTTATTATATTCTGTAAGTATACTGCATTTAATCTGTAACAGATACACATAATTGCCATGAAGTGCATAGCTACCATGATATATACACAGCACCTGAGTGCATATTCTGAAGCTGTAAACAAAGACATAGCTCATACCTGCTTATGGTTACATAAATTAAAGCAGAGAAAATTCAAAACAAATAAAATGTAGTTGCATTTATTAGCATATTATTCATGAGATAAAAGCTGAAAGATTGTTCTTATGTATTATTTTCTCTCTTTCTTTCTTCCTTTCTTTCTTTCTTTCTTTCTTTCTTTCTTTCTTTCTTTCTTTCTTCCTAGATAAACACAATTTCCCCCAGACTAGACTCTTGAGGTCATTGACTTTTTACAGAATATATCTCAAAGTTATAATTACATGATGCTTTTAAATAATTTATTTTACATATCTGAATCATTAAGATTTTTATTTTTATCATAATTATTTTCAATGTACACTGTTGTATAACACATATTTTTAGATAAGTTATTTAGATAATATTATTTTGTAATAACAAAGCATAGCAAAATTAAATTCTTAAATAAATCATCATTTTCAACAATATATACAAATTCTTGTCTGGTAACACTTATAGGGGGAAATTGTAACAGGAGCAATTTAATAAATTTGCTCCTGTTACATCCTAGTTAGTTTCAGTCTTGCATCAAGTTAAAATAATAAACATAATAAGTGGTATATTTATTATAGGTAAGAGATAAGACAAAGGCAACAGCCAAAATTATTATTTGTTAATGAACTTTTAGTTGATTACCTATGGAAAGAAACCACCTTTTACATATTGAAGAAAGTTAAAATGTTATGTTTCATAAATATTTCTGGAAAAGAAAAACTTTAAATAACTAGATGGTAAATTTCACTTCATTTCACTTTCACTGTTTTGCTGCAGCCCACGTCTAGAAACAACATGATCATTAAGATTGAATGAAATAAATGTGGCTGGAAATGTTTATCTACTACTTGGTATATCACCTTCCTCATTTATACACTGATTTTGCATTCTAAATAATAAATTATGCATTATTTCAGTTACAGTATGTGCATTTCATGAAATTATTTTTTCATGCAACAATGAATACAAAGGACATAAAACATGACCTTTATGTTGCCATAAAACTTATAAAACATATTACTAATTATTGTGCATCCTTATTTAAAGTTATTTATGTTTTAATGGGTTAATTACCTCTTCCAATCAGGATTCTAAATAGTTAAGTTGGAAAGAAAAATGCTTAGATTCATGTATCCTTGTTAATTTAGTATCTAATTTAATGCTTTAATCTTTTGCATAAAATATGCATGCTTTCTTTTTTGCTTGCTCTAATGTTAATGAATGTATTTAAATGAGCTGCACTTACAACTTAGTGGTCTGTTATACATTATAATGCATGCTAAGGACTGTAATTAATTTGTATGTGTCCATTTTGTTTTTACTTTACACTTACACTTACTTATTTTGAATACAGTTGTAAAGTCAGTTGTGTACTTTGGCAGTTTCTACTGGGCACTGTCTATCCTATCTACTTACTGGATTAAGCTACTATAAGAGATAGATGGTATCAAAAAAATTGCCAGAATATAATGAGGAACCCTTCAAACCAGGACAGTATTTTGTTAAGATGATTTAATGCTGTTATTTCTTCAATCAAATGCAGAGAAATACTCAAAGTGATAAGTTGCTTTACTACTATAACATCAGCTCTCAGAGTTAATAGATGCACCCTCCATGAACAAACCTAGCCACACTACTTGTTTCCCATAAAGCTAGAGATCAAATGATAATTATGCAAATGTGGCTTCACTTGCTTGCTTATTTAGCTCTGTTGTAATAATTCTTCAGGTATTGTCTTCTGTCTTTATGCACATAGTCTGTTGGATCTGAACTATTTCACACACTAGTTACTGTCAATTTGAAATCATATCCCTCTTGGAGTAAGAATAATACAGTTCAAGCAGATGTTTAGTGGCACAGTAACTCTACATTATCAGAGAGTATGAATGATTCAGTTTAAAGTCAGTAGGTTACTGTGTGCACATATTTGCATGCAGGATGTTTCAACATATACTGTTTGAAAGCTGACCAAAAGGAAAAAAATCATAGTAATAGTGACATAATGTGATGGAAAATGGCATCTAATGTCTATGGTCCATTGATCAGAAAAGTCTAACTCTACTGTTAATTGTCGAAATGTAGGGCACTTAGGTTTTAGTATTGGTACTGAGAGGTGGGGAGTACTGATATGAGGTTAAAGCTAAAAATAGACGTTTGCTCCAAATTTAGTACAGTTTTAAAGGCAAAGCAATTGGTAGATTAGTGATTATAGGAGAAGCTGAGAACTTTCATTGAGGATTCAGGTAACTATAGCAAAAGTTGTACAATAAAGCTCTAGTTTATGGAAAGAGTTACGCAATGAAAACTTTTGTTAAATAAAGGTTACTGCATTTAGACAATTGTTACAGAATTAACTGTAAGGACTGGGATGGTATTTTATGGAGTATGGATACATCATAATCCCTAGGAATTCCTTGGACTGATTTTGGAGAAGCTGAGAGATCCTGTAGCATTGGAATAGCATAGTGCTTTTTTGCTTTTAGTTATCTCAGCATAAATAATAATAATCAAGCCATAAACATAGGTGGTTAAGTTACTGAACCCTCCATGATATTATCAATTTAGAATTTTGTGTTTGACAGCTTCACTTGCATGCTCATTTAGTGCCTTTCATCTATTTTCAACCACTTCAAGCTTATAAACCTTTCTAAAATCATATATCCTGTATTGTTAGGATTTCTTGACAGCTACATTGAAATAGAACACTTGTAAATGACGTGTGTGTGTTAAGTAATACATCACTGTTAATTTGGAATGGGGAAGAGTCAGAAGTACAGATGCCAAAGCAATTCACATCAATAAAGGCTTGACAATATGATTTCTGGACAATTATGATGTTTATTTATGAATGAAGAGCACTTGTACATGTCTAGAATACAGATAATGTCTTTGTAAAGAATGAAAGAAGGTGATAGGCCATTTCCTGTTCTCACGTTGACTGAACGTTCATTAAGGAAACTACTGAACCTGTGGAGATTCATCTGCATGTGAAACTTAAATTTTCAGCAAGAAAAAGCTTCTGGGATTCAGAACTGAAAGCGCTGATTGTGTGGAGAAAATATTTAACTGTTCTTGTCATTGTAAATGGTACTGGTGAGACATAAGGTGGGAATGATGGTTGTGTAACCTCTGATCTCAAACTTTGTATCAGCTGAAAGGCAAGGAGCACATGCAATTCAAGTCTAGGCAATGTTTTTTGTTAAATTAAATGAGGTGGGAATATAGTGATTATGTGAATTTAGGAGCAGAAGAATTAGTAGATTAATACATACGAAGGACCATGGCTACTTTCCATAAGTCAGGAAAATGCCCTTGTTAAGAGAAATGTTAGATACATAATGCAGGAATATTAATGAATTGCACATTTTTAGAAACATTGGCATATAGACCAAGAGGCCTGGGTCTACAATGTTTTTAAAGACATTTTAGCTGCTTGTTCATTTAACTGTAATATCCCCCACTGTAGCTGATGGTCATAAAAATATGTTATGTGCCTGAACAAGGCTTATTCTGCTTAGTGATGATTCACTGTAGTGTCACGGTGAGTAGACTGCTGAATAACTAGCTGTGCACTGATGTGGAAACAGCAAGAATAAAATGCCTTAAATAGGCCAAAATGAAGCAGAGAAAAGTAAACATTGTGGGATGGGGTAGCAGCCTACCAGCTAATACAAATCTCACAAGCCAAAGACACTAGATAGAGCAAATTGGCAGATGTTGAAGCAGGCTCTGTCGGTAAGCATTGCAGATCACTAAGCTGCAGCACAATGTGAATGTCAGCTGTCAGGTGTCCAGCCATTGGACACTTACAGGTTCTATGAAAAGATAGTGAAGGGGAGCATAAGACATGGGGCAATATTTCAAGCAGCAATACAATATAAATGACAAGTATATCAGCACAGGCAAGGTAATACACATTTTCTGACAGGATAACAATCTACTATATATATATATATATATATATATATATATATATATATATATATATATACACATATATATATATATGTATATATATATATATATATATATATATATATATATATATATATATATATATATGTATATACACACACGCACATGCACACACGCACATACAGTGGATATAAAAAGTGTACACACCCCTGTTAAAAAGTTAGGTTTTTGTGATATAAAAAAACGAGACCACAATAAATTATTTCAAAACTTTTCCCACCTTTAATGTGACCTATAACCTGTACAATTCAATTGAAAAACAAACAAATCTGTTAGGGGGAAAATATAAAAAAATAAAAAACGTACAATAATATATGGAAATTATTTTTTATCACTCCATTACACAAAGGAGGAAACAGCAATGATCCATGTCACTCACTCAATAGCCTACCCAGTCTCTATCCTGATCAATAGATCTATTCAAGAATTCACCATCTCAGATATATGGAAATTATTCTTTATCACTCCATTACACAAAGGAGACAACAGCAATGATCCATCCAACTACAGACCTATTGCTGTACTCTCAATGCTAAATAAACTCCTTGAAAAATCCATTGACAGCTTATTAAGTACCTTCTAGATAATAACCTTCTAACCCCTATGCCACATGACTTCAGACCCTATCATAGTACATCTGGTGCCCTACTGTCTTTTACTCAAACTCTTGCCGAAGCAGTGGGCAACAATTTAATGGTTTCTTAACTCTTTCTTGTCCTTTCTAAAGAATTCAATACAGTATCACACTCCAAACTTCCAAATAAACTATCACAACTCAACTTGTATCCCTCTACTCTTAAATGGTTCACTAGGTATCTCACTAATAGACAACAATCAGTAATATGGCAGGCTACCTGCTCCCCTTACTTACCAATCCAAACTGCAGTGCCTCAACGCTTGATTCTTGGCCCTTTGCTCTTTAATATTTTCACAAACCAACTGCATACTTCCTGTACAGCATCTTCCCTGACAAAATATGTGGATGACTCTGCCTTTTTTACTTGCTCTGACAGTTTCTTTAAGCTCCTCTCTGCTACTCAACATAGCTTCCTATCTGTAGAAAAATGGCTAACCAACAACCATCTAATTCTAAATCTCCAAAAACCAAAGCTACTATTTTTTTCCAAAAACTCTCTCTAACCTCAAAACAACCTTCACCATTTCTTCTCTCGACAATACCATCATACAACCTGACCCACATACTAACCTTCTTGGTGTTATTATCAATGACCAATTAAAATCTGATACCCATATTCAGCACTGTATCAGAAAGACCAATCAAAAACCCTGCCTACTCTACAGACATAAAAAATACCTAGCCCCTGACTCTAGGCAGAAACTAGCTCAGGCCTTCCTCCTTCTGCATCTACTTAATGTCTCCCCCATCTCTTCACATCTACAATCTACCCTTTTGGCTAGACTCTGTCAGTCATAATATAGTGTTGCATGATTTGCTAGTAACCAACCCTTCAAATCTCATCTCTGCCATACACTAAAACAATTCCATTGGCTTGACTTCCCCCAGCACCTGCTTCACTCCTTGCTGCAAATGACTCATACTCTACTGTTAAAACCCCTTTCCTGTCCTGCTCTATCCTCACTAATATCACATTATACCCCTCCCAGAACTTTGTGCAGCTCTTACAAGCTCCTTGTGGACACCTATAAATCAAACAAAAACATTGGTAAACGTCTTTACAAATATAGTATTTCCTATGCATAGACCAAACTCTCCCTTAACATTTAAATCACTTCTAACATAAATCTCTTTAAATCCCAACTTAAAACTTTTCTCCTAAATGCCAACACCTGTCACTGCAATGATCCTACTTAAATCCCACCTTACCAGCTTACTACCTCTCAGACTTTTAACACTCATCTATTGCAAGTATCCTCTCATTTGCATCTCTTTCTCTTTGTTTTGATTAAAAAGAAATTATAACTTTTGTACTGCATGTTATGTACATTATTGTAATGTTTATGTAAACTTCATTCTCAGGCCTTTTGTATATTTCTAATGTTCTCATGTAAAGCACATTATTGCAATCTTTGCACACAATTTCATTGTCAGATCTTTTCCTTTTTTGTAACTTTGCAATAACTGTCTGGAGCTTTTCTCCTTGGGTCTCCACTGAAAACGTGCCACTGGCTCAGTTGGACTAACCCAAATGACAAATAAATGAATAAATAAATGTGCTTTGTGCATTAATGGTGTATATGCATGTATTCCAGGGGCACTATGTTCTTGCAGCTTGCTATGCTTGTCTCTGTAGGCTTACTTTACATATTGTGACACAAAATTTCAGCTGCTGTGTTGGGTTTAGCTGACAGGAGCACATCCACTTCATCCTCTAGTCAGAGTTCTGTTTCTATTTGTGTATTCTGTACAGTGGTTGATATTAAGGATGGCGCAGTGGTGCAGCGGTGGCATTGTCGCCTCACAGCAAGAGGTTCTCCAGTTTGATTCTTGGCTAGAGTGCCTTCTGTGTGGAGTCTGCATGTCCTCCCTGCATTTGTGTGGGTTTTCTCTGGGTAGTCTGCATTCCTTCCACATTGCAAGGACATGCGTCTGCAGCATTTCTCCCCAGGCCTCCGCTAAAAATTGGCTTCGTTAAAAGTCGGACTTTTCCAGTAAACAAATGTTAAATAAATAAGTGGGCTAACATTTAAATGTCTCCTGCAGTAGAGCTGCAATCAAAGCCCTATCTGAATGGATCTTTTCAGATGAACAGTAGAAGGTGACTGCCAGCTTAAGTAATACTGACAAAACTGATATATGCAGGTGAATGCTCTGGTCTGGGTAAAAAACTCAGCTAAAAGAGGCAAGGTTCACAATGAGATAAAGGAGGTGGGCAGCATGCTGACACTGGTTAAAGATCTATTTCACAGCTTCACTGCTGAAGTTTCAACCCTGTTCTCAGTTTATGGTTTAAGGATTTTTTTTGTTTGAAGGCATGAGTAATGGGGGGAGTAGTGGCAAATATTTTAAAGGGGTTGAGTGAAAAGGCACATTAACTACAAGTATTTATGTTAGTATGGAATATAATGCAACTTTTTTTCTCTTTTTCTCATTTGATTATAATAATGTCTTTCTGTTTTTGCATTTCGATTGAACCGACATAGTCCCATTCTGAGATATTTACATTATTTAAGGATTTGTTTTATAGTCCAGATATACTATTTGTGCTGCATATTTTTCTGTTCTTTTTCTTGCTACATTAATAGTTTGTTTTGCACACAGAGTGACAGTATGATTTGTTTGTATTCCCTGCGAAAATTTTGATTGAAAATTCCATAAATGACACCATTCACACAACTGTGAGGGGCAGCAAAATAATAACTCAGAAAAAAGGTTGTAGGAGAAATTTGTTTCACAGCTTTGACAGGATTTGTGCCAATAACAAAACCAAGTATGCTGTATGGTCCCCAGAAAAGAGAAAACAATGCAAATACCAAAAACATAAGAAAAAACTGCCTTATTTCACTAGGCTTCAACTTTTCTTTGCTTTCCTGTCGAAGACGATACTTCACTTGTATGATTAATATCCAGATGTTTATGTAACAGAATAACACTACAATAGAGATTATTATGAAGTGAAGTATTTCAGCAACTAATGTATATGTTGGATTTACTGGCCGCAAGAAGGTACAGGCATATGCAACTGGATCATACTGAAGCATATTTAGAAGTGCCATGGGAATTAAAGTAAAAAGTGCCAGTACCCATACAACACAGAGATGGTAGAAAGTGTTTTTCTTGCTGTAAAGAGTCTTATATCTATGGTTATGACAGATACAACAGTATCGATTGATGGCAATTGCTGCAATGTTATAAACAGATGCAACATTGCATAGACACAGAATGGCTGCACTGGCAGTACAATGTGATTCTCCCAAGGTCCAGCCATTGCTAATGAGGGCAATTATTGTTGTTGGATATGGATACAATGCCACGGAGATATCAGCCACAGATAGATTAATGACGAAATAATTACCTGAAAGACAAGAAAGAATAGTTACAGTTCAGAGGTGCTTCAATATATATTCAAATGAGACATTTGCTGTTGCTATAGGATGTATCAATATGTTGAAACATTAACATTGGATAACTTGGGTTTTAATGAAAAAAAAATAAGATTATAGTCATCTGACATCTCTTAACACACTCACCAGTTATTCAGTTTTGATCTTTGGATTAGAACCTTATACAAATGTAACAGGTCTTATAAAAGAACTCTTTAAATACCCCATCCCTTTGACAGTGCAGCAATGAAAAGTCCCAACCAATTACCTAATTTAAATATATTATCTTCACTTTAAAATCATCCAATAAAATCTCTTTTACCATGTTCATTCACATCATTCCATTATAACCTATTATGATACTTGTTAAGAACACTTTTGATTGATACTGTTTCATTCAATCCAGGAAACATTGCAGCATTTAACTTGAGATGCCATTTCAACTCCTTTTATTCCCCCAAATTCTCACAAGCTCACTCCCTTGGGATCTCACATGACCTTAAAAACCACAAATTTAAATTTACTGACATTTGTACATGTGTTTAGATGTTTGGCTAAAGCACTATACAAATCACCATTTTTAATGTCCTGCAAATGTTCATATATCTGTTTCTTTAAAATTCTGATCATCTTACCCATGCAAAGAGATGATGTTGTTGCTGTGTATTTTACATTCTGAAAAGGTGCAGGAGTGACAAAAGTGCATAACATTTAAGAATTTCAGCAAACATGTTGTCATTCCTTTGGTCTTTTGGTAATTTTTGCTCCATTAATTACCTGTCCCACATGACCAGATATGTGCTGGCCTTGACTACCCAGGCTTGTCAGGTTACATCTCACCTCCCTGATTCTGAAGGAAAGCCCTCTACTCTCTCTGTTTTGGATTTGGCCTCTCAGATGGCTGGCCTTTATATCAAGTGCAGCTTGATACTGTTGATGTCTTTTCCAGAGCTGTTGCCTTTGGGTCTGTCATGAAGTGTTATTTTTGTCTTTGTCTGCAGACCTTAAGGCCAACCTGCTGGATGCTCCTTTGGGTAATAAAAATCTCTTTGGGACTGGTGCTGCCGCTATGTTTAAGTCACTTCAAGAAAAAGTAAAGCTTTGCAGGACCTTAAACATATTTTTGTGTTTCCCATCCCTAAGATCCAGCAGAACTATCCTGCTAGGTCTGCTTTTGTTTGCATACAGCCTCATCAGGCCTCTAAAGGCAGGAAGGGTGGTAAGCAAGCTTCCCCTGCTAAGTATTCTTTGGATCCTACTCATGCTGCTGTGGCAAAGAAGCCTCCTTTTTCTTACAAGCCAGCATCTCATTGACATTTTTGCCACCCCTCCTACCCTTGGTCAGGTTCCCTTGTTTATTAGGCTCTCCCTCTGTCTTCTAAACTGGCAACTCATCACCTAAGATTCTTGGGCTCTGTCCATCATCCGTCAGGCTTACTTCATGGTGTGGAAGTCTCTCCTTCCTTTTTTAGGGCTGCCTCAACCTACTGGGAGCGCAACTTCCTCATTTCTCAGAAGGTCTTGAGCCTCTGGTGGGCCAGGGAATTATTCAGCATGTCCCTCTTTCTCAAATAGGTCAGAGATTCTACTCAACAGTGTATCTGGTTCCTCAAAAGGAGGGCACTTGGAAGCCTATTCTACATCTCTCCTTTCTCACGGCCTTTCTCAGGTTCCTTCCCTTCGAATGCTTTCTTTTTATACCCTATTTCCTCTGTTGCAGCCCCAAGCTTCTCCGGTGTTCTTGGATCTGAAGGATGTTTACATTCATATTCCTATTCATCCTGTTTTCTGGAAGGTTTTACACTTCTCTGTTTCTTTCTCAATTTTTCAGTTCTCTGCTTTGCCATTTAGCCTCTCTACTGCCCCAAGAGTATTCTCAAAATGTCCAGGTCTTGTGATTGCCTTTTGAAAACTCCAAGGTATTCAGATTTTTCCATATTTAAATGATCTTTTGATTAAGACACTTTCTCCCAGTTGTATGTTAGAAGCTATAGAGTTCACTATATCTCTCCTTCAAAGTCTGGGATTCACTATCAACTTCTCAAAATCAGTCCTGTCTCACTCTTAGCATCATGTGTATCTGGGATGCAGGATTCAGACAATACCACACACTGTTAATGTGGTACCTAATTACCATACCATTCAGAAATTGAAGCCACTGTGCATTTTACACATTGAGAAAAAAAACTAAACAGACTTGTACAATGATGCCCTACACAGAACACCAGATAGCATGCAAAGTCATCAACCTTTGTAGACTTTACAAATGGAATGGTTGATACAGACAATAATATACTAATGGAAACTGACTGGAATAGTATCCTTAATGACCTATACAAGTCTGCTCTGGATACCACAAATTAATTCAATGATATTAATAACTTCTGCATTCATTAGCACATACTAGTAAGACAAACATATATGGGTAAATGTAACAAAAAAAAATAGTGGACATATAAAATAACGGGCAAGACAAAAAAAATATAAATATATATATATATATATATATATATATATATATATATATATATATATAAATATATAGAGCTATATATCTTTTGACTCGATGTTTGACAGATTTGATGGACGAATGTCATATAGTACTGACCACAGAAGATTACTAGTAGTACATTTGGTTTATAAAACAAGAAATCTTTATTTTTCTGTTTGGCTAGTAGAGGAATATACCTTGACTCTCTGAGTCATATTATTCCCAAGTTAAAATAATGAATGAGGTTTTAATACTGAACAATACTGTCTTGATGTGGTACTTTGTTCTCCAGTATGGTTGCAAGGTTGACCGCCTTCTCTATGCAGTGTGCAGATCCTCCTTGCAAGCACATGTTTTTTTAGCCAGGTGCTCCTGTTTCATCACCTGTATACACACACACACACACATATATATATATATATATATATATATATATATATATATATATATATATATATATATATATATATATATATATATATATATATCTGTGTGTGTATGTGTGCCTGAAGCTGATTAAACAGGTAACTGCAGAATTAAATATGTGTTGATTACTTGTTAGTGAGGACTGAGACAGGGTTTTATCTTACTTCAATTAAGACCCAAAACATTGCCATGAAAGAGAGAGTCTCTCTCTCTCTCTCTCGCTCTCTCTAAATTTTTGAGCTGATGACAAACATACAGCCTGATAGGGTAGCAAACTTATACTGGAATGTCTGACTGCTTACAGGTGTTGTCAAGTGGAATGATATAATGTGCGCAGAGCACTTAACACTGTCATTTACAAAAAAAAAAAAAAAAAAAAAAAAAAGAGTAGGTATGTGCCACATTTTCTGCACTGGCTACTGCCTGCCTGTAGGGCTCTTAGTCTTCTTCACCTACAGGCTCCTACCAAATCCCTACTAGTGTTGAAATCATCCTAAGGCTGAGAATTAAATGCATGTTTAAAAATGGTGAAGCATGCAGATTATAGTATTGATAATCTGTGGAATTAAGCCATTCATATTACACTTGCTTGGGGCGTGACGTCCAACTCAAGACTACATAACGCTAACTAAAGTGGTTTCAACCTCAAATCTAAAATAAAACCATATGCTAATGGTGGGAAAAAAAAGAAAAAGTTAGGATGACGACAGGTTAGGTTGGTAGAGCCCCCTTTACACAGGATGTCTGTTTTGGTTAAGAATATGCAATTAAAACTGATGCTAGGAGGAAAGACCTATTCCATTAGAAGTGAAAGAACTCTCAAACAGCTAAAAAGCATTGCGGCCATTTTACATCTCACCAAAGATAAATATGTCTGTTTGAATGCAAATGGCTCCTTCACTTAACTATTTCAGGTAACAGGCTAAAGAACAACCATGCATGTAATCTACTGAAAATTGAAATCAGAAACCTGAAGCTGTACAGGCATTGCAACTGACATCTGCACTGCAGGGGGGGCATCCAATTCCTCAGTTGCGAACAGGTGGAATTAGACTTAATAAAGGTCATTTGGAGAAGCCTACTAATATAATTTCTGGGCTGAACCTTTCCACAGTAAGGAGGCTGAAAGCTCTGCTGGTAGTGAGAAGGCAACAGCAGTTACTGCCTTCTGGCATCCAATCTGATGTTGGGTTATCCATGTTCCATCTGCAGAATGAACAGACCGATGCCTGCTACAAATTGGTGTGCAAAAGAAATGCAGTACTTTCCATAAATGTCAACTACCCCTCACTGCCATACTTACCTTCCACTATTACAACAGACAGACAGACAGACACACACACACACACACACACACACACACACACACACACACATGCACGCAAGCACACATGCACACATGCACGCACGCACACACACACACACACACACACACACACACACACACACACACACACACACACACACACACACACACATACACACACACACACACACACACACAAAACCCACACCCTTTCTGAACATACTAATGTTTCAGCTTACCTCTGTGCCACCAGCCAGAGTGAGCAAGTCCGTTCGAGTCTTGAATACCCTCCAGATAACGTCCATTCAAGCCTTCTAACAGCCAAGCCCTTCTAAATAAATCCTTGCCGAGCATACCCTCTAAATAAAGTCTGTTTGAGCAACAGCCAAGCCCTTCTAAATAAAATAAAATCCTTGCCGAGTAAGCCTTCCTTTCCGGCTGGTTTGTTCCCACTCGCAAAGCATTTGAACCAGCCAGAAACCCGGAAATACGTGTGCTGCAAGCTCAATTCTGACAGGCTGGTAGCCCTGACAAGCTGACATCATCACGCATGTGATGATGTCAGCTAAAGCACGTAAAGTAAAAACAAAGTGAAAAAAAAAAAAGAAAGAAAAAAAATGAAGGTGTGTCACTCGGGAATTGTGGCACCCCAGTATTTGAACCCCAAAACTCGGTAAAAACCGAGTAATTCAGGACAGTTGGGAGGTATGGCTAATGTGTGTTTGCAGAATTGAAGGGCATTCCTAAAACTACTTTGTGAGTCAGTGATTAGGATCACACTTTATTTGACTTGCACCCTTCATAAGGTTTACTGGGAAGCCTGGAATGGTATTGACTTCAAAAGCATGCATGGTGAAAATTTAAGTGCTGAATGCTGTCAGTGCAGCTGGCCTCAGGACTAGTTTAACCAGGTTCTTCCTGGTAGCTTACAAACGTTTCAGTCTGAGAACATTTAGAAGTGCAATAAGGTAAAACTATGTTTCACTGTCTCTTTTTTGTGAAACATACATTCAAATTAGATTTTCTCTGTACAGCAATTAAAAAATGAATTATTTCAGTTTGGATATGTTACAGAGCCTATCATTCCTCTTAATTATAAAATCAGTAAATCCACACTGTTTTAGGGTAATTCACCATCTCTTTGTTGTTTACAAAGCAAAGCACACTTTTACACTGTGTACAGTACACTATAGCTTCAAGCTCTGTGGCCACGTCACATTACTTTCTGATAAATTCTATGATTATACAAATATTCCATAATTAAAGAATGCTATGCCTATCTTTGTGTTGGTAAACACTGTTTCAGTTATTTAGCCACTTGATTGATCATTTATATCCTAAAATGATGATATGACCATGTAATGCAGGATTAAGTCCTTTGCAATCTAGATGATAACAACTTAGCCTTCAGTTCTACAGATTGTGTTAAGAAAATCACTCACCTGGATGCTGCCAGAATGTTAACTACTACACAGGACTGTGTTCAGGCTCACAGTATTGAGAACCACTTCCAGAAGGTGCCTTACCTGCTTTAACACTGATCATCTGCTACTGATGAAAACAAGCCTCATGCATTACCTAGACTGACAGGTAAAGAATTTCTGTAGCTGTCTCACTTGAGGAAGGCTACACCTTAACCAGAAAATGGTTGAATAAACTTGCATTCTGTGCCTTGACAGAACAACAAAATCATCTGCCCCCATTTTTTCAGCTCAGTGTGTTTCCTCTACAGAGGTGTTCAAGGTATCTGAAACCCTCCAGTGTGCCATTACATCTGCAACATCAAGAGAACAATTTAGAGGGACAGGCATATCTCACAGAGGATACTGCTGCTGTGGAACAGACTCCCTGTTCACATAAAATAGTGTTCATCCCTGCCCATATTCAAACACAACTTAGATCTATGGAGGGGAACCAGAACATTTATCCCAGGGCTGCCCTGTGTACTATTAATGGACAGAGGCAGCTCTTAAATGCTTTATGTCATGCATGGGTACCCTCCAATTATATGTGGTATGATTCCAGTTTTTCTCATTAGGAGCAATGCATAATTGTTCACCATAGCATGAGTAAACCAATATATAACCAAAAAGGATAGATTATTTTGAGCACAAAACGGGAAACTGGCTATGTTTAAAATGACCCTCAAGGGCAGCTAGACTAGTTCTTATCCATGAACCCAGGAACCTGTGACAGAGTAACAATTAGATTAAAAGTAGGAACAACACGATGATTGGTATTCATCAGCCTTTAGGTTGAAATCATTGCAGTTCATCCCCTTATTTATACACATGGCAATAAAGTCATGCAACAACATGAAGATGTTATACTGTCATAATAATCTTAACCAGTCTGTGCTCATGTAATGTCCCACAGCTAAAAGATAACTGCAGAAATATTAAGTAGACACAAAGTTTTATTTCAATTTACATTTGTTAATTGAGATAGAGCACTAATCTGCATGGATGCTTTTTAGATGTGGACCAGGATTTTTATCCAGTTAAGTGACTTCTTTGGAGTCACATAGTTAGGCAGAAGGAGACAAAGGGAATCAATCAGATCGTAGGGCACAGTTCATTACAACTCAGTAAATAAAATGACATTTACTTTGAAAGCCATTGTATGTGTTTTGAAGAAATACTGAAACAAAGTAATTGACTTTTAATTTCACTAAGCTAGCTGTCTTTTTTTAACAAACAAAACAGATACACTGGTTCTGACAGTTTAATTCAGTTTCTTTTAAGTGTATGATTTCATATAATGTGCAGAAATAGAAGAATAATTGTCAGTTTATATCCTTCCCATGTTTCATACTGATTAAATACATGAACTTATTTATAAATGACATGAATTTATATTATTTTAGAGTCTTGTGTTCTCATACATATTAAGTGCAGAAGATTACAGTGCATATGCAGAATTGTGCAGAAGTAATATTGTATGTTATGTACTAAAAGCATTGCTGCACAGAAGTGCGGTATACATAGCTTCACTTTAGCCATCTGTTGGCTATATACTGGATGAAACCAATTAGTAAAATTTTAAATTCATTTCTGGTCTACATTTCTAAACATATTCAGGACATTGATATAAGACAATTTTATGGTGTGTGCCACTTAATATGTTAAATTGTCACATACAAAAATAATATTCTTTGAAGTACAGTGATACTAATTGATTTCAGTTTTGGATACTGAAATATTATCATTTCTTCTAAATACATAAATAAGAGTAATGGAGAACTGCTTAGAAATAATAACAATGAAAGACTATCACCAACAAATGAGAATTTAAAATAACCCTTGGAATTAACTGTTTGAGTGCGTTGCCAGTCCTTCTTGCGTACCACTTAAGAACAGAGCATATCAGCTTCAACATCACACTTTTGTACCTACTTCAGTTTCTTGCCAGTAGATATTATTACTTTTATTTTACTACAAATTACAGTGAACAGATTTTTTTTATTTTGCTGAAAGCCAAATGTACTGATCTGTAGATGTTACTATAAATAGGATGTGGTATGCATGTTGTAATAAAATGATAAACACGGAAATTCATTTACTCACTTGTGCTTCTCAGCTTTTTGCTCCTCAGTACAGATAAAATCACCAGCATGTTCCCGATAATATCTGCAACAATAATGAATACCATTATCCCAGCCATTGTGAGGACCAGCTCACCTGGGGGAGATGGACTCAGTGTTTTGTTGCCATAAGAGATTTGGTACCAGCAGTTAACACAAGTGGTATTGGGTGAATACATTATGACCTGAAAAGAAGAAACATGTTATTCAAAGACATTTCATTTTCTCCAAGGGCATTAAGTAAAATGCAAAAAACAACATTATGCTACCTTGTTACTTTTCTGGTCCTACGTTACATGAATGAGAATTGTTGGCAGTACTGTCGTCATATGACACAAATATATTGTTTTACTACAGGGCTTAGTTAATGAATCAAAAATATTTTATATGTATGTACTATATATGTGTATATATATATATATATATATATATATATATATATATATATTTACTCCTAAATTCTTTGAATCCTTTATCATTCAGGATCAGCTTCACAAAATGTAAATTAGTTTGAATATTGCAGCTCCTTAAATAGCGTGAGGAAACTCCCATGTGGTGGTTTATGACAGTTACATGACAAAACACAGTGTCAGCATGTACACTTAATATATCACAGAATTGTCCTACAGAGACTTCATTTAGGACACATTCCCTCTGGTATGCAATGCATATTTTACAGTTCTTCATAATGTGTTCATTACTTATTTACACAAAAGTTCATCTTCACAATAACAGATATATATCTTACCACTCTGTGATTGCAATACAGGGCTGTGAGACAAAATACTATAATATGGAGATGTTCCAGGTCATAGGTTTTCTGTGCCACTTTAAAGAATTCCATTAACTTTCTTTTTTTGTTTCATAGTACATGCTAGATGTCATGCTGGATAGAAAATAGAACTATATATATATATATATATATATATATATATATATATATATATATATATATATGGGTCTGGGTTACAACATCGACAGATGACAAGACAGACAGCGAAATCACCGATGCCAGAGGATCGACGGATGAAAACACCGACGCGGAGAACACCGACATGGGAAAAGGATGTGTAAGTATGCGGTAGTGACGGACGTTAGGGTGCGAGTAAGGTAAGTGTGCGATGTTGACGGTCTGTAGGGGTAGGGGTGGGTTAAGTGAGTTAGGGTTAGGTAAGGGTGCAGTAGTGAATTTTTTTGGGTTAGGGGCGGGTTAAGTGAGTTGGGGTTAGGGCGCGGGTTAGGTAAGGGTGCAGTAGTGAATTTTTTTGGGTTAGGGGCGGGTTAAGTGAGTTAGGGTTAGGGCGCGGGTTAGGTTAGTGTGCTATAGTGACGAACCTTAGGGTTAGGGTTTCGGTTAGGGTTGTAGATAGTTGTGTATGTAAGGTTTAGTGTTTGTTTGTTAGGATTTAGGTGTGCTTGTGTTGTGTGTGTGGTTTTTGGACAGGGGATTTGTTTTGTTTATTGGTTATTGTGATGATGTGTTGAGTGTGTGCGGTGTCGTGTTTGTGAACTGTCGATGATGTGGTGTCGGTGATGTCGTTGTCGATGTTATGTGCTGTCGATGTTGTAACCTAGAACCATATATATATATATATATATATATATATATATATATATATATATATATTCCATTTTATTTAGTTATGATTTTTTCTTTTTTTTTTTTTTTTTTGCTTTAGTAGGAACCATGGACTATGATGTTTGCAGATAACATTGTGATCTGTAGTGAGAGTAGGGAACAGGTGGAGGAGACCCTGGAGAGATGGAGATATGCTCTAGAGAGAAGAGGAATGAAGGTCAGCAGGACTAAGACAGAATATACGTGTGTTAATGAGAGGGAGGATAGAGGAATGGTGAGCATGCAAGGAGTAGAGGTGGCAAAGGTGGATGTGTTTAAATACTTGGGATCAATAGTTCAGAGTAATGGTGAGTGTGGAAGAGGGGTGAAGAAGAGTACAAGCAGGATGGAATGGGTGGAGAAGAGTGTCTGGGGTGATTTGTGACAGATGAGTACCAGTAAGAGTGAAAGGGATGGTCTACAAGAGGGTAGTGAGACCAGCTATGTTATATGGGTTGGAGACAGTGGCATTGACAAAAAGGCAGGAGTTAGAGCTGGATGTGTCAGAGTTAAAGATGTTAAGATTTGCACTGGGTGTGATGAGGGTGGACAGGATTAGGAATAAGTATATTAGAGTTTCAGCCCAGGTTGGAAGGTTTGGAGACAAAGCCAGAGAGGCAAGATTACATTGGTTTGGACATGTGCTGAGGAGGGATGCTGAGTATATTGGGAAAAAGATGCAAAGGATGAAGCTTCCAGGTGACAGGAAAAGAGGAAGGCCTAAGATAATGTTTATGGATGTGGTGAGAAAGGACATGCAGGTGGTTGGTGTGACAGAGCAAGATGAAGAGCACAGGAAGAAATGGAAACAGATGATCCGCTGTGGCGACCAGTAATGGGAACAGCTGAAAGAAGATGATGAGGGTACTTGAAATGACTGATACAGGACCATTTTCTGCAAATACCCTGTACCACTAGAGGAAATTATAATGCAGGAATGCATAATCATAGCACATTACAAGAGAGTTAATCTAACAGCTTGCCCCTTACTGTATAAGAGACCTCCAATTTGAGAACTTGTCTATATCACCCTATTCCAGCATTCTTGCCTGATGTCAGACAGGGGCCACTTTACTATTATCACTTAAGAGTTCATCTGTTTCTTGTGTCCACGCTATCCTCATGACCAATTCCTCTGGAAGGATTGCTTTTACTTCTGTCCTTAGCATCTGGTGTGTCTAATTCTACAAACCCCAGAGATGTGGAGCAAGGAAGAGTTATTAAAGTACTTTGCATTTCATGATGGATTAATCTTTTATTTTTTACCTAGTCACCTGGTCTGCTACAAAGACACACAGTTGTATTTCTTCATGAATGTACCATATACTTTCATGTCTGCCAAATGACTTTGTGCCATTTATTTTTTTAAATCTTTATACCTTTATTCTCTGTTTTACAAGTCTCACTTTCATAATTTTTATTTTAAAGATATTTTATTAATAATAAGAAAGAAATTATATAAATTATGCAATCTGCATCCTTGGTGCACTATTCTTTTATATGCCAGTGGCTGTCCAGTTTTACTATTAAATCTTGTCATCTCATTCAATGTTATACATTACTCAGAGCCCAATATTGTTTATTACAGGTTTCTGTTTTTCTGTTTCATTGCCAAATATTTTTTATTCATACTTCGTTTTGCTTGTCCAAAACAGGGATACATGTTCATACACACCATTGTACAATCTCAACAAGGTCACTAGACCTTACAGAAGCATAATGCTTTTCTAATCAGATTACTCAAAAATTTCTATTAGCTTCTTATGTGAAGTCAACATATTATTTTATACATCATCTGATTCCAAAATTGAATATATATATATACACCACCACACACACACACACACACACACACACACACACACACACACACACACACACACACACACACACACACATATATATATATACATATATATATATATGTATATGGGTCCCCTACACATGATCAAAATTTCAGAAGCATGAAACCAATATGGCCGAGACCATATGATCGATTTTTGAAATTTTGATCATGCAGAATGGCCATCTCCGTACAGTGCGGAATGAGAAGATTCCCATATTCTGCACTGTAGTGCAATGTCGAAGTTGGTATGTTTAAATTGCAGGGAGTACAGAGGGGTTTGCCCCCCTGCTAGCAATGTGTAGGTAAGTCTTCATTTTTTTTTTCTTGCATGTTCGAAATTGCAAAAGTCGAACATATGGTTTCGGCCGTATGGGTTTTGGCTCTTTGAAATTTTGATCATGTATAGTAGACCCATATAGAATCTACCTGAGAACAATGAAAGCTAAAAATGCCAACAATGAGAAGACCGATACTGGAAGACTGACAATGGAAAGGAGGAAAGGTCCTTTTGCTCCTATTTTAGTTACAAAAGATACAGCTGCAATGAGGCAAAATACTAATGTTGATACTGATCAATACAGTGCAGGGTTAGTCACCACTTTTAACAAACATTCAGTTTTAATCAAGGAAATTTTTGCCAAAGAATGGAATGCCTTTTCAGAAATTTCGGATTTGGAAGGCATTTTGACAAAGAAGTAACATACACCTATCGAAAAGGGAGAAATATAAAGAATATTTTAGAGTATGGTCAAAAATTAAACAAAATAAGTAGGAACAGTAAAGCCAAGAAAGGACTGTTTAAATGCGGTAGGTGTAACTATTGCACCTATTTACAGACTGGTAGTTCAATTTATTTAGAGGCAAGAAACAAGACATTATTTCTAGATAGTTTTGCAAATTGTGACACCAGTGGTATTATTTATATCGCTATATGCAAGAAATGTTCTTCCTTTTATGTTGGAAAAAGCGAGAGGAAGCTCAAACAAAGGATTTATGAGCACCTTTATGACATCAGAATGAAAAAAGACAAAAATGCATTGAGCAAACATTCTATGAAATGTCAAACAACAGGTTACCAATTTTTTGTGCTTGAAGTAGTTCCCCACAACCCCAGAGGTGGTATGTGGGAAACACTGATTGAATATAGAGAGTTACACTGGCAATTAATACTTGACTCAGGTAGAAACCTGGGATTAAATGATATGGTGTCTCTTGCACCAGTACTTAAATTAAGGGCAGCAAAGCTCTAGGAGTTATCAAGAGTACATTTTAATATGGGTAACATTCATCTCCCTAGGGAATTTTTTAACAATTTTTTTTAACTAACCTTTATAACATTTTTATTAAACCCTTTAAAATCAATTGTTTGGGTAATACAACTAATAGTTTTAAACAACTGTACATTTTAAACCTTTTATTATTAAAGTATTGTGATTTTTATTGTGTTTCTTACACTTGACCACTAGATGGTGTAAACTACTACATAAAGGGAACAGAATTTATGGATTGTCAGTGATAAAATTAAAAATATTTTAAGCAATTTATATTAAAATTATATTTTATTTTTAACAAACATGTATGCATTTTAAAGTTGATATGTATTTAACATTTGATACCATATTCAAATACACTTATTGGTTATTATGGTGATTTTTAGTATCCAAATCATTTAGGGTAATTCTTCTGTATTTCACAGTATGATTGGTTTATTCAAATGTTAATTGCAGAGAATACACTATATAAGGAAAGGTTGTACCATGGTGGTCATTACTGATGAAGTTGATGACGAAACGTTGTGTCTTAACAAATGTATTTTTTTGCTGCTTGTGATTTTGTGGACATCGTTTTTTTGCTGCTATTGTACCTGACACGCAGTGGAATTAAATCTCAACTTGCTTCACATTCTGGGACCTGATTCATTTGTACCTGCAGTTGGTGTTTTTTATTTTTATATATATATATATATATATATATATATATATATATATATATATATATATACATATATAGATATAGATCTACCTGAGAACAACGAAAGCTAAAAACGCCAACAATGAGAAGACTGATACTGGAAGACTGACAATGGAAATAATCAACAGTGCGGAATCCTGACGCTGAAAATACCAACATGCAAAACTAGTGTGACTGTGTAAGTATGACATAGTGACAGATTTTAGGGTTAGGGTGTGGGTAAGGTAAGTGTGCAATAGTGACGGACTTTAGGGTTAGGGTGTGAGTAAGGTAAGTGTGCAATAGTGACGGACTTTAGGGTTAGGGGGTAGGTAAGGTAAGTGTGCGATAGTTATGGACTTTAGGGTTAGGGTGCAGGTAAGGAAAGTGTGCCATAGTGATAGACCTTAGCGTTAGGGTTTGGGTTAAGGTTAGTGCATAGATAGTTGTGTATGTAAGGTTTAGTGCAGGTTTGCAAGGTTTTTGGTGTGCTTGTGTTGTATGTGTGTTTTTCGGAAAAAGATTTGTTTTGTTTTGTTTTGTTGAATGTCGGGAGTGTGGTTTGTTGGGCATGTGAACTTTTGTGTTTTTGAACTGTTGGTGTTGTGGTGTCAGTGATATCATTGTCGGTGTTTTCACTTGGTGTTATGAGGTAGATATATATATATATATATATATATATATATATATATATATATATATATATATATATATATATATATATATATATATATATATATATATATATATATATATATATATATATATATATATAAAACCTATATATATATATATATATATATATATATATATATATTTTTTTTTTTATGTGTGTGTGTGTGTGTGTGTGTATTTATACACATATATAGGTATATATCATACCACAATATCGAATGCCAGTACACCAAGATCAAAAACACTAAACAACAAAACACTGAAACTGCTAGACACCAAACCCGAATATACTGAAAAACAAAATGCTGAACCAGCACACCCCCAAGACCTAAAAAAATTTGTTTTTAATAATTTGCAGGGGAGCTGTGCCCCACTGCACCCCACACATGAGGAGCTGCATCCCCCACAATGTCTAGAAATTAAATATTCCAACTCTGAATCATAATACATTGAAATAATCAGCTGGTAGACGTACTTTGCCATAACACTGACACTTGTAATTACCGACTATCATAACATTGAAAATCACAGTGCAGACAATATATTTCTGTCTCTCCACTGTTGCTGTATACCAACAAAGTGTACATACTTAGTTTTAAAACAACAATGTGGTTTACTTTTCTATGCCATTTATAGTATGACTATAAAGAACTGAATAACCCAGACCTTAACTGTTCCATAAAAACATATTATAACTTTTGCTTCACATTTACCCTTCAGTTTTTATATATAGCACCACTGATTATTTACTTTGCAACATCTCTGTAAATGGTCAATATAACTTTTACTTATTATTTTATCATAAGATAGTTTAATATAAGGTACATTTTATTTTTTATTTATTTATTTTACATTTGTTGACCGGGCTAGTCTAGCTGGATATATTTCCATTTTCAGTAGAGGCCCGGGGAGAAAAGCTCCACACAGAAATACACATAAAAAGCAAAAAACATACAATCAAAAAGCAATATCAACAATAACAAACAGCAATATCAATGTCAAAATAAAAACTTAATTAAGAAAATATATCAAAATTATAACTTGTATAAGTATCAAAAATCCATGTTGAAGGATGAGATGACAGTGTGAATATAGGGTGACAAGTCATTGTACAAAGGGAGTTAGAGGTAGCAAAGGGGTAATTACCAGAGAAAGAGAGCTATATAACTATAAGTGGGTAAGAATGGAAGCAATCTAAGAGAGGAATGTTAACAGTAAAAGCAAAAAGACCTGTTGGATATAAGCCAAAGAGAGGTAAAGGAATAAAAAGGGTTAGAAAAAAAGTTATAAAAAAATTGAGAGAGTGGAGGAAAATTAAGGAGAAGGATAACAGATGTAGGTAGGAAGATTAGTCAGGCTTAATACAGGAACAGAGCCAATGACTTTGGAAGTAATTCTTAATTTCTTGTTTGAAGAGTGGTAAAGATGCGATTAGTGTGATTTCACTGGGTAGCAGATTCCAGCTCCTTCCAATTGTATTAGAGAATAGGGAGTCACCGGCTGAGTTATTGGACTTTGTAAGGCAGGCCATGAGTTTTTTAGAAGATCTAAGGGAGTTGAGATTATTATAAGGGATTAAAAGTTGTGAAAGAATAGGGGTGTTATTGGGCTGGTAGAGTAATTTATGAGCAATGTTGAGTTGGGGAATAAGCAAAAGGTTTTGAAATTCCACCCATCCTAGTTGTTTCAGGTTCACACAGTGGTGTGTTCTGTAAGGGTTGCCAGTGGCAAATCTGGCAATGTTGTTATAAGATGTGGCAAGTTTGTTAAGGTTGGCTTTCTTGAGGTTGGTGAAGATTGGAGAAGCATAGAGAAGTGTAGACATAATATAGGAGTGGGCAATTTTGGCTCTGGCAGAAGCAGTTAGGAAGGGTTTGATTCTATATAAGGACCCAATTTTTCTGTTTACTATTTTAATAGTGTTGTTAATGTGTTGATCAAAAGAGAGATTGTTGTCAATAGTTATTCCTAATAGTTTTGTTGTTGGTTCAGGGGAAATGACAGTAGCATTGTTAGATGAAATAGTGAAATCAAGGGGTGGGGACCGAGAGGTGGGGGTGTAGAGGAGAAGTTTAGTTTTTTTGGCATTAAGAAGAAGGTAGCGTTCAGAAAACCATGTTTCAACAGTGTTGAAGATGCTTTGAGTAAGAGAATAAAGTTCTGAAGTAGAAGATGCTGAGCAAATCAGGGTGGAGTCATCAGCATATTGTATGACGGTTGCTTGAGGAATTGCTAGATGTAGGTCATTGATGAATAGGGTGAAAAGAAAAGGTCCGAGAATTGAGCCCTGAGTTACTCCAATGTTTACAGGTAATTGAGAGGAAGTTTGGTTTCCCCAAAGAACTGCTTGTTGTCTATTGCTAAGATAAGATGTAAACCATTTAATGGCAAGGTTGTCAAAGGAGAGGGATGTAAGTATATTGATTAATATAGAGTGGTTAACCATGTCGAATGCTTTAGAAAGATCAATAAATAGTGCAGAAGAGAGAAGGTTATCGTTGCGGTTCCTATTGATGGTGTCTACAAAGGAAAGAAGAGCAGTGGTAGTACTGTGATGAGGTCTAAAACCATGTTGACAGTTGGCTATTAAGTTATGTAAGGAGAGATGATTTAGAAGTTGCTGGTGTATACATTTTTCCATAATTTTTGCTAATGGAGAAAGGAGTGCAATTTGTCTATAGTTAGAATAGTCGATAGAGTTGCCACCTTTGTGTAAAGGGATAATGTAAGACACTTTCCAGATGTCTGGGATGGTTCCCTCTTGGATTGTCCTGTTTATGAGAATGGAAATAGGATATGCGATAACTTTTGCAGCTTTTTGGAGAAAAAGAGAAGGGAGGTTATCAGCAGAGGGGGTACAAGGCTTGAGTTTATGGATGAGTTTATAGATGAACGAGGTTGAGATAGGTTGTAGTTTTAAGTTAGGGGAAGAATCAGGTAGGATATGAGAGGAGTTTGATTTTTTGGTGTTCATTTGCTTAGTTAGGGAATGAATAGTTTCAGTAAAGAATAGGTTGAAAGCATTAGCAGTTAAGAGAGGGGTGTCTGGGTCTGCGTTAAGAGGGCTAGGTGTTTTAGCTGAACCTGGGGACAAGAGTTTATTTACTGAGGACCAGAAGGCCTTGGGATTGTTATGATGAGTCTGTTGAAGTTTGCAGTAGAAGTTTATTTTGTCTGCAATTATTGCTTTTTTAGTAAGGTTCCTAAGCTGGCGAAAGTGAAGCAGATCAGGATTATTTCTATAACATCTCCATTTAGTCCAGATTTTATTTCTGGAGAGAATTAGATTTTTGGTTTTTCTTGAGAGCCATGGGGCTATATTGGACTTCATTCTAATGGTACACTCAGGAGCATGTCTATTTAGTATGGATAAGAAACTAGTGTTAAAGTATGATATTGCATTATCAAGAGGGAGTAGTTTTAAGGGATTCCAGTTGGATTCGCTAAGTTCCTTTTGAAATAAGTCTACGTTAAACTGTTTTGTGGAACGTATTTTTCTAGTATTAGGGAGGTTTGTAAGGTCAGTTTTTTCTCTTGCTATATAAGTCAAGGAGTGGTCACTGACATCATCTAGCAGGGTTCCTACTTTGTAGGTATGTTTGGTATTATTTATCAGTATCCAGTCTAGAACACTTTCTTTATTATTAGGCTTATTGATTCTTGTAGTTGAGGTAATGGTTTGGGTGAAGCCTTGGAGGTTCATATGGGAAGTAGGACTTTTGGCATTTATGCTGTTCCAGTCTATATTAAAGTCGCTTAGAATTATAGTTTCTTGGGGGTGGGTTGTAGATACCCAGCTAAGAAAGGCTTCTAAAATGGGTATGTTATTACCTGGGGGTAGATACATACAGATAATGTTAAGGGATTTCTTGGTGTTCAGGTGAAGTTTGATCATAATGGCTTCTACTTTGCTATCCTGGGTTGGGTCTATTGTTAGGGTGGAGATATTTAGTTGATTATTAAAAAGAATTGCTACTCCACCACGTTTACATTTAGTACAGTCAAGTCTAACAATATTATAGCCTTGGGGTATGATTTCTGTATCTTTAGTGTCAGGCTTAAGCCAGGTCTCTGAGAGGCAGAGAATGTCAAAAGAATGGATATCTAGGAGAGCATGAAGGTGAGGTACTTTATTGTTTATGCTTTGAATGTTAAGATGTCCTATTAGGAGAGTATTGTTAAGTTTAGTTTTAGAAGTAAGAGGCAAAGGGTTGATAGGGCCAGGGTTAGGGTGGATGTCTCCATCTTGTAAGGTGTTGTTCATTGGTTTGGATATTGTGTTGCAGTTCAAGTAGGTTCTTAGTTTCAGTTTTCTATTTGTGGATAGGACATGATTAATGTGAGAGAGTCTGTGGAATTTAGGTAGAATATAGTTGGGGGTAGAGGTACTGTTGGAATATGACATAAAAGATATGTACAAACAAGGTAAAGTTTGCTTATGTGATAGGGTATGCTGGCCATAGAGAGGGTTTTCAAAGAAGGTTAGAAGGTAGAATGAGAATAGTGTAGGTAGAGTAAGACAGAAAGTGTGAACATGGTTAGGAAATAGGGAGCCATTATTAGAGAGGAGATAGAAGTAGATAAAGTAAAGAGATTATGTTAGAGGAAAGTAGATAAAATAATGAGATTATGTTAGAGGAAAGGTATAGGGAAATGGAATAGGAAGATGGGAAGAGAATGGACAAAAGAGGATTATAGGTGAGAGAGGCTGGAAATAAGGATGTTAGGCTAGTAAAGGTATAAAAAGAGGTAAGAACAGTGAGGTAAAAGAGTAATAAAAGTAGGATAAGTATAAGAGTAGAAGTGAGAGGGGATAGTACAGAGATAGGGAGAAATAAAGGTGGAGAGGGAGGAGATGAGGGGTGTGGTTAACAAAGAGCGGGAAAGAGAGGGAGCTATATATAGGTTAAGGAGGATGGTGGGTGTGGTCAAAGAGGTATAAGCTTTGGACCCCTGGGGGTGTGTGGGAATTGGGGGTAGGGAGAGGAGCGGAGTGAGCCCGCAGGGCGAACGGAGTGGGAAGAAACCACAGCAGAAAGGATTAGGAGAGGAAACAATCTAAAATGGAGGTAAGAGAGGTCAGGGAAGTTTAAAGAAGGAAGAGTTATGAAGACACCAGGTACATCTAAGAGAGGATAAGTGAGAAGGGCTAAGGCAATGTTAGGTATGCAGTAGGAGTAAAAAGGAGAGGAGGGGTATAGAGGGGGTACTAGGGAAGGATAGAGGGATAGAGCAAAACAATATGAGGAGAGATACAGAGAGAAGGAGAGAATAGTCAAAGGAAGAGTGAGACAAGCAGAGCAAGGATAACAGGTGTAAAATTCACAGAGAAAAAAGGTAGGGGCAATGGTGATAAGATACGAGCAGTGGAGCACAACAGAGGTTGTAATAAGGGGGGGTATGACTGCTGGCAAATCTGGTAGTTACACAAATACACCTAGAAGGTGCAGAGGGCTAGAATATGCAAGACAATAGTTACAGTAGGATAAAAAGTACTTATGTGACATACAAAATTATCCAGTGGCTTTAGTCCAAGGGCAATTTGTTTACCCAGGTGAGGATATACCAGGCAGGTTTGGTAGATGGGTAAAGCTGCTCCTTGTAGTCCAAGGGGGTAATGGCGGGAGTTGGAATAAAATTAAGTGAAGGTATATGTTCTGAATAGCTGGAGAGAGATAACAAGGGATGAAGGAGAATGTTAGAAATAAAACAGGAGGTAAAACAGTGCAGTTTTCACAGTATCAAAAACAGTAGTATGCAACAACTGTCTTGGCAAATGTACAAAGGCATACTTTCAAATAATAAAACACGAGCAAAAAGAGTAATAACAGTGCAATAAAATATAGACAAACTCACAACTGTTCTCTATAATACAGCTATGATGTATTATAACCCACAATAAACAGGGAGAGTATCAGTTAAAAACACATCCTTTCCTTAGAATATATCAACCTCAGGAATTACAATGCTGAAAGAATGACCAAACAGTCATTCAAAACAGTTAATCTCTCTCATAAGACGATGCAGGCTAAGCAGCGATTAAGGAGGGAGTGTCTCTAATACAGTACTATACTACATCTATGGAGATAACTCTGAGGTCCAAAGAAGCGGACAGCGGTAATTCGGGGCCTATGCTAATGATTAACCAAGCAGTACATTAGCTAGTAACAGCGCCTATAAAGCAGCGTACACAATAACGCAGTTAGATAAAAAGGAAAGCAAAGTAATTCTGAAATTTGATACAGACAGGGTTGAATTAGGGGCTAATGCGTATAAGTAACTGAAATGCTAAATTAACTAGAAACATAGTCAAATTAGAGCAGTGCACATAATAACATAGTGCACAAATAAACAGACAGGGTTGAGATAGGGGCTTAGGCTTATAAGTAACTAAAGCTAGACTAACTAGGAACAGCGTCAATAAAGCAACGCACATAGTAAAGGCAAGTTCAGGCAAGGTAAAAATAAACCTGAAAATCTGATACAGACAGGGTTGAAATAGGAGCTTATGCATATAAGTAACTGAATGCAAAACCAACTAGAAACAGCGTCAATAAAGCAGCGCACATAATAACACAACGCACATAATAAACAGACAGGGTTGAAATAAGGGCTTAAGCGTATTAGCAACTAAATGCTAAACTAACTAGACACAGCGTCAATAAAGCAGCGCACTTAATATCACAGTTAGTTAAAAAGAGAAAGCATAAAGACCAGAAACCTGAAATAGACAGAGTTAATAAGGGGCTTATGCGTATGAGAAACTAATCGCTAAATAAACTAGAAACAGCATCAAGAAAACAGTACACTCAGTAACACAATTGCATTTCAAATGGAACAGCACTAATAACGCAGCATACACAGTGGCACAGTTTAGGTTAAAAGAGGTAATGTAGAATAAATCTGGAAGTATCAAATTACCCAACAATGTTGCTCAAACGGTAAAAGCAGCTAACAGATACATAAAATGGAACATACAGGCAATGCAATTAAATATTGACGATACATGTATCAACCCACATAGAGCTTACATAACTATACAGTTGAGGACACCAGGGATTGCACAGCAGCCACGTGATTATGGGGAAATAAAGATGGCGCCTCTAGGGAGCTAGTCCAATATAATAGTTCAGGTAAGGATGAGCTAAGCCGGTGGGAGGGGCAAACCTTATAAGGGTGAAACACAGACCGGAAGACAAGGAAAGCGCGGGAAGAAACCACAGCAGAAAGGATTAGGAGAGGAAACAATCTAAAATGGTGGTAAGAGAGGTCAGGGAAGTTTAAAGAAGGAAGAGTTATGAAGACATCAGATACATCTAAGAGGGGATAAGTGAGAAGGGCTAAGGCAATGTTAGGTATGCAGTAGGAGTAAAAAGGAGAGGAGGGGTATAGAGGGGGTACTAGGGAAGGATAGAGGGATAGAGCAAAACAATATGAGGAGAGATACAAAGAGAAGGAGAGGATAGTCAAAGGAAGAGTGAGACAAGCAGAGCAAGGATAACAGGTGTAAAATTCACAGAGAAAAAGGTAGGGGCAATGGTGATAAGATACGAGCAGTGGAGCACAACAGAGGTTGTAATAGGGGGGGGGGGTTATGACTGCTGGCAAATCTGGTAGTTACACAAATACACCTGGAAAATGCAGAGGGCTAGAATATGCAAGACAATAGTTACAGTAGGATAAAAAGTACTTATGTGACATACAAAATTATCCAGTGGCTTTAGTCCAAGGGCAATTTGTTTACCCAGGTGAGGATATACCAGGCAGGTTTGGTAGATGGGTAAAGCTGCTCCTTGTAGTCCAAGGGGGTAAAGGCGGGAGTTGGAATAAAATTAAGTGAAGGTATATGTTCTGAATAGCTGGAGAGAGATAACAAGGAATGAAGGAGAATGTTAGAAATAAAACAGGAGGTAAAACAGTGCAGTTTTCACAGTATCAAAAACAGTAGTATGCAACAACTATCTTGGCAAATGTACAAAGGCATACTTTCAAATAATAAAATACTAGCAAAAAGAGTAATAACAGTGCAATAAAATATAGACAAACTCACAACTTTTCTCTATAATACAGCTATGATGTATTATAACCCACAATAAACAGGGAGAGTATCAGTTAAAAACATATCCTTTCCTTAGACTATATCAACCTCAGGTAATACAATGCTGACAGAATGACCAAACAGTCATTCAAAACAGTTAACCTCTCTCATAAGACGATGCAGGCTAAGCAGCAATTAAGGAGGGAGTGTCTCTAATACAGTACTATACTACATCTATGGAGATAACTCTGAGGTCCAAAGAAGCGGACAGCGGTAATTCGGGGCCTATGCTAATGATTAACCAAGCAGTACATTAGCTAGTAACAGCGCCTATAAAGCAGCGTACACAATAACGCAGTTAGATAAAAAGGCAAAGCAAAGTAATTCTGAAATTTGATACAGACAGGGTTGAATTAGGGGCTAATGCGTATAAGTAACTGAAACGCTAAATTAACTAGAAACAGAGTCAAATAAGAGCAGCACACATAATAACATAGTGCACAAATAAACAGACAGGGTTGAGATAGGGGCTTAGGCTTATAAGTAACTAAACGCTAGACTAACTAGGAACAGCGTCAATAAAGCAACGCACATAGTAAAGGCAAGTTCAGGCAAGGTGAAAATAAACCTGAAAATCTGATACAGACAGGGTTGAAATAGGAGCTTATGCATATAAGTAACTGAACACAAAACCAACTAGAAACAGCGTCAGTAAAGCAGCGCACATAATAACACAACGCACATAATAAACAGACAGGGTTGAAATAAGGGCTTAAGCATATTAGCAACTAAACGCTAAACTAACTAGACACAGTGTCAATAAAGCAGCGCACTTAATATCACAGTTAGTTAAAAAGAGAAAGCATAAAGACCAGAAACCTGAAATAGACAGAGTTAATAAGGGGCTTATGCGTATGAGAAACTAATCGCTAAATAAACTAGAAACAGCATCAAGAAAACAGTACACTCAGTAACACAGTTGCATTTCAAATGGAACAGCACTAATAACGCAGCATACACAGTGGCACAGTTTAGGTTAAAAGAGGTAATGTAGAATAAATCTGGAAGTATCAAATTACCCAACAATGTTGCACAAACGGTAAAAGCAGCTAACAGATACATAAAAGGGAACATACAAGCAATGCAATTAAATATTGACGATACATGTATCAACCCACATAGAGCTTACATAACTATACAGTTGAGGACACCAGGGATTGCACAGCAGCCACGCGATTATGGGGAAATAAAGATGGTGCCTCTAGGGAGCTAGTCCCATATAATAGTTCAGGTAAGGACGAGCTAAGCCGGTGGGAGGGGCAAACCTTATAAGGGTGAAACACAGACCGGAAGACAAGGAAAGCGCGGGAAGAAACCACAGCAGAAAGGATTAGGAGAGGAAACAATCTAAAATGGAGGTAAGAGAGGCCAGGGAAGTTTAAAGAAGGAAGAGTTATGAAGACACCAGGTACATCTAAGAGGGGATAAGTGAGAAGGGCTAAGGCAATGTTAGGTATGCAGTAGGAGTAAAAAGGAGAGGAGGGGTATAGAGGGGGTAATAGGGAAGGATAGAGGGATAGAGCAAAACAATATGAGGAGAGATACAGAGAGAAGGAGAGGATAGTCAAAGGAAGAGTGAGACAAGCAGAGCAAGGATAACAGGTGTAAAATTCACAGAGAAAAAGGTAGGGGCAATGGTGATAAGATACGAGCAGTGGAGCACAACAGAGGTTGTAATAGGGGGGGGGGTATGACTGCTGGCAAATCTGGTAGTTACACAAATACACCTAGAATGTGCAGAGGGCTAGAATATGCAAGACAATAGTTACAGTAGGATAAAAAGTACTTATGTGAAATACAAAATTATCCAGTGGCTTTAGTCCAAGGGCATTTTGTTTACCCAGGTGAGGATATACCAGGCAGGTTTGG
>NC_056741.1:1047962851-1047970351 GCF_019279795.1 Protopterus annectens
AGAGAGGAAAAATAGAGGTGAGTGCTTCAAGTGCAGGAAAAAGGGACATTTAGCGAGGGATTCTAAACAGAACAAAAAGGTAATTACAGAAGATAAGGGAGATGAGGACTGACTATATGATAGTGAAGATACATCATGCGAAAGTCAGAAATCATCAGGAGAAGTTAATAAACAGAAAACAAATATAAATGTGATAGAAGGAATAGAGGAAGTGCAAGTAGATATGGAAAATGAAGAAAGTGAAATTTTGGATTTAGCGTTATTGAGCCTAGAGCTCTACTTAGCAGATACGAAACCGGAAGTTACACTTCTGGTGGAGGGGAGGGAAGTCAAATTCCTGTGTGACTCAGGAGTGTCACGGACCCTGATACACCCCTCCAAGTTACCAGAACATTCTGAATCACCTGATTATATACTAGTGAAAGCTGCAAACGGACAGCTATACAGGGAACCACTTTCCCATGATATAGCAGTAACTGACCCTGTTTCAGGTATGACGCAAAGAAGTAAAATTGTTGTTTCTGCAAAGTGTCCAGTGAACCTATTGGGCAGGGACCTTATGCAGATATTTGGCATATCAGTAGTTCTGACTGTGCAGGGTATGGAAGCTCAGAGGCAAATGGATACTTTTGTGGTGCGATCAGAGGGTGAAACTTTTTACTGGTACAGCCAGGACCTAGTCACGACTGTCCAGGGGCAGTAACCGAGGAACTGATGAATGTAGCCATCAGTAAATCCCCCTCCCTCGACATGGATCAACAGCATTTGTTACACTGTACTCTATACTACTGTACTGCACCAGGACCTGATAGAGAGTACGAGCGGGAATTGTTCAGAAATCGTGCAACTAGATTGGTTTTGCGTACTTTGTACTGGGATACTGAGGGGAACAGTGTAGTTAGCTGTTCATTACCTCAAGAATTCCACGCATTATATAGATCAAATCGATTACCATATGTCAGCTTGACAAAGAACAAAATTGTAAAATGGGCAGACTTAGGAGAAAAGGTGACAAGATGGGAGAAACAGACTGACTTAGAACTGTCAGAACAAGGGATACAGAAACAAAAACTGAATTGGTTGACAGACACATCCAGCTGTACACTTGCAATCTAGCGAGGACAGCTGATTAGCATTTTTATCAGAAGAAGAATAAAAAGCCTTATGTGAAATTCCAATGACTCTTTGGTCGACAGGAAAGTCAGATGTAGGACTTATTCGAACAGTAGGACCAGTTACAATTACACCAAAATTGGCATTTAGGCCACAGAAAAGACAATACCCTTTGAGAAAAGATGCAGAAATAGGAATCAAGCCTATAATATTAGCATTACTTAAAGAAGGAGTACTGGTAGAATCTCCGGATTCACCATGTAATACACCCCTATTTCCTGTTAAAAAAGCAAACAGGGAATGGCGGATGGTTCAAGATTTACAAGCTGTGAATAATGCAGTGATACCCAGAGCACCCACGGTGCCAGACCCACATATTTTGTTAAACGATTTGAAACCGCAACAAAAATATTTCTCTGTGGTAGATATCAGTAATGCTTTCTTTTCAATACCTATACATCCTGATAGTCAATATTGGTTTGCATTTACATTTCAGGGTAAAAGGTATACCTATACTCGACTACCACAGGGATATTGTGAGAGCCCAACAATATTTGCACAAGAAATTGCTAGCAACCTGGCAGGGTTTACCCCACCGGGAGGTAGTCAGATTCTACTTTACGTAGATGACATCTTGCTAGCAGCCCCCACCCAGCAGCAGTGCAGGGAGGATACTGTAGCGTTATTGAACTTTTTAGCAACACAAGGACACAAAGTAAATAAAAGTAAGTTACAACTTTGGAAAAAGAAAGTTAGATACCTAGGATATGTAATATCCAATCAGGCGTAGAATATTAGACAAGGATAGAAAAACAGCAATTTTGCAAGCACCCAAACCAGCAACCAAGAAGGAAATGATGTCCTTCTTGGGAACAACTAATTTCTGTCGGAGCTGGATACCAAATTATGCTTTGGAATCTGCTCCACTGACTGACTTGATATATAAGACACCAATGGCAGCACAAGATATTTTACAATGGACACCTGAAGCGGAAACAGCTTTCTGCAGGTTGAAGCAGTTGATAGCTTCTTCATTAGTTTTAGGACTCCCAAATTATCACAAACGGTTCTTTCAGACTTTAGATTGCAAGCAAGGATATATGACTTCAGTACTGACACAACAACATGGGGATAAGCAACGCCCCATAGCCTACTATTCATCGCAGTTAGACCCAGTGGTGCGATCTTTGCCTCACTGTGTACAAGCAGTAGTTGCAGCTGCAATGGCAGTACAGGCTTCAGCCTCAGTGGTGTTATTCCTCTCAAACTGAGACTGCCTCATGCAGTCGCAATAATTTTACTGCAAGAAAATGTAGCATATCTCTCTCCTGCTAGGCATCTTTCATGTATGACTATACTGCTGAGCCAACCTCACATGACAATTGAACGATGTACAACATTAAATCCATCAACATTACTTCCAATTTCTGTGGATGGCACACCGCACAGCTGCCTGCAAGAGATTGAACAGTTAACCTTGCCTAGACAAGATCTTACAGATATGCCCATGGATGATGCCGAGGTGACATATTACGTGGACGGCTCATGCAGAAGGGGTCCTACAGGGAAGAATCTAGTGGGGTATGCAGTAGTTACAGACACAGAGATTTTAGAAGCTCAGCCCTTACCACATAACTTGTCTGCACAAGCAGCAGAGTTGATAGCTTTAACACAAGCATGTACTTTAGCAAAAGACAAATGTGTAAACATATATACTGATAGTCAGTATGCTTTCTCTACAGTACATGTATTTGCGCAACAATGGAAAAATAGAGGGATGATAACATCTAGTGGAAAACCAATTAATCATGCGCAATTTATTTTGGAATTATTAGAATGTATTCAGTTACCTACCAAAGTAGCTATTTGTAAATGTGTAGCTCATGCAAAACAACAGGATAAGATTTCGAAAGGAAATGCGAGAGCTGATGTAGCTGCAAAGCAAGCAGCCTCAGACTCAGAAACTTTACTTTTGAATGAGGAATTACAACCCTCTGAGGTTTTAGATTTAGACATGTTAAAAACAATGCAGACGCTTACTACAAAAGCAGAAAAACAGAAATGGGAAAAACAAGGCGCAATTCTTGAAAATGGACTGTACATTTCCAAAGAGAAAAAAACAATATTGCCGTCTAATTTATTTAGATATGCAGCTTTGTTGAGCCATGGGCAGTGCCATGTCTCAACAGGGGGGATGGTACAGTTAGTAAACCGAATATTCCAAACATATGGATTCACAAACTATACAAAAAAATGTTGTGCAGCTTGTCATACTTGTAACAAGCATCATGCACAAGGGGCATTTAAACCTAAGCAAGGAAGTTTTCCTATACCACCGTATCCGTTCCATACTATTTGTATGGATTTCATAGAATTGAATAAGTGTGAAGGGAAGAAATATTGTTTAGTCATTGTAGATATGTTTTCTAAATGGGTAGAAGCTTTTCCAACCAAAAATCCGGATGCAGCAACAGTGGCGAAAGCCCTGATAAAAGAAGTAATCCCTAGATTTGGCATTTTGGAAAGGATTTATAGTGACAACGGCACAAATTTTGTAAACCAGACAATCCAGCAACTTGGGAGATTTTTTGGTATCTCCTTGAAAAACCATTGTGCCTACCACCCACAGTCAGCAGGACTGGTGGAAAGGTACAATGGTGCCCTTAAGAATAAACTTAGGAAGTTAGTTGAAGAAACCCAAAATAATTGGATACACTGTCTGCCTTTAGCACTGCTGAGTATGAGAACAGTTCCAAATGTGAAGGGTTTGACTCCCTTTGAAATGATTTTTGGGAGAGCATATTATGTGCCTCAGTGGAAAGCTCTCATGCCTGCAGAGCAAGAGGCTGACAGTTCATTAGCTGGTTATATGAGGAAACTGTTAACAAATAAATCTGTTTTGCAGTTTAACTCTTTTTCAGATAAGGAACAGACCAGACTGGTGGAAGCAGTTTTGGCCCCAGGACGTGGGTGTGGCTGAAAGTGATGAAAAGGAAGAATTGGGTAAGTCCAAAGGGGGAAGGGCCGTACCAGGTTCTGTTGGCAACGCCTACTGCAGTCAGAGTGGCTGAGAGGACGTCCTGGGTTCATTTAACGCACTGCAAACCGGTAAAGAACTTTCAACTTGATAAAAACTTTGTGACTGATATACAACAAGGGCAAAATGGCCAAAAACAAAGCAAATAGAAATTTAGATCAACCCCAGAGATGTTGCATAATTATTTTGCTGAATATACATTTATTGACTATAATTGTGACAATTTTCCTCTTGTTGTGGTTTTTCCTACACTCAACCACACAAGTGAAAGTGGGAAGGCGTGACGAAAACGTCTATAGACTGGCATCCAAATTTTAACACATACCTAGCCATGAAGCGTGTATATGCAGAGACTATGAACATTTCAAATTGCTGGGTTTGTACAGCTATACCAACAGCATATGGAGGACTGATAATGTTCACTGTCCCTTTGGGGATAAATGAAACTTGGGAGAATTTACTCTTTGATACAGGAACTGTGAGATCACAGGACAAAATAGCTTTATTTTTACCTGTCACACAAAAAGGAATTGTATGTTTTTACAAAATGATACTCTCCAGGTGGGCTGGAGCAATTGTAATATAACTATATCTTACCGGTGTTATATTAAGAATAGTAATGGCAATATTCTTTGCAATACTAATTATGACTCGTATTTGAACTCACTGAAAACAACCATGAATGACATTCGCAAGAATCCTGTTTTATTTAAACAGTTGTCAGTTATAGACCAGAAAATGTTTCATGCAGGGTTAATGCGTATTAGTACTAAAGTAGAAAACTGTTATTTTATTTGTGGGAAAAAAGCATATAAATGGTTACCTGAAAATTGGTCCGGCAGTTGTTTTTTGGGTTGTCTGGTTCCGGCAATAAGACATACTGCAGAATTACCTTTGGGTAAGATACGAAACGTGAGAGAAGTAGCTCGGAAACCTGGAGGTCCAGTCGAGAAACCTGTAAATCCAGTTGGACGGATTGAGGCTGGCTGGAAAGACCATAATAACGTAAAGGATAAAAGTAAATTGACTCATATGGACTTGAGTGACAGTGTTATATCTTGGGCAGGAATATTCCCAGCATATGGAGCAGTCAAATCGATCTGGGAGCTGAGGAAGTTGTTGAAACTTCTCGAAGTAATGAGTAATGTGACTTTCTCTGCCCTAGAACTGGTGACTGATGAACTGAATGCAAAGAGAACTGTTGTGTTACAAAATCGAATGGCTCTTGACTTCACCCTAGCGGCGAGAGGTGGTACATGCTCGCTTATCAAAGAAGAATGCTGTGCGTATATACCAGACAATAGGCATGAAATTAACAATCACCTAGAGGTAATTCAGCAAGTATCAGCCATGACTGAACCAGGCCCAAACCCACTGACGAACTTTTTCCAGAATCTATTCGGGGGTGGGGTTCTATCCTAATGAATATTCTGATTGCCATTTGTGTGGGTATACTCCTAATAGGAGCATGTGTTTGCTGTGGAATTCCCTGCATGAAAAGATTAATCAAAGATTGTATTGATGTATCTGTTACTGAAACTTTGTACCAAGATATTGAGATTGAATGATTGATCTCAGATGAAATTTTTTCTGAAGTATAGATCAAATGACTCACCTAGCTGAAAATCCTTAGTGGAAGAGGTTAGGAGATGAAATGACATTATACATACTTCAAAATAGAATAAGAAGTATTAATAGGAGGGAAAATGTTAGAAAAATATGTATTTGGATATATGTGAAATGCTAGTTTAAAAATAAAGTAGTATGTAATGCATTTTCTTCTATTAATCATATAACAGAAAGGATAAATTCATGTGTAAATGCAAGTAGTTTTGAAACTGCAGTGTGGCTTGTAGCAAATTGACCTCCGACCCTGGCAGTTGCTAGCTTAGCAAGTTTCAATGTTTATGCTTTTCACAAGTGATTATCTGCTGGTTCAGGAAATTAAATATGTGAAATAATGAAATCTTCTGCTCTTTCCTGCTGGGATGATTTGGCCTTGTATATGTGTTACTAAGATAGCATGCAGCTGGTGGGAAAGTGTTACAGTGAACAAAGATGTGTATTAGAAGACTGAATCTGCTATTGTATTCGAATTGATGTAAAACCTTGAAGAAGTAACTTTACAGAAAGACATTATGTCTGAACAGGTGGATAGCAAGGCCGTATTGTTACCAGAGGAAAACTTTTTTAAAATATACAGCATCAGCAGTTTTTATGAATAGAGGACTGTAAGCTAAAGTGATGTAGATGCCCTGTGACATACCACGTCAATAAGGTGGGCACAACTTGAATGTAAAGACTATAAAGTCTGTGTACTTCCTGTTTCATGTTAGACAAAATTCTGTACTTGTACGTTTTTTGCCTCCTGGTGTACACTAGTAAAGTTTTGAACCCGAACCTCCTGTGTATTGAATTCTTGATTTTATTTAACACAAAGGCATCATGAACTCAAAACTCTTGCACCCCCTGATGAGGCATAGCAGATTACAACTCCTACACCCTCATGACTACATATATACATATGTCTGTGTGTGTGTGTGTGTGTGTGTGTGTGTGTGTGTGTGTGTGTGTGTGTGTGTGTGTGTGTGTGTGTGTGTGCGCGTGCACGTGTGTGTGACTCCGCCATAATTGAGCTGTGGTGTTTAAAAAAAGATCAAAATAAGCCAACAAGTAGAAGTTAACACCACTAGCAAGCTCTCGAACCTGAACTGCGATAAAAAGACTTCAAGCATGTAACAATAAAAACTTTCGTTCAGGTTCAAGTTAAGGCAGACAGTCTCTCCAAACAAATAATGTCACTTATATAAGTGCCGTCTATTCAGACCCAATAGCTGTGATCAGTTCAGATATCACCGGAAACAAATGTCTATTCAGACCCCATAGAAAAGGAATTCAGAAATGTCTTCAGTAATCCACTTGTAGAACTTATTATTAAACAGAGACTTTATTGAAATAAAGTAAAGAAAGGTAAGTGCTTTCGCTGTATAGCTTTTTCAAACCATCATCTCTATATACATAATGGACACTATATATACTCACATCAAATTCAAATCAGTTAATAATTGATGCAATTAACCACTCAATTTAAATTTTTAAAGAAATACATGTATATAAATTAAAATACATATATTATATGTCTTCATGTTTGATTATATAGTAATATGTATAAGTATATAAAAAATATATACATACTATATATATACACATGGTGAAAACATATAAAAACATATAAAAAGGATATATAAAAAATATGTATAGACAATAAATAGGTATACTTTCTCTTAGTACATCTTTATACATCTTTATAAAAATTCATCATTTTATATATGTACATAAATTAACAGTGA
>NC_056741.1:1047980351-1047987851 GCF_019279795.1 Protopterus annectens
TGCTTCTACATGTCACTACAGTACCCTGTCGTCTTTCAAGACTGGCTCCTACTTGAGTCTGGTAAGTCCTAACTAGTGTATGGATGGAGGTATTCGTGGATGCTTTTTGTGCCACCATACTACCTTTTAGTGTGATTGTGGCATTATCTCTAATTTCTGGCATTTCAAAGTAGTGCTGGAAATCTTCACATATACTTTGGAGGACTCTGACAGTAATTTGTGCCCTAACAATGCCATGGCACATCTGCTGCTGGACAACCAATGGTTTACACATTTTGTGGAGTACCTGTGACAAATTGTTGTTCCTGGCACCCATTTGTAAAGGTGCCATTGTGGACATTGTTACCTCTGAATGCTTGCCATCATTCTGAAAGTGTTTGTCTAGGTTTGATGATACTGGTGTAGAGGTGCATGGTGTTCTCTCTATACAAGCTGAAGTGTAATATCAGCATTTGACTTTGTGATGCACTGTCACTTCTTACAGAGTTGTTAACATATTGTGGGGTGTGAGATCCTCACATTAAACTTGGGGACTGCATGTCACATTCCTCAGGCTGCCTTATAAATATAACTACATTACCATCATCATTTTCAACAGCCATTTTGCTGCTGACATCTACTTCAAATGTATTCGTATAGTGGAACCACTTGTTTCTGATATTGACCCTGTAAAAATTATTTGAAAACATTACCAGTAGCATACACTACTGTATGATGGGTAAGAAGGTGTGAGGGCACTTAACATGCTCATTGTTTTCATTGTTATTCTGTGCAGATGTAGAAGATTCACCTATTAATAGTAATTTTTGTCTGTTTAATTTAATCATTCCTTGTCAGTTTTCACTTCTCTATTTAAATATGTGTTACTGTTTTTCAACCAAGATTCCTGAGCAGATGGTTGTTGCTACTGCAGACATTGGTAATAGCCAGTGTCCACACCACCTCTGATTATTCCAGTCTCATCTTCTTTGTCACAGTTATCCTCATGGATGGAAAGGAGTTATTCCTCCTCTGGTGTTAAAGGAATAAGAGTTGGAACCACCCACACCCCCACAGTCTGGTGGCTATTGTATTCTTATTCGCCTTGGCTGTAGCATGTCCTACGCTATCATTTGGCCTGTTCTTGCACTGTATTAACATGTTGTCACTTCCACTTACCAATGTCTGTTACAACTTGATTCTAGGCTTTTGCCTTCTAAGAGGTTTTATGCACCCCTTTACCAAACAGATGTTTGCCATATTTCTTAAAGGCCGCCATGAAATTGAGGTTTTCCTCATTGATGAAGTGCTTTCTTTGTCTTCAGTTTTGCATCATTACTACATATAACAATATGCCACAGTCAAAAAACTTTGGAAGTAATCATCAGTCAAACAAACTAACAAATGAAATCATGCCTGCCATCTTCAGGGGGGGAAGCATTGGGTGGCGCAATACACTTAATTAAATACACATGCAGAATCTTACTCCAGTCAAGTAAATTTGTGCTGAAGTAATATTTACATTATCATACATATATTTTCAGTAGTAAGGATGCAGTTTGTTAGCAGATCCACCCATCCACCAGCCCCTGCCACTTTCTTTCAACCATAAGCCTGTTGTTTTTCATCCAACACTGGCACTTGGAAATCTTACATTAAACACACCTGAATGTTGAGCCAACAAAGCATCTTTGCCACTTCAGTACTTCACAATTAAATCACTGCATTTCTATTTCTAATTGTATGCTTAATCACTAAGTGACACCAAAATTAATTATTTTCTCAGTGATTGCTTATAATTTTCACCACTGCTGTAATGATGAACTGAACTCAGCAATTATACTTCATTTGAACTGTTTCATTTTAATTTTCAATACTTCTGTTATTTTTTTCTTACATTAAAACATCTGCAGTTTCATAAGTTATTTGCTGCCTAACTCAAGTAATCATAGGTTAATACAGCAGCATTAAACTTACTGAAGTAAGTTGAGGGTCATTTATACATTTTGTATGCAAATTTGGCTATTGTAAAATGTATCTATACAAATTGCAATTATATGAAAATAAACCTGTCAGATGGAGTGGATAAAAACTTTTTAATCCAAATCACTGAGCAATAAAACACTGTAGAAACACTGTATAAAATAAGAACAAATGAAAACAGATGAGCGCTTTCACACCATCAAGGTGCTTCATCATATCTAACAACATAACAACTTCAGCCTGTTTAAATAGCCCTCTCATCTCTTCAAACTGTGCTGGTCTTAAAGGTATATACTCATTAAGGCCTTGACCACATGTAGCCCTGAACAATAAAATCCAATTCATCTCAGATACTCTGTATAAGTTCTAACATGACGCTGTCTCCAATCTAACCTCAACCAGTCTATCACCATAAACTTGAAGCTATGTGAAGTCACTTCTGATTTAATGTGTTTAAACAGAGCACTATTCATACTTAGAGATGCTATAGAGATGCTCTCTAACCCTACCCTTCAAACAACTATTTGTTTTCCCAACATAGAAACATTGGCAAACATCACAGATGGCAAGGTAAACAAAAGTATTGGAAGAACAACTACCTTGAACCTTAAATTCATAAAAATGCCCATTATCTGGATGGTGGAAGCAGTTGTTGCTACTTATATAATTGCAGATATTACATGCTCTGCACTGAAAAGTACCATATCCACCAGTAAGAGATCACTCATTCCAGAGCTTAATGATTTAGAGCACAACACTGTCTTCAATGATTTACCATTCTTAAAAGCAAAGCTAGGAGCATCTCCTAACACCTCTTTGTACTTAGCATCAGACATTAGAAACTTCTAGTTTCTCTTTACTATATCACAAATATGGTGGGAGTCACTAAATACATCACAGACATCCTCGCCTGACCTTTCGTGGTGATGACTTTTCTATCTCCCACCTGTTACCCACTGGAAAATAAGGAGTAGCGCTTTCTGATCTGTGTGATATTACTTCATTTTTTTGCTTCATAAATAATAGACTCCATGTATCCTCTCTGAGTTAACCTACCAGCTAAACCTTCAAAGGCCTCAAGCATATCACTGCCTCATTCATGCAGTCTAGCACATCTAAAAAACTGTCCTTTTACAACATTCCATTTAAACAAATCTGGGGTGTACTTCAGAAACAACTGAGTACTCAGTACACCTGACAGATTATTAATCCTTACATCTAAAACTCAATGGAATCCACAGCAAAACTCAAGATAAATTTTAAAAATGAAGTGCTATTCTGTAAATGTAAGACAAAATCTCTCAACAAATCAATAGTCCCTGACCAAATAAAAAATAAATCATCAACAAAACATTCATAAAACAAAATATTAACAAAAATTGGATTAACAGTGTTCAAAACATGCTCAGATTCCCAATGTGAAAGAACAGCATTAGCGTAGCTGTTTGCACAAATCATGCCCATAGCTACTCCCACATCCTGCCTGTAATACTTGTCTGCAAAAACAAACACATTGTTACTAAGAATAACATCTAACAGGGCACAAATTAAATAAATATTCTAAAGAGTGTAGTCACAATTTTCAAGTAGAAATGATCTAGTATATTCTTTTCCTATTTCATCAGGTATAACCATAAAAAGTGACACCACATAGGATCATAGGAAGTTACTAGGCTATTGGCCCTGAGGCCCTTACAAGCCTAGCCAAGACTTTAGCCCATATTCTGAGAAGTCAACACCCGGTGCCCCTGTCCAGCAGGGACACAGGTGAAATCCCAGGGGTGTATTGTCTGTTCCTCCACCCAGTTATCCAGGTTGCACTTAAAAAGATTTAATGAGGTACTCTGCTTGACATGGAGTGGGAGTATATTCCACAGAAGGGGAGTCTCTGGTATACTGTCCCACCAACAAATCCATTGATGTCACAGACCAGGTTGAGGTTGCGAGAGCGGGTTACTCGAATGGAGCTTGACTTGCGGATATGCAGCAGTCTCATCAAGGTGGGGTCTGAGAATACTCTGTATGCCAGACAGAGGTCACCTCTGAGTTGTATGTAGGAGACTGAACAGAGGGACACAGAACCTATCTGTGTAGGATAGATGTTTGAGGCCCTGGACTCTCCTGGTGAGGAACCTCTGTGGTCTCTCCAGCTGCTACATATGCTTTGTGAGGTACATGCCAAAAGGGGCATTGTACTCAATAATGGGTCTTATAATGGAAAAATACAGAGATGTTATGACCACCTTGTCCCTGGATGAGATATCCTTACTAATGAGGTGGATTAAGGGGTACCAACTAAAAAATTCAACATTATTGACTACTACATATATGCAACCCTTCCAAAAAATGCTTGGTATCTCTCAAAATTGTATCCCTGCATTCTAACAGTGGTGCACAGAATTCTTATGCATTTTGGGAAGACCATAAAATATAGGTATTTTTCAGAAATTCCTCCAAGAAAAAATCATGCAATTTTTTTAATCACCCCTTCCATTAACATATCATGAATTGCAGCATGCACATTCTCAACTATCTTATCTACTTTAGGTTTATCACATTCAGAATAAGTATCAGAGTCATTGAGCATTTGAAACATTTTGGCTAAAATATAAAAACTCTGTGAGAAATTTGTCACTGAGACTTTTGTTTGAGAGAAATACAGTTATTTTAGTAAGAAATGGAATCATTATTTTTTTATAATTTGACTAGAGCGCAGTTTGAAGCACTTACTGATTTAGTTAAGAATGATAACTTGTATATGCAACCTGCTGATAAGGACAGGAAGATTGTGGTGATGGATACTGAGTTTTATCTATCCAAAATGTTTCAAATGCTCAATGACTCTGATACTTATTCTGAATGTGCTAAACCTACAGTTGAGAATGTGCATGCTGCAATTTATGATATGTTGATGGAAAGGGTGATTACTAAAAAGTTGTATGATTTTTTCACAGGGGAATTTCCAAAATTACCTATACTTTATGGTCTTCCAAAATGCATAAGAATCCCATGGATCCACCCATGAGACCTATAGTTTCAGTTACCGGGTGGGCCATAGAGCCACTGTTCTGGTTTGTCGAAAGAAGTATTAGACCAATGTTAGAATACAGGGATACAATCTTGAGAGAAACTAAGCATTTTTTTGGAAAGGTTACATGGATGGAGTACAGTCAATAATGTTGAAAATGTTTTGATGGTAACCCATGATGTGGTGTCACTTTTTATGGTTATACTTGATGAGATAGAAATAGAATAAGCTAAATCATTTCTCCTTAAGAATTCTGACTACACTCCTGAGAGAATTTATTTAATTTGTGCCCTGTTGGATGTTATTCTTACTAACAATGTGTTTGTTTTTGCAGACAAGTATTACAGACAGGATGTGGGAATAGCTATGGGCAGGATTTGTGCGAACACCTATGTTAATGCTGTGCTTGCACATTGGAAGTCTGAGCATGTCTTGAACACCATTAATCCATTTTTTGTTAATATTTTGTTTTATGGATGTTTTGTTGATTTATTTTTTATTCGGTCAGGGTCTATTGATTCTTATATTTATAGAATAGCACTTCATTTTTAAAATTTACCTTGTGTTTTTCTGTGGATTCCACTGAGTTTTTAGATGTAAGGATTAATAATTTGTCAGGTGTACTGAGTACTTAGTTGTTTTGGAAAAGCTGCAAGAGGAATAATACCTTACATGCTCGCAACATGCACCCCGGATTTCTTTAAACAGAATGTTGTAAAAGAACAGTGTTTTAGATGTGCTAGGGTGCAAGACCAAGACAATGATATGTATGCAGCCTTTGAAAGTTTAGCTGGTAGGTTAACTCAGAGAGGATACAAGGAGTCTATTATTTATGAGGCACAAAATGTAGTGATATCACATAGACTAGGTAGAGCTATTCCTTATTTTTCCAGTGGGTATCAGGTGAGAGATAGACAAGTCATCACCACGAAAGGCCAGGTGAGGATGTCTGTGATGTACTGTATACTAGTGACTCCCACCGTATTTGTGATATAGTAAAGAGGAACTGGAAGGTTCTAATGTCTGATCCTAAGTAAAAAGATGTGTCAGGAGATGCTCCTAGCTTTGGTTTCAAGAATGGTAAATCATTGAAGACACTGTTGTGTTATAAATCAAGTTCTGGAATGAATGATCTAGGTACTGGTGGATATGGTACTTTTCAGTGCAGAGCGGTAATATCTGCAATTATATAAGTAGCGACAACTGCTTCCAACATCCAGATACTGGGTATTTTTATGAATTTAAGGTTTGAGCTAGCTGTTCTTCCAAGAATGTATACCTTGTCATCTGTGATGTTTGCTAACGTTTTTATGTTGGGAAGATGGATAGGTGTTTGAAGGATAGGGTTAGAGAGCATTCCTATAGCATCTGTAAACTACGTATGAATGTCTAAACTCTGTCAAAGCACATTAACTCAGAAGGGACTTTGCATAGCTTCAAATTTATGGTGATAGACTGGTTGAGGTTAGATAGGAGAGAGGATGATGTTAGAACTTATACAGAGTATCTGGAGATGAATTTGATTTTATTGTTCAGGACTATATGTGGTAAAGGACTTAATGTGTATATACCTTTAAGACCAACCCTCAAGTCATGTAGTTTGAAGATATGAGAGGGCTATTTAAACAGGTTGAAGTTGTTATGTTGTTATATCTGATGAAGCACCTTGAAGGTGTGAAAGTGCTCATCTGTTTTAATTTGTTCTTATTTTATACAGTGTTTCTATAGTGTTTTATTGTTCAGTTATTTAGATTAAATAGTTTTTATCCACTCTGCCTGGCTGTTTTTTCTACATGTTTGGATTCTTTTACCAGCTATTCTGCTTCTTTTTGCAATAATATGTGAATGTTTATGGCAACCTTTGCATGTAATTAAGTTTGCCTATTTATAAATTCAGACTCAGGTTCATGTGAAAGTATTGGAGATAGAAGTAGAATCTACAGCTATCCTCAGCAGACCCCAGAATGCTTAGAGAATGTGCAGGTCACCTTAGTTAGTCTCAAGCCTGACCATGTTTAGAAAAGGCAAAATGGAGTCAAATGCATGTGAGTTTTTAAAACAATTAAACATCATCCCCACATATCTGACATTATTTGGCACTCTATATCACCTCAGAGTATTCAACATTTACTAAAAGTTGTTACACACAAAATAATAGTTATGTCTGCACGCACCCCAAAAAATATTTAATAATTCTGCTATACTGCACAAAGAATTTATAAATGACATTCAAGTGTAATACTTCAAAAAGGTAGCAATGTGCAGTAACAGTAACGATTGCAAGTAGGATATACCCTCATGATTTCGTTATTGACTTGTATCTACCATACAAATGAAATGTGATCTATTTGTTAAAAAAATGAAAACATTTAGGTGACAAAACATTTTTGGTAAAATCAAACTTGCCAGTATTAACAGTGCCAGATCTAATGCCCCCCATGTTTAACTGTATTTGGTCAGTGTGATTTCACACACCCTAAGCATGAATAAAGTAATAAATACAGTGCTTC
>NC_056741.1:1047992851-1048030591 GCF_019279795.1 Protopterus annectens
AAAATAGAATTGCCAAAGATTCCAAAGACAACCACAAGGAATTCTATACGTATGTCAAAAATCAAAGTGGCAATGCTCAGATCTGCTCTGAGCTACAGCAGAATGTATTAAATATACTGATCCCAAGGATATTGCCAATATCCTGGCAGATCGATTCAGTGCCAGTTTCACCCCCACACCCCCTAGAGAGCCCATCCCAGTCCCAGAAGATTGCCAAATTCCAGTCATCACAGCCACACAGGTAAAAACAGCACTCTCCAAAGCTAAAAATACAGCATCCATGGGATCAGATGATATCCCGGGCTTTGTACTACATGAACTACAAAACGAACTGACACCTCACCTAAGCTTCATGTTCAGTCACACACTCACCTCAGGCTTCATGCCCACTGAATGGAGCACAGCTACAGTCATCCCACTTCACAAGGGAGGATCCACCCTGGATCCCGGGAACTACCGCCCCATCAGTCTGACGAGCCTGGTTTGCAAGGCCATGGAATGAAAGCATTATCATGGAACTTATAAATAAGGACATTGGCAACCTTCAAACATTGGACCCCACCCAATTCGGATTTGTGAAGGGCCAATCCTGTCTCCTCAACCTGATAGATTTCTTTGAATCAGTCTCTAGAGCCGTGGACGAGGGTAAAGCAGTCCACAAAGCCTATCTGGACCTTGCCAAGGCCTTTAACACAATCCCCCACTCTGGAATCATAGAAAAACTTACCAAGCTGGGCATTAATCCCTACATCACTTGATGGGTTGCCAGTTGGCTTACTGACAGAACACACACTGTAAAAATATCCGATTCTAGATACAGCTCTAGACAAGTAACAAGTGGAGTACCTCAGGGTTCATTCCTGGGACCGCTCTTGTTTGGCATCTACTTCTCTGAAGTACAGGCCAACACTAAGGGACTCTGGCTAACAAAGTTCACAGATGACTGCAAACTGGGAGCCATTATCAATTCCCCAAATTATGTAGATATCCTACAAAAGGGCCTTACAGAAGCAAATACTTGGTGCCAGAGTCATGTACTCAAGCTCAATGCCAAGAAATGTATAGTTATCCCCTTTGGAAAAAAACACATACCCATGAACTACCACATAGGCGGCAATACCCTAAACACTGAAAGTGTGATGAGACACTTAGGAACACAGATAGACAGTGGTCTCACCTTCGATAACCACATTGCCACAACAGTCAGGAAATCCTTCCATGTGGCACACCTCATCACAAAGGGCTTTTCATCCAGAAAGAAGGAGGTCATTGTCCCACTGTACTCATCCCTCATTAGACCCATTATAGAGTACAACATCCCATTTGGTATGTACCTCGCAAAACATCTGCAACATTTGGAAACGCCTCAGAAATATCTCACTAAATGAATCACAGGCCTAAAGCAGATGCCCTATGCTGACCATCTAAAAAACCTCCAGCTATACTCTGTCGCATATCGCCTACTCAGAGGCGACCTCTGCTTAACTTACAAGGCCATGTCAAACCCTGATCTGTTGGACATGCTCCAACTAAAGAAATCCCAATCTCTTAGAGCCACATGCTACAGGGAACTAAACCTCATTGTCACAATGAACAAGACATGTTGGAGGGATAGGTTCCTAACCCAGAGACTCCCCATACTCTGGAATAGACTTCCCATACATGTCAAGCAGAGCGCCTCTTTGGCCCTCTTCAAAAGTAACTTTGACAATTGGATGGAAGATAGGAAATTCACCCGGGGAATCACATCAGTTACCCTAATAGACAGGGGTCCAGGGAAGTAAACATTGTGGGCATAAACAAGGGAATTGTTATGGCTAGGCGTGTATAGGCCCTAGGGCCGATAGTCTAGTACCAACCTACGAACCTATGATTCATATACTACATGCTTGTTCCTCCATTTAACACAAAGTTGATTTATAGGTGTATTGGAGGAGACAGAAAGGGTGAATGATTTGTTTATGATCAGTTTTATCTGCATTTTCAGTTAACTATTAAGCTAGCTTTAAAGTGGGCTGATGACAGTGGGCTGGAAGAAGAAAATGGGATAGACAGGGAAAGAAAACTGAAAAGATGATTGATCAGATCATGCCACACTGTCTACAGTGAGGTTTGAAGAATGGATTTAAGCTGCTTGCATTGTTTTTTTTCTTTTTTTTTTGTTAATCATAACAGATTCTACATCAAATTATTGAACGTTTTGATACTAATGCTGACATTTTAACATTAAAGATGGTTTCATTCAGTACTGCATTTGAACAGCCACAGATGATATGCACAGGGCAGAACTTAATTCAATGCATTTCAAATGTGATTTTTGTGAGACAGTGATAGCTAGTCTATATAAAATAAAAAGCTGGATGTTGCAGTTATATCAATAACACATGAGAAGATTTTTTATCAGTACATTCAAAGCATGAGTTCGAAAGACTACAGCCTGATTTGTTGGCAGATCTTTGCTCTCTGACATTTCTAAAATTAATTATCAAATGCAAAAGTTATTATTGGAAGTTTCCTAAAGATTGTTATTTGGTTACATTTTATTATAAATATACTTGAACTTAATGAAAGCCTACTTATAGAGCATACATAGATAGGATATAAAGCACATTAAAACCAAAATGAGTGACATCTGCTCATTTAGAGCAACTCATAAAAAGACTTATGTGATGTGCATTATATGCCTTATCAAAACACCCAGAAATCAATTAATATCTGTTTAGAACACACTCACACATTTTGCCCATTTAGTTACTTTACTGGCAGATTATTTTATGTTTGTAATGCCATTAATGATCACGAATAGCAGTTTCTTTTGCTGAAAGCAAAGTGCTCTATATTCATACCTTCTTACAAGCCAGCTTTATTACGCATTTTATAAGTAACCAATAACAAGACACTTACTCACTTGTGCTTCTTAACTTCTTGCTTCTCATTACAGATAATATCACCAGCACATTTCCGATGATGTCTGCTGCGATATTCAATCCCATTATCACAGCCATTGCCAACATCACCTCATCTGAGTACAGTGCATTCGGTGTATTGCTGTGGTTAGATATTTGGGGCCAGCTATCAACACAGCTGGTATTCACTGCATACATTTCAGAGTGAAATCACAATTCTATTCCTACTAACAATACATTGCTACATGAGTATAAATGATCTGAAATATTTTAAATAGCTAATCTGATATGTAAGTAAAAGGACTGCATTTCTTAAAATATAAGTAATATAGGTAATATAAATTTACTTTCTCAGAACATGTTTTAATGTTCTGGATCAAACAGACACATAACGACAGTAACATTTCTTTCACTTCTAGCCTCACATAACCCTATGACTTCACAGCATGCTTCTAGAAATATGAATTAGCATGAAGTTTCATGCACTACTTAAATAATGTGTGACAATCTCAGGAGATTTATAAGACAAATAGCAAATTACCATGTAGGGATCTAATTTATTGCACATTCCCTGTGGGTACAAAGGACATATTTTAAAGTTATTTTTATGAGGTGTTAACTCTGTTATATAGACAGATTCAGGTACCAAAGCATGTCTGTCATATGTTACACCAATTTATGTCAAGTAAATAAAAATTGTGGCTGTGAGACAACAAAATAAAATGTTCAGTCTGTCAAGCTCATAGACTTTTGATCATAACCCACTCCTTCTGAAAAGTTGTTATGCTGAAAAAATAAATGGAATCTCACTCATTTATCAATGTTTATTTTACTTAATTTATTTAATTACTTTGCATTTCAGCAGTGGTGGTATTTGAATAGCTAAGGTCAATGCATGCTTTCCTCCTCAGAACAGTGACACTTTGAACGCAAACAGAAGGAATATATTCTTATTCTGTGTTTGTGGTATTTCAGATAAGAATTTTTGTTGCTCGAATGTCAACAGATACCTCAAATGCCGGCAGGAAGAAAAATATGACTATAAGCACTTCCATGGAATCCTGTATTCTTTTTTTTTCTTTTGCAGGAGGCAATCCCCTGTTCCCTACATGTAAGGAGACACCCTCACACACCCAAATTTAAATATACCTACTCTGACACTGCAAAGCAGTGGTGAAAGTAAAACCTCCACTATTGCTGCAATTGCCTTCGGCAATATTTTTTCGTATAGCTGGCACTTGGAGAAACTGCTGTGGATTGAATGACAAGTCCCCTCATATTATTCTCCCTAATCCAAGGTACAGTGATTTCATAGTTAATGTACCAGTAGCAGGGATAAGATACTGGGGCAATCCCGCTGTCATGACAAAAATGCTTTAAGTTTCTAACTGACTTTAGCATTTTTTTATGTGTGTAAATGTATTTAAATATTTTATAGTGTCAGGACTTGCAGTACATAGTCAGTATTCTAAATGAAAACTGACCAATATATAATGCATAGGAAACTCATAGTTTTATAGCAGGCCATATCATGGGCTTACACACACACATACACACACACACACACACACACACACACACACACACACACACACACACACACACACACACACACACACACACACACACACACACACACACACACACACACACACACACACACACGTGTGCACACTTTCTTTGCATACTAGCAGTTTTCAAGTGTCTGCTTTTAGCCAATAAGAAATAAATGATGTACTTCCCTTTCAGTGCAAAATGCTGTATCTAACATCAGTAATAGAATATCTCTCAAAGATTTGCCCCTGCTAGCCCGAAAGCTGGAATAATTGCAAAACCTGCTTTGGTCCAATAAAAAGTATCATATCACATCTGTGTTCCAGAATCTTTGTGCTTTCTGTTAATGGACCAGCACAGCACTTATTAATTTTTTTCTACTTTAGGTACATAGTCATTTTATTAAACTAGCTGGGCAAAACTGGCCATTTTCAGGTGCAATGCATAATCACCAAATGTTCTATCAAACTTCTATTGCAAGATTAATTAAACTTAGAAAATTATGAATCAAACACATTTTGGTATATATATATATATATATATATATATATATATATATATATATATATATAAATCATGTATAGCTTTCTATGTATCTATCTGGCAGATTATAAGGGCAAAACAAGGGGCTGCCCAGGGCTGCTTTGCTTTGAAGTCACTTGCAGCACTGATACCATTGGCTGTACGTTTGTGCTGTTGTCTGGCTAAGTGACTTGCTTAAAATCTAACAATAGGTAAATAAAGGTAGAACGAATCAAGTCCTGCATCTTTGACTGCAAGAAGAAGCTCATTATTAGATCTTCAGTCCTCTGCAATAACTACCAGATAGTCACAGATGTCTTTTGTTAGAAAAATATTCATTTTATGTATGAAGTATTAGTTAAAAGCAAAGTTGTATGTAATGCATTTTTATTCTATTAATGATATGACAATTCATATGTAATTGTAAGAAGCTTCTGAAACTGCAGTGTGCTCTGACCCCTGACCCTGGCAGCTGCTAGCTCAGTGAGTTTTGATGTTTATGCTTTTCATAAGTGATTATCTGCTGGGTCAGGAAATTAAATGTGTGAAATAATAAAAATCTTCTGCTCTTTCCTGTTGGGATGATTTGGCCTTGTATATAACTTTTAGATAAACACACAGCTGTTGGGAAAGTGTTACAGGAGAACAAAGAAGTGAATTAAAGGACTGAGCCTGTTATTGTATTTGTACTGGCCTGAAACCTTGAAGAAGTAACTTCTACAGAAAGAGATTATATTTAACCAAGTGGCTGCAAGGCCATATTGTTACTGAGGAAAAAATCAACTTTAAAATATATGTTCAGCGTTTTTCATGAATAGAAGACTGTTAGCTGAAATGATGTAGATGTCCTGTGACTAACCACATCAGTAAAGTGGGCATAGCTATAATGTAAATGCTATAAAATATTGTGTACTTCCTGCATCATGTCAGACAAAATTCTGTACTTGTACGTTTTTTGCCTCCTGGTGTACACTAGTAAACTTTTTAACCTGAACCTCCTGTGTATTGAAATCTTATTTTATTTAACATCTTTATTTTCTGATAAATCACTGAAGATTAAAAATCACTGAAGTTTACAGTCAGTCAGGACTACCAGTCATTAGAGTTCTGTGTGATATAATGTTTCCTGTAGTCATAAATAAAGGGCTTAAACCCTTTCATCTCCATTTGCCTGCTGGTTGTCTTTGAAAAAGATGTAATTGATGGTTGTGTTTATCTGTGTGTGTGAATACTTAGTGTCAGCATCCCGATGTTCTGCTCATAGCTTATTAGTTAGCATAGTAGGCTATGTTTCCTAGGTTAATAATGTGGGGTTTGAATCCATAGTGTGGGGTTTGAATCCTTCCTCTCCCTTGATACTTTAGTCTGGAAGTTGGTGCAGATAGCTTAGGCTGTGGGCTACAGTTCTAGTGGTATAGGTTTTAAATCTGTTAGTCCTGATTTGCCTACTGCATGACCTTGAGCAAGTCACTTATCCAGGCAGTACTTTTGTGTAAATGGAAGTTTGGGCTAGGCTACTCAACTATCCCCTGGATGGTAAGTCTAGTAACTACCTATAAACCAGAGTAGTTATGATTAGTGTAAAGGAAGGCAAAGCCATAGTGGGCTCATCTAGTGCCCAGTGCAGGTCCCTGATGAAGCACATTACCATCCTCAGCTCTTTTGCTTGTTACTGTCAGGTCCATGCTCCCCAGCAGTTCCATTACAAAGAAAAAAAACACTTTATTATAGCAAGCCTTTTGCTGCATTTGTAGCAATGGGCTTACTGCAGACAAATGTATGGCCCCCACCTCTACCTAATCCTCTTGCTAGATTGGAATCCCCAACCCCAACTTTTCCCATTCTGCTTATTAGTCAGATCCACAACCCCCAGCTCTTCTATTTAAGAATAACAATAACAACAGCAAAAAGAACTTTTTTACATTTATAACAACTGGCTTACTACAGACATGACCTCCCCCATTGAAGAGCAAAAAAAAAAAACCCACATTTTGTGTATATATATATATATATATATATATATATATATATATATATATATATATATATATATATATATATATATATACTTTTTTTTTTTTTTATCCGTAAGAAGCCAGTATTGTCTTGTTACAGCTTAACACACAGGAAGCCAATACAGAAAGAATGTAGGAACTGCTCTTCCTCCTGATTTTTCCCCCTAATACATTATACTCAGGGCAACTGCCCTCTTCACCCCATCCTACTCTAGTTATAGAGGGAAACTGATTTATAGTAAACAGGAGCATCATCGCATGTCATGTTCTTTGGGTAGAAACCTTCATTTCCTTGTTTGTTTGAATGCTGACAGCATGAATACATTTTAATTTAGCTTGTTTTTTGAAGGCACACAGGAGTGAAATGCACTTGGTTTGTTCTTCAACTGTTTGCCTAGCACCTAATACAAATGATGAAGGTTGTGAGCTGTTAAAGACCCATATCCTGTAGCACATGGTGCGATTCCCTTAGCCTACATTAGTCTTCTATGGGACTCTGCCAAGTTACTTTACCAAACAGTGTGTCTGGTTTGCTCCTGAAAAAGGACATATGTCCAGTGGGGCAGTCCCAGGCTGCTAGCAAATGCCTTACACTTTTGCCTTTTGAGTTCCTGCACCATTCACCTAGCCACTATTTAGTGCTTCACTTTATGCTATTTGGTCATGAATCCCAGTAAGTATTTTGTAGTTTAATAGGTTACCAGATGCATTTTCACTGTGTGGTTTCAAGGGAAGAGTTGTTTACTGCTTCTCATGCCAAGTCTGTTTTCAATGTGAGAGTGTTTTGCTTAAAAAAATGACTGTCACTGTTTTTGCTCTAAAGTTTTATATAAAATATTTAAATGAAATCCAAGTTTGTGTGATAATTGTAAAAGCAAAGATGAAATAGTATGCACACTGACAGATTTCAAAAGCATTTTCTGTTTATTGGATTATAGGATCATAGGAAGTTACTAGGTTAACAGCCCCATGACCCTTACAAGCCTAGTCAAGTTCAACCCATATTCCCAAGGGTGTCTGGTTTAAGCGGACAATAAAATCAGCACCTATTGCCCATGTCCAATAGGGACATTGGTGAAACCGTTGGGGTGAATTTCTGGTTACCTATCCAGTCATCCAAATTTCACTTAAGTAGGCATGATGAGGGGCTTTGTTTAACATGAATAAAAGCTTGTTCCAAAGGTGGGGCAACTTCTTTGAGACAGCTCTGTCTCTCCAGCAAGTCATGTTGATGTCACATACCAGGTGACCCATGTGCCATTTTACTTGCAAATGTGGAGCATTTCCATTAAAGCTGCGCAAGAGATTGCTCTATATGCAAAGCACAGGTCGCCTCTGAGCAGTCTGTATGACACAGAATAAAGTGACAATGATTTCAATCTGTCCACATAAGACAGATCTTGAATACCCTGAATTTTCTTTGTAAGGAACCTTTGTGGTCTATCCAATTGCTGTAGGTGTTTGGAAAGGAACATACCAAAGGGAGAATTGTACTCTATTATTGGACTGATGAGGGAAGAGTATAGGGGGGTTATAACCTCTTTTTTTCTGGAGGCAATGCCCTTACTTTGAGATGAGCAATATAAAATGCTCTTCTTACCACTGTGGATATATGGTGATTGAAGTTAAGGTTGCCGTGAATATGTGTGCCCAGATATCTCACCACTGACTGTGTGCTTAGGGTATTGCTGTTGATGTGGTAGTCTGGAGGAACATCACCCTTGCCAATGAGATGATAATGCATTTTTTTCCATTAAATTTAAGATCATGATTTTGGCATCGGTCATTTGTCTGTGTAAGACCTTCTTGCAGGATGTGGACATTGCTAGGGGTTTCAATAATCACTCCCAGTTTGCAGTCATCAGCAGACTTTGTCAGCCACAGTCCTTAAGTTTTAACCAGTACTTTGGAGAAGCATATTCTGAACAGTAGGTGTCCCAGAACAGATCCCTGTGGAACACCACTGGTTACAGGTCAGCTGAAGGAGGTGGAGTCCCCTATTTCCACCATATGAGTTCTATCAATGAGGCAGTTTGCAACCCACCTGCCAATATATGGGTTGATACCCAGCAGGGTGTGTTTATCAATGATACTTGAGTGGGAAATTGTGTCAAAGACCTTGGCTAGGTCTAGGTAGGCCACATGCACAGATTTGCCCTCGTCTAGGGCTTTGGTGACTGTCTCAAAGAGATCCACCACATTTAATGGGCTTGATCTTCCCTTGACAAAGCCAAACTGTGTGGGGTCGAGTGTTTGGATATTTCCTTTATTTTTGTTAATAAGGTCAATTATGATTTGTTCCATGGCCTTGCAGATAAGGCTGGTTAGTCTAATGGGTCTATAGTTTTCAGGGTCTGGGATGCACTCCCTTAGTGTAAAGGGATAACGGTAGCTGTTTTTCATTCTGCTTGGACAAAGCCATTACTTAGGCTGTGATTGAAAAGCATGGCCAGTGGTGATGCTAATTCCTGTTTTAACCCATATAAAACACAGCCCAGGAAGTTGTCTGGTCCCACAGAGTCTTTGTTTTTCGGCCTTGGAGAGGGTGTTTAAGACCTCCTCCTCAGAGATACTTCGGGTGGGGGGCAGGTGTTAGGGATGCTTTCAGGTATATGTGGTGGGGACAGGGGAGTGAAATTTTCACTGAACCTGTAAGCTAGCAAGTTTGCTATATCCACAGGTTCTGTACATGTGGTACCATTAACTATGAGTTCAGCACAAATCTGGGCCTTACCTTTAAGGTTATGGATGTTAACTAAAGAACACCTTATGGTTATCCTTAGTTAGGGAAGCTAATTGGGATTCATAGTTAGCTTTGGTGGACTTCACCAGAAGTCTTATTTATTTGTTAAACAGTGGGACTGTTTCCGTTTTGAGACTGTTCCTTCCCACTCTTAGACAGCAATTTCTTTCTCCTGTTGTATAGCCTATTAACTCATGCAAATCTGCAGTCTGCGGCTACCACTTCACCTATACAATATAAGAAAGAATCAGTACTGCAAACTAAACAAGGATATACATTTTGAGCCTCAAGGGCAGGGTCAGTCCACCCAGGCATTCTACTTGTATGTTTTATGAGAGTGAAGCTATTACATTAGCAGTCATTCTTAGTAGTTCTCAGCTTGCTAATAAAACTGACTGTTGTAGTCTTGTTTTCTCCCCACCCCTCCCCCGCTAGTACAGTAATCCTAACTGTCCAATAGACAGTATACATCTAATTCACATCCCTCTGACTAAATTAACCATCAAGCAGCCCTCTCAGTGCTTTCTGCCTTAGTTTGTATCACTTGGAGGCCCACCTGTTTATTTGCATCTCTATACATTCCCCTTCATTGCTAATGTATCGCCCTACTCTAATCTGTGCACAGACTGGTTACTAATCAGCAAGACAATGTGAAGACACACTCCCAACCTTAATAAACTTTGCTGTCTCTTCTCTCCTTCACTTTACAGGTAGTTTGATTTATTACTTACCCCCTCTGAGGCCTTCACTGATTTCCACTGATTGCCTCTCTGGTTTCTTCGTATTCCACCTGGTTTACACCCCTTGTGCTATCTCCCTCCCCCAATACAAAGTTTATATTAGAATCCTGCTGAGCATGGAGCCATCTTTAAATTTCTAGTCTCCCGCCAGGACACAAGTGCTCTTCAGCAATTATATTCTGCTTGCTGGTAAGCCATTAGACCTCAGGAATTTGTTTAAAGTGTTCAGATTTGTAAGGTAATACTTACTTTTTTCTCTTGTCTTGGTTGGCTCTGCCCCGCTCCGTTTGCAAACGCTCGGGCTATCTCCGCTCCCCTGCCCTACCCCCTCTTCCCTCCCGCCCCCACTACCTCTACATTTATAGTAATCACAGCCACACCCACAGCTCACCCTCACATCACCTCCACCAATCACAGCTCCTCAAGTCATATCACATTATACCACACCAACTTGCTCCACACAAAATACTCCCAATCACTCTCATTCCCACTAGGCATTTTTACATCACCCACACTACTTCCCCTTCCACATATAGTGCAACCCTATAATTCCTATTCAGACCCCCTACCTAGAAACAACTTAAACTTTATAACCATGACTATCACACAACTAAGTCTAGTCTGTCTTCTCATAATTCTTTACAACACCACAAGTTATCACTCTAGCAATATCCCTAAACTTAGTAGCACAACACTACATTATGCACTCTCATATACAGACACCACACATTATAATAATATCTGCCCACAGTTATTCAAGAACTACATAACGGACCAATTCAGAACTAAACACATATGCTCTCATTGCTACTCCAAAAAAACACAATACTTTCTCACACTCCTCACCAAACTCCAGCATCTGTATAACCATTTTTACTCCAGGCTCACCATAAGTGGGGATATCCACCACAACCCAGGCCCAAATCCATCCTGTCCAACACAAACTGCTCCAACAGAAATGTCAGAACATAACACCCCCACTTTCTTCATCCCTGGGCAAATCAACAACAGCAGCAAAACCAACCATCTTTTAATGCTAAATATTAATATTAGAAGTATCAAAAATAAAATACCTGAACTCCAGGCCACAATAGCACACTACTCCCTAGACATAGTTGCAGAAACAGTCATTAACAGAAACCTGGCTAAATAAAAACATAGCTAACTCAGAAGTTCTCCCTACTGGCTACAATATCATTAGACAAGACAGACCACTTTGTAAAGGGGGTGGAACTACTTACTGTACAAGTCCAACTTAACTGTCCGTCAATTACCAAACTCCTACCGCTCCCCCAATAATTGGGACATACTTATCTCACAATTTCAACTTCACCCTAGAAAGGTCATCACCACAATTGTGATCTATATTCCACCTGGTAATACACCTGCTAGCCTTGAAGACTTCTTATCATGGTGTTCTTCCACATACTCAGAAGAAACCCTTATTCTGGGGGACTTCAACCTAGATTGGTTCACCTGTATATCAGAACCACCAAGTAATCTAATAAATCTCCATGGCTACCAGCAGCTAGTCCAAATTCCAACTAGATGTGATAAAAAATCTAAAAGGGAATCCATCTTTGACTGGGTCCTGACTAACAACCCCACATTGTACTCTCACACAGGCAGTCTCCCAGACACCTTAAGTGACCACAACATAATATACTTTATACATAGTAGAACAAGCATATGCAAAACCACTAACAATATATCCACTAGAAACACAAAAAAATTCTCTCCTGAGGTCCTCAACACTTTACTCTGTAACTGTGATTGGACCCCCCTAAAAACCCTCCCATTTGACCAGGCTGTAGCATATTTCAACAAGACATTTCTACAACACCTAGACACTGTCGCTCCATTGCACAAAATCAAGGTTAGGACCTCTACAAACCCCTGGCTCAGTAAAGAAACCAAACAAATCCTCAAGTCCAGAGACACTGCTTGGCTTTACTATAAAAAAAAAACCAAAGAAACACAAAGCCTAACTAAGTACCAAGAACCGTGCAACCGTGCAAAAAAATGCATTAGGTTGGACAAAAAATCCTACTACACAACATTACAAACTAAATACCAACACAACCCGCAAAAATTTTTGAAAAATGTAAACCAGCTACTAAAATCCACCCAAAAGGCTACCCCCAAACCAATCACCCCTGACACTAAATTTCCCATCGAAACACAATTCAACTTCCACTTTGTGAACTCAATTCTATCCTTAGTATCACAGGACAGTTCCTTCCTCACTATCCCCCCAACACAAATAACACTAATACAAGCTTTACCCTCAAAACAGTTTCCACCACTTCAATCAAAAGCATGCTCTCCAAACTAAAAACCTCATCAACAGCAGCCGACCTACTCTCCAGCTATTTCTTGAAACTCACAGCAGATGCTATTGCTATCCCAGTCTCCACTCTCATAAACAGATCAATTGTTGAAAACTATGTGCCCAAACTCTGGAAAATATCCTATGTTACACCCATACATAAAGGAGGGACCTCCACTGAACTTAATAACTACAGACCCATTGCTTTACTGTCCTCCCCTGGCCAAAATCCTAGAAAAATGCATCCATACCCAGATGCTAAACTATCTCCTAGACAGCAACATCCTGTCACTTACTCAGCATGGTTTCAGACCTGCCCATAGTACCACTAGAGCCCTTCTCTAGACACAGTAAACCATCTCAAAAATGAAGGCCTACAAGTGTCAACTCTTTTTTTGGATATGTCCAAAGCATTTGACACAGTCTCACACCAAATCCTGCTAAACAAACTAAACCAATATCATCTATCAAATTCCACTCTTACCTGGTTCCAAAGCTACTTAACTGACCGGTACCAAGCTGTGAAATGGGAAAATTATCTCTCTCCTCAGCTGCCCATAACTATAGGAGTTCAACAGGGTTCTGTCTTAGGACCACTACTATTCACAGTCTTCATAAATGACCTCCATACCTCCACACAGCATGCATCTATAATTCAGTATGCAGATGACACTACCTTAATCTGTGCTGCATAAAACATTCCCACCCTCCTGGAAACAACTCAACTAGCATTCTCTGATGTTGAAAACTACCTTACCAAAGCCCAACTTATCCTCAATCCAAAGAAAACTCAGCTTATGATTATAACCAGTTCTAACAAAAACACTAACAGTCAATTCACCATCTACTCCACAAATGCTACTCCAATTGCTCCAGTGGCACAGGCTAAGCTATTTGGAATAACCATAGACTCCCACCTAAAATTTGATAGTCATCTCAACTTAACTATTAAAAAACTACATGCCAAACTGGGGTCACTCTACCATATCAAACCATTTCTTACCAACAACACAAGATCAGCCATTGCTCGTTCCCAACTTCTATCCACCCTACTCTATGCATGATGCATCTCCCATTCTGACTAATCTCAACAAAACTGAACTTAGCAAAATGGAAGCCTGCTATAACAGAATTGCCCGCTTTGCTGCAAATTGCTCATATAGAACTCATCACTGTACTGCTTTGAGACAGCTCCACTGGCTTGAACTGCCCAACCTCCTAACTTACAATCAGCTCTGCCTCTGTCATTCTATCTATTACCTCCCCAATAAGTGTCCTGCCCTCAAAAACCTAGTACAACATCACTCAGCCAAAAAGCCTCTTAGATCATCAAGCAAACTACTACTAGAAGTCACCAACAGCTACAATAGTTTGGGAGATGCACTATATAGTAGTTCAGTGGCTAAAAAATGGAACTCTGTCCCTACTAGCATTCAAAACACATCATCCAACGCCTCCTTTAAAGACCTCATCAGGCAACATCTTAAGCAAAGTTGGCAGTGCCATGATTGCTCCCCAGGCTAGTGAAAGCAGATAACATATACATACTAAATCTAGAGCACTTGATAATCGTTTTCAATCTTACTCACAAACACTGGCTAATCTACAATGTATGTGCTGTACCTGTATGCTATGTATGTATTCTACCTATGTTCCAAATTTCAGCTGTACACCACAAATCTATTAATTACCTTTATTTTTAAAATTAATATTTTTTTTTTGTTTGTTCTCTACACTGTAACTGTTTATGTGCCGCATATCACTGTGAAAACATGTCTCTTGTAATTTGTGTGTATACTGATCATGTCTAAATAACTAAATGTGTCTATAATTTTTCTTTGTGGAGCTTTTTTCCCCTGGGCCTTTGCTGAAAAAGGGTCTTTTCGGCTCAGTCAGACACCCCTGGTTAACAAATGTAAAATAAAATAAATAAAAATAAATAATGGCAGTTTTCCACCAGGCAGGTTTGTTTTTCCTTGAAGATCTTGCTTTGGTTTTATCAGGTACAGCAGGGTCAGTACAATTATACAGTGCTCATATAAAGCATTGGTGTACAACTCAGCATAGGTGTCTGTTTCATCAGTGTGGGGAGGAGCTATGAAGCTATTTATGCTGTCACGTAAGTGGTGGTAATTGGCCTTGGAGAATTTTTTTAGTCTAGTTGTTGCTAAGGGTGGTCTTGTGTTATAGTTACTTTTAGTAAGACTGATTTGTGGTTAGATCTCACCAAGGATGGCCACACACTGGGGGTGGTGCAGTGATCCCCCATGTTGGTGAGCACCAAATCAAGGATGTTTGAGCACCTTGTGGGTGTATCAACCAGCTGGTCCATGACATTGGAGTTAATAAAGTCCAGGAACCTTTGGCAAATGAGTTAGAACATGTATAATTTACCCAGCCAATGGATGGGTAATTAAAGTAACCCAAAACCAGGGTGTTTGGTTGTATCCTGACTGACTCAAGTAGAGCCAAGTAGGCTGAGTGGATGCCCTGATTCACAGAGAGGGTCCTGTAGCTGAGAATGACCTGAAGAGGGTTCTTATCTGCAGTCACTTGCACCTGAAGTAATTCAAGGGAATCGTGCTGTTTAACCATTCTAGAGGTGTATTTATCTTTAATGAATATTGATACACCACCTCCCTTAGTTCTCATGCCTTCAGTTTGCGGTCTGAACATGTGGAAGGAAATGTAACCTGGTATAGCTGGGGTGCTCTCTGCAGCCTTAAACCAGGTCTCCGTGACTGCACAAATGTCAGCACCTTCCAAAGTAAGGACTGTTTCCAGCGAGTGAAATTCCTGGTTTAGACTCCTATTGTTCAGCAGTATAACTTTGAGGTTGTTCTTAAAGGGTGTTTTGATTTCAGGAATGTTTTTCTTGTAACATTGCCTAAAAAAGGCACTATGGGGTGACAAGATCCTCAGCCATCAACCAACATCACAGTGAGTGGTGACAGATGAAGACCATCTCCATCAAAGGATCTAGGTCTGTTGACCATGTCATTCCAGGCTGACAGATATTGGATCCCCCCTTTGAATGACACCAGAAACTAAGCCAATGGTTGAAGTTGATCATTTTTTTTGTTTGTATTGAGGTATCATCCTAAGCAAAATTAAAATGCTGCATAAGGCTAGGGACATACCTACCTGAGACACATAATCAGAGAGCTCAGTCATGTCTCTCTTCATATAGTCGAGTGAGGTACATCTCAAGTCGTTCAGACCAATATGGACTATGACAGAGTCATAACAGTGCCTGTTGTTGAGAGACCTGTGTACATGTGTGATGTGGGGGATCCTGGCACCTCACAGACAGCTGACCGTGACTTTTTCCTTACCCAGCCTGGTGAGAGATACATCTGTGTGTCTCACAATTGAGTCCCCTATGACTACAATGTTTGTTTTTATGTTATGCCTTAGAAGCTTGACTGGTGAGACTATGTGTACTATGTTCTGCAGAGGATGTAATATGTGAATCATGCTTATGTTTGTGTTTGGGAGGTCTCTGATGTTTAAGTAAGCTTCTGGTAAGGATCTCCACATATACAGGTGCATGCGTTGTTGATTTGATAGGTGCAGGAGGTGAGGTGTGCATGCTGACAACCTGCTTAGTATCAGATGAACTGACTGGTGAGTGAGAGAGCCTGTAGTCTAGGTTCTTGATATAGATGCATCTCTCACATAAAGAATTTGTATGGACTAGAAGTGGGCTGTCAGTGTACATGAGGCAACTGCTACATTGCCTCAGGATGTCCATGTTGACCAGGCTGGGTAGAGAAATTGTGGGAAATTGATCATCCACAATGCTAGGTAAGTTGATGTGGTCAGAAAATAGGGAGAGGACATGAAGGACCAAGTAAAATAGAGGACAGGAGAAGTGGACAAAAAATACAAAGGGCTAGTGGGTAGGATCTGTGTTGGTACTTCTGGAGCTTCGCTGAACGTATCACCTGTCAGTGAGGACTATCATGAGAACTCACTGATGGAGCACCAGCAGAGTACTAAGGGAAACTTTGCAGGTAGAAATGTTTGCATCTATAACCTCCAATGATGCCCACCACTGCTTGGCAGTGTACATTGTGCAAACAAGCGCAAACCCACACAAACACAGTGTTTTTGTAGCAAATGAGAGCAAACTGATTTAAACAAATTAACCAATAAAAAAAACTCAGAACTCAGCCCTGAACCAGCAAACTTCAATCTGATGAGTTATAATTGCACCATCCTGCCACTAGGGTGCAGGAGAACCCTCTCCATCAAAAGATGGCCTGGTTTAGTGCTCAAGTAGTTATACAAACAGAACTAGATTCAGTAGGTCTGAATCTAGTCTATGCTACAGCAAACAAAGTGCAAAATAAAAGAGAGAGAGAGAGATATGAATGTTGTTTATACATGCCTATGCAAAATTGCTTATAGTTTCCATACTGTAACTACCTTAAATTTCTGTAAATACTTCTTCCTTCTATAGTTATGTAAAGAATCTCCATGGCAATACTCAGATTTGCTCTGAGCTACAGCACAATGGTACCTCCTATACCGAGCCAACAGATATCACAAATATACTCGGGGACAGATTCAGTGCTAACTTTACCCCCCCCCCTCATAGGACCAATGATAATATCAGTAGATAGCCAGACACCCAGTATTACTGCTGCACAGGTTAAAATAGCACTGTCCAAGGCCAAGAATACAGCTTCTATGGGACCTGACAGTATCCCTGGCTGTGTTCTACATGAACTACAGAGTGAACTGGTACCTCACCTGAGTGCCTTGTTCAATCACAGCCTCACCTCAGACTTTGTGCCTACCAAATGGTGCACTGCTACAGTCATCCCTCTCCACAAAGGAGGAGTAACTACAGACACCGGGAGCTTTTGCTCCATTAGCCTGATGAGTCTGATATGCAAAGCTATGGAATGCATCATCATGGACCTAATAAACAAGGATATAGGGAATCTCCAAACTCTGGATCCTACACAGTTTGGTTTTGTGAAGGGTAGGCCATGCCTGCTCAACTTGGTTGACTTCTTTGAGTCAGTCATCAGAGCTGTGGATGAAGGTAAGGTGGTTCATACAGCCTACCTTGATCTGGCCAAGGCCTTTGATACCATTTCCCACTCAGGAATCATAGAAAAACTTACTAAGCTAGGTATCAACCCCTATATCACTGGGTGGGTTGCAAACTGGCTCACAAATAGAACTCACAGTGTGAAAGTAGCTGCCACTATGGTCAGAAAATCCTTCTATGTGGACCTTCTCATTACTAAGGGTTTTGCATCCAGGAAGAAAGAGGTCATTGTCTCCCTCTACTCTTCCCTCATTAGGCCAATCATCGAGTACAATGCCCCATTTGGCATGTACCTCACTAGACACCTGCAACAACTGGAGAGGCTGCAAAAGTACCTCACAAAGAGGATCCTAGGCCTTAAACACTTGTCCTATATGGACAAACTCAAAAAACTCCATCTATTCTCTTTCTCATATCACCTACTTAGAGGCGATCTCTGCTTGACTTACAAAGCCATATCTGATCCAGCTCTGTTAGAAATGCTACATCTAAAGAAATCCCAATACCTCCACACCACATGCTCCAGAGACCTCAACCGCATTACAACAATCAACAGAACATGCTGCAGGGACAGGTTTATAACCCAGAGACTGCCCATGCTATGGAATAGACTTCCCATACATGTCAAGCAGAGCACCTCATTGGCCCTCTTCAAGAGAAATCTTGATGAGTGGATGGGAAATAGAAAATTCACCTCGGGGATCACTCCAGTAGCTCTACTCGACAGAGGCACTAGGAACTAAGGTTGGGTGACATGATGCCAGGGTAATCCTATGGACTAGGCTTATAAAGGCTCCAGGGCCATTAGCCTAGTACACATCTATGAACCTATGAACCTATGATATGTATAATGTTTACTTGAATTGGTAACTGATGACTGATGTAAAAATGTAACTGCAAGTGATGTTCCTTATACTCTGTATATAACTGCTCTTATGGTATGATGTTTTGTAACCTTTCTTGGAACTTTTCTCTCCAGGCCTCTGCTGAAAATGGGTTTTTGACCCACTAGACTTTCCTGGTTACCAAATGTCAATAAATAAATAAATAAAAGTTCAAACAAGCAGTTATATGGTAAAAATGCTGTTCAAAAGTGCAATATGTTGTGAAAAATGCTACTTAACTTTTGCAGAGATCAGCAGATGGTGTGGATTGATCAGATAAATACAACAGTCAGTAACTGCTTGTCAAACGCCGTGGAGCTTTGCTAAAACAAGCTCAAACCCACACAAATGTGATGATTATGTAGCAAATGAGAACAAACTGATAAATTAACCAATAAAAGGCTCAAAACTAAGCACTGTTCCAGCAGCCTTCAGTCAGATGAGTTCTAACTGCTCACTCCTGCCACTAGGGTGCAGGGGAACTCTGTCCAACCAAAGATGGCCTGGTTTAGTGCTCAAGTTATACAAATAGAACTAGATTCAGAATGTCTGAATCTAGTCTATGCTACAACAAACAAAGAGCAGCAATTAAAAAAAAAAGTTCAAATAAGCAGGCACAATAACCCTTCAACGAGCAACTCCCAGCTTAGAAGGACAGAAGCTACCTTCTTCTCCCACAAGAGTGTAGACCCCAAACCTTTTAACATGCAATTGATGTCCTGAAGTTCAAGCACTTGAATCAGAACTAAAACACTTTTAGAATAACAGACACACTAAGTCTTCAACCAGTAATTCCCAACTTAGAAGGATGTAAGCTACCTCTCCTGCCACAAGAGTGTAGACTACAAACCTTCTTAATGTAAAACAACTGGCCTGAAGCCCAAGTGCTTAAACTTAAACTAAGAGGCTTAGCATAAAAGTTACAATTTAATCAGGCTACTATCAAGCAGTAATAAATGCAACAGAATACATGCAAATGAACACTTTTAAGAACAATCAGCAAAAGCAAAATACAGTAATAAAGTAACACAAAAACAGTTAAAGTAGCTGAATAAAGTGCATTTTTTAATTTATGTCGGAAGTGAGGAAACAGAAGATAATTCAAGGTTAAGAAACTAAGGGGTGTGCCTTCCCAAATCATCTCTCTGTACTCAGTAGAATGAGCCAATGAGATGGGACTGGGAGGGTGTCCAAAATCAGATTTATAGCAGGGGTGGACAGCTCAAAAGCCACACATTTAAGATTACAACAAGAGTTGGACAGGTGGTAGGAAAAATAAAATGCAGATAGAGATCAGGAATATTTAGGTAGAGTACAGCAAGCAAGTCAAATAAGCACTCTAGCTAAATACAGATTTTTCTAGTTAAATCAGGATTGCTATTCCTCAGCTCCTCCAAATAATTATCAGATGTTATTCACTGTTTGCAAAATAATTCTTTGCTACCTTTTCTAACTGACCCTAGCCAAGACCTCTTAAAACTCCAGTAGAACAGAAAACTTAAAACAAAACAAAAATAAGATACAAAATAAAAGTAACCAAACCTTAAATGAAAAACTTCAATTCAAAATAAAATGCAGACAAATATCAGCAATATTCAGGCAGAGTACCTTGAAAGACAAGCACTATCACTGGTTTAAGTGAGAGTCAAACTTTGGGTTCTCAGTCCAGCACTTCACTGCTGAGCTATTAGGCCACACTGAGGAGTTACAGCCAAGTAAAATGATATTGGTATGGATGATGGGTGATGGGTGCCTGGTTCATTATCTTGCACAAGGCTCCATTTGTCCACAATCCATCTCTGTTGACCTTGGAGGTGTATACTGCAGCAATACTACATTATCAGCCATTTAGGTAGGTTAGACCTCCACTGAGTAATGTCATAGAGTATAGCTATTCTTGATGTCAGGAAGCATATAGGGATGTCAAAATAAGATGTAGATGTCCTGCAAGCATGTAAGCCACCCCCCTCCTCAAAAAAATAGTTGTATGCAATAGCAATTGTATGACTTGTGGGTTGTTGAACAAAGTCTACTGCAACATCTATATTGTCTTTGTTTTGCTGTATTCATTGTCCTTAAGAATAAATCAACTCATTAATAGCCATAAATTGCTTAATATAGTCTAAATGTGTTGCATTTTAGTAATATATTTTGCAGCACCTTCTTTACAGCTTCCAACAACTGAAAAGGAGTTGACATTTTTCAAGTCATATAACTTGGATTACTTGTAGTGAGGATCGGAACTCTCTGATTTTCAGCATCCATTATTCAGTCATTGCTGCATATTACTGTGAAACAACTTTCTATACAAGAATGGATTGTAAAGGACTTCTGCATCTAGTTAAAAGCTGTTACTCTCTTTGGTGGTTAGAACAGACGACTATGAGCTACTTCCTGTGGCCAATATACATTGTTTGGCTCTTTCTACCTTCATTTTCTTATGGTGTGACCTTGAGCAAGTCACTTAACCAAACATTGGTTTAGGGTAGCTGGGAATTTGAACTGGGCTCCCTAAAGTCTCCCAGACTGCATGGTTACTAACTATGAACCCGTGAATTTTTTATTATTTTTTTGTCAGCCATTCCCTAATTCAGCTGATCTCATTTGGTAAATACTATGACAAAATCATCATCACACTAATTGTTTAATATAGCATAGGCTGTTTATTTTTTAAGGGCAGCAGGCATTGTATTTGTAGATGAAGTTCTGAAAAGCAGAGTTGTTTGTCAACAGCAACATCTGAATTAGTAATTGTTAACTTTAATGTGAAATTATTCAGGGGGCTTTTACTTCTGCAGGGATTGAGTATATTGACTTAGCATGTACTGTCAGGTAGCTAATATTTATTATGCTGTCATCATAAATACTTCTCTATTTAAACTGTGATAAACATGTCTGAGCCTTAAAGCATCATAGTAGAGAACTTTATACATTTTAAGGCAATTCATCCAGAACTATCAATAAATTATATGAAATTAATTTCTTGATAACAATAAGGGGCGTACACAGTCAACAAAGTGGCTACAACTGCTAGAGGGTTTGTGGGAATATCTGTGGATGAAAGTACCTCATGCTGCTGTCATCATTTTTAAGCGTCTTTAATCTTTTTTTTAGGACTTTTGCATGAGTACGTAAATTAAACCACAATACTTTACTGTGGCTACTGTGTGTTTGTGTGAAACAAATTTGAAATATGTCACAGTAGTCATTATTATTGTTATTATTACTTTTTTGACACAGACATTTATGAAGGATAGAGCCAGCAATGTAGCTATAATTGCTGGGTATTGTAGATGCATGTGGATAAACATGACTGACACTGCTGAGCTCATAATGTTAAAATGGAATTAGTCTGTCTTTGCAGGACTAGTGTGTATTTGTATAAAACAAATTGGAATACTTTATTGTGGTTACTTTTATCACAATCGTAAATGTAATATGTACATGGTCAGTAAAATAGCTCTAATTAATGAGTACAGATATTGGCAGATTATATATGACAGCAGTTTCAGTGGCTTTTATGGTTGAAAAGTTCTCAAATGTGTACTTTTATCATTACTGGTTGATATATATATATATATATATATATATATATATATATATATATATATATATATATATATATATATTCATTACTTACTGCAAAAAGTACAAAACATCAAACGTAAAATACACTCTACCAAATGTTGCTTTATTAAACAAGAAATATAATTTAAAGCAATCAGGAAGGTGAATCCAAAATAATAGATGTATTTATTAATATAATAAGATTATATGCTGCTATATTTGGAGACAAAAAAATGTGTACACCAGTGGACTTAGTGTGGCTCTTTTATCTCTAGGCAGTGTCTGGCTACTAAACAAGCAGAAACAATATGTTTTACAATTTTTTTTACTCAGCGATATTTAATCAGAAATTACCAAACTGCAACTGTTGCGCAGTTCACATTCTAATAAGGCAGATTAACAGATTGAAGTACAAGTTCCTCATACAACACAACTAACAATAAAAAAAGGACTAAAGCTAGAATGACATATTTGGAAGATAATTGTCTTTGTTCTTTATTTCTTCATGGCATGTTTTAGTTGTATGTCAAACACATACTTGTGAGCATGACATAAAAATAAGAAGCAGAGCCTATCATGGTGAGGCAAAAATTCAAGTTTTTTTCTGTTTATGCTGCAAAATTACTTTCAGGAGTGTTTTTGGTCTTATGTTTTTACACCACAGTATGATTAATGTCTTGCAGGATAAAAAAAGGAATATAAGGCTTAAAATATAAAATTAATAGTATAGCTGGAAGTTGTTCAAAATAACATATCTGAAAATATTTCTAGAGGATTCTAAGTTGTTACTAAGAAAATTATCATCTGCATTTCTAACAGTTGTTTTATTTATTTGTTTATATTTATTTAATATGATAGTATGAGAGAGATAAAAGCTCAATTTTCAATGGAATCCTAGGGAGAAAAAAACTGCAAAGAACGCAGAAGAAATAGCTTACCATTTAAAAAAAAGCAGTACATTGCAAATCTATCCTGTAGAGCAGTGAACATATACACATTTATGCATCTATATAACTTAAATATAATTACACATTGCACATTATCAGTCCATAGCATTTAAGAAAATAGTTTATAAAGATTGCTTACTGCTTTTAGTTGGGTAAGAGGAGATTAATGAAAAATTAAATTCCAATAAGTAATTAGATACTTTTTTTAATAATGTTAGGAAACAGTATTTTGAACTGATACAACATTATAAAGTAAGAAGCGTCTTACTTTAGCTACTGTAAGAGAGAACAATGAATCTCCAGCATCAATAAATAAATACATACATACATACATACATAAATACATAAAAATAAATAAATAAATGAATACATAGAGTAAATAAATAAATAAATAAATGATGACCTTTATTAGAAAGGCTAGCTGCAAATTTAACAGTTTTTATAGGCTTGCTCAGGTTTATTTAGGCAGTTTTTGTCAATGCTCATTAGGATGGTATTTATATACAGAAGTCTTGGAAGTGAGAATATTGTAGCTATTTTGAATCTAATTTCTTTGGTATAAAATAATTTCAATTTGTATAACATTCCATGTTTTTTTTTTTAAACTAATTTAAACTTTATGCTTTGTCAATAATTACTCATAATAGTTTAGATCACTATACCTGTTATATTAGAATGTTTCTTAGAGATATGCTTTGCAGTTATTAAAAGAATTGATAAGACCATATTATACTGGAATTAACTGGAAACAACTGACATAAGACTAGAATGAAAGTCTTTATCTGTTAATTACCCAAACTTTTGCTGAACATGAACTAGTCTCTCCTTCAAGGGCCAAAAGTTTTTGTACTTTCTCAATAAAGTCTGAAAACACTGCAGTTCAGTTAATAATGCTTTATTAGATGTTAACAAAATCCAAATACTGTCTTCAGTAACAGTACTCATAAACAATAGCAGTCTGTAGAAATTCTGGAATGCTGGATAACAATAACAGTGCTGATAAATATATCCAAAGCTTCTGCATGTATATTCTAATTATCCTGAATAATATCAACTGAAACAGTCTTTTTCTCCTGAATAGTATGGATATTTGACTTGATTCTGTACTCACACTCAAGTGTCTGTACTATAAAGACCTTTTTATATATCAGTACAAAAGCTACCTACCTGACTTTTCTGACTGTCTGAAGTATATTGTAATAATACCAAAATCCTGCAATGTTTTACATGCCACTTTAACCTTGGTTTCCATGCCTTGTCTTGCACGTGCATCACAGTCTATTCATTATCTAGTATTCCATTGCAAGTGCACATATCTTTTTCCTGAGAAAGGGACATTCTGTATTTCTGCACATCTCATGCTTAACCAGTAAGATTATCTTTTCCTTTCTAATGAACTGTTTTACCCTGAAACTGAATACATACATGAAAACACAAGTCTGACTCTATATTCTCAAACATATTATTCTACTTTAATGTATTATAGTGAACTCACTAAGACTACCCTCAGTCTAACAGCTCCCCCTCAGATCCCTGAAGAAAGTTTATAGAGACCTTTTTTATAGTTACCTTATATCTGCATTACTTACTACTCTAATCTTGTTTGAATATACAAGCTTTAAGCACCTCACTCATAATCTGCAGATGTGTCCTGATAGATAGTGATGCCTTTTATGGTTTTAAAGATACTATTAGCTAATACCTCCAGCAACTTAGCTAATTTATGTAATTCCCAAATAGCTTTAACAGCTCCATATGCAGGAAATATACTTGCTCCAGTGGTTACTCCATTACCTAGATCCCTAGTCTTTAGAGTCTTTATGTATAAGTTCTGGTGTATGTGTGATATATCTATAATCTGCACAGTATTCTGAAAACCAGTGTCTTTTAATTCTGTGGTTTCTTAAACTGATTAGGCCAGGTGATTCTTGTAACCCTGCTGTTCCAGAATAAGCATGGAGAAAATGCTATACACATTCTCAGCCTCTCTCTGTGAGGCTTCAGTTAAGTTAGACAGAGTATGAATTGTTAGCCCTGCCTATTTTTCTTCCCTATCTCTGTATGCTGTAACGGTAAAATTACACTGCCTATTGCCTATGTTTCCTACCTTATGAACTGGTGCCTTATTGTACCATGATGTAGCAAATGAAACCTTTTCCTATTGTCCATAATTTTAAATCCTCAAACATTGTACTGTTTAGTCCATTTTTATTTTATTATATTGCCTGTCAAACATGATGGCTATTTTTTTTGAAGAATAATTGAAATCGGCACTAGAGGGATACCATTATAACTGGTCTTGAAGCATAGTTACCTTATACTATATTAACTTGTGTCTGTAAATTTTCAGCTAGATTTGTTAATAATTTTATTTACCTTTTTAATTTCTATGTGCTGTAATAGATGTCTGCCTCCTAAATTTGTGTCTTAAATATCCTGTAAATATTTACGAGCTGTAATAGTTTACTAAAACCCATGCTCTCTGTATTTCAGATCTATAGCTTTGCAGACTGTCAGTGTCCTTTTAACTTTCTGACTAATGTACAATAATAATGTAAAGTGCACTGCAATCTGTAAATTAATTACAAAATTAAGCCTGCCTTGTCATGCCTTGAGTATATTGAATAAATATTACTCCCTATTCTTTAGATAACTTATTTTTATAAGCCTGTTACAAATGATTCTGTTACTTTACCCTTAAACTAATGACTGAATGATGTGAAGTGTGATATAATTTCATGTTGTAGCTAAGTATGAATGTTACATTCTGCTGTCTGAAATGTACTATACTGAATGCATAACTGAGTATCAATGTCATATTCTGAACCTTGACTGAAATTTACATTAAAGTGATATGTATTTATACTGAACATTTAAAATAGCTGTGCATATTCTGGAAACTAACTAAACTAAAAGTAAAGGAATATATTTTGCCAGTATTACCTAAACACATATAAAAGCATAACTGAAAACTGGTAAATGTTATATTCTAGAAACTACACTATTTGTACATTTTTCTGTCAGTATTGTCCGAACATAGATAAAAACATAAACTGAAGACCAGTGCTGTTATACAATTGCCTGAAAACTTGAGAACATTTTCATGCTTGCTTTAACTCTAATTTGCATAAATGCACATCAATTGCATACTGTTTTTTTCTGTTTGACTCATGCACCACAGCTCTTGCTAAGTTTAGGCCTTACTCTGCATTGTCCCAGTCACTGCTAAGGTACTGGAGGTTGTTATTAATGTCCACATGCCCTTTTCTTTGTCCCTTTTTTAGGGCTTTCAAACATCTCATTTTCCATCTCTTGTGCAAGCCTGGGTAACAGATGGTTTTGACTGTTTTTAATATCAGTCCTGGAAATAATTCTGAAAAGCATGGAAAAACAGTATCGGGTCCTTAAAATAACATTTTAAGCTTTAGCAATTTTAAATGGATAGCATTGCTCATTGCCCTGATTTTATTTACTTTTTCTTCATGAAATAAACATATGCTGCTAATAAACTGATAATTCAATATAGTGAACTAAACCAAAGTTACTAATAAAACATTGCTTGTTGACCTGACTGTATTTTATATTTTTCTGCATGACATAAATATAAATTCTTGTAAATCTATAAGCAAACTTTTATTGTACTATAGTGAACTAAACTAATGTTACTAATAAATACATTCTTGTAAGTCTGTAACTGAACTAATAAGGTACTACAGTGAAATTGAAAGGCTGTACTTTATTGTTAAATCAAATGGAAACTTCAGTGGCATTGTTTTTTTCCCTTCATAAGCCTCAAATGAAACTAAAGTAGTAATCTAACACTGTGTTAATATTTCATCATTTTTTGCATTTCTGCACCTCTATAAGCTTAATATTAACTATTGAACATTCTGTGTTCACTTTTGTGACTGTTAGGCCCTAGCATACTGTTCTGTGTGTCCACCCACTGCCTTAACATAGCTGTTGCTTTAGCTGATGTCATAAATTTTTTTCAGTACTGCTGACTGATGAAAGAATTTATCATTACTGTCTATAAATTTCTTGGAAAAATAGTAAGAACTGTAACTGCATAAACTGTCACTAAGAATATTAAATTGATCTTTACCATACTATTTTATTATGGCATACAGTACTGTATTTAATTCAGCATGCGGACCTGGCCTATAATCTGATAAACTGCACTTTCTGCATGAAATATATACAATCTTAAACCAATTACATAGACACACATATTACCATATTTGAGCTAATCTGATACTGGAAGTTTACTTGTTTGTCTTTAATACAAGTATGTGAAGTTTCTTTATCTGGAAGTATACTTGTATGTCCTTTATGCAAGTATGTGAAATTTTTTATAGTATACACATTTATTACTAGTGTTTAACTGATTTAATTCTGTAACTTTACTTGTCTGCCCTTTATATACATATAGTTGAACCGGTGAGTTTAATGACACATAATATTTATGATGCACTCTTTTTTTTCCAACAAACATCTTTATTAAATTTTCACATATAACACACTCTTTTCATGCATGGGATCTGATTTTTTTTGGCTGTACTGTCCCTTTTAAAATGTAGCATTGACTTTAAATGTTACATTCTGTAAATAAGCAAAAGATCATTTATCTGTGAATGGCTTTTTGTCTATGTATGTATTAAGATATTGTTTATTTATTGCAACACTCTACTACCATAATAGCAATGTCTGTTAAACAATACAATAACACAAAAATTAATTTACCAAATCTGTAACTGTAAACCCTTTATTCTGCAAATTAGCTTGACTGTCATTTCTGGCATACCCTATACAAATGGTTACTTTTTTTTCTCACTGGCTATACCCAATATGTCTTTCTGAGCACTTCAGCTGTGTCAACTTTACCGGAATTTAGTTTATCTTTAACCCAAAAATCTGCATGTTCCTGTTGTAACCAATTCTTCAAATTTTGTACATTTGCACAATCTACTGCATGCAAATTCTTACAAGTGTCATCTATGTGCACTACTATATATTCTGTAGCATTTTTATTTTTCCATAAAATCTTGTTACTGAAATCTAAAGCAACATATAACTCTGATGACATGTCCATACCTAGTATGGAACTGCTACACATCGAACTGTTGGCTGCTGCCATCTTTGACCCTTTAAATCCTGACAAAACTACATTTGTGTCCTCTAATAAAGGTCTATTTGTAACTGAAGTTAATTTGTCTGTATTACTCAGTACATTATTCCATAATTTTTCTGTAAACAATGAAATATTGTCATTTCTTTCAACCTTAAACAGTGACAGCTAAATCCTCTGGTTTGGTGCTGGACTCCATCACCCTTTATAGATAAGCTGAAAATCTTTTTTTTTACAGAACTTGCAACAACACTGACTTGAGCTATGGTATACATTTCTTTTTTTTACTTAGCTCTGCAATTTGTTTATATCATTAATGCTGGTCTTTTTTTTTTACAGAACTAGCAACAACACTGACTTGAGCTATGGTATACATTTCTTTTTTTACTTTGCTCTGCAATTTGTTTATATCATTAATGCTGGTCTTTACTTTATCAGACTGTTTAAAATCTGCACTCTTAACCCCCTCAGTGCAATCTATGCACTGGCTTTTGAAAACAATAAACTAGAATTTATGACATTCTGAAAATTTGTAGTTGAAACTATTGTGACTTAACTTTGTATCTTGAATTACATGTGCTGTACCATTTACACTAACGTCTGAAAACAAAAATTGCTGACAAAAGCTGATTTATTCTGTGAATCATGAAATAGTGTGTCTGTTGAAGTGTGTTTCTGTGATTTAATCCTTTTGCATCTGGAAAGATGTAACATTTATGAATTAATTACCCTTAACTTTAAATTAACATTTGTGGAACACAGTTTTTCAGACTGTTTTCCTGATTGTTAATTTTTAAACCAAACATTTACAGGTGTTTTATCCGTAGAATTATGACTTGGCATGTTTTACAAAAGGTATGCAGTTGACATTTACTGATGTATTTAAACTTTTCTGAGCTTTTTAGCTAAAAGAGTGCATATAAACCCTTACATAACTTTATAACTCTTGAAGAATACAGCCTGTCATCTGCAGCTTTTTAAACTTTTGTTGCTTTTTTGGCTGTGTGACATTATACTGGAAACATGAAAGTTTGTGGAGATGGTGAAGTACATTGCTGTTAACTAGATAATCCCCGGGATTCATGAACCTTGCACCAGGCGCACGCATAGCGTAGGCGCTACAATGCCAGATATGGCCGCCGAGCGATTCAGGTACGATCCAATTCCACGTGCACTACCGGCGTGCGCCGGAGTTGCGCCGCCTCCGGCGTAGGTATGTTAAACACCCCATGTGCGGTGTTGCACCATGCAAATGAAGGCATATAGCGATCCACGAAGTGGCGCAGGCGTAGCATAAGGGCACGGCAATGTAAACCAAAAAAAAACGGTTTACATATACCCAAACATGACATAGGAGTAACGGAAGGCTGTCAACGTCAGGTATCATACTGTCGCAACATGCCAATGGCGAAAGACACCGAGAATGTCAAAAGAAAACATGCCCAAAATGTAAAAAATGACATAAATGGTATGTCCGCAGAAACCACAGCAGAACCCCAGGACATGTCCGTGGAAGGTGCTAAACAATGAAATAATATGACAATGTCATAAAAGAGCAGTATAATACACATCAGCTTCACAGCCACAATACACCATAGTATGCATGGAAAGCCACAACCATGGCGCAAGGGTTGCCAAGGAGTGGCGGCAGTGTTCGGCGCCGTAACTATGAATTAGTAGTCAATGCCATGCAAATGAGGCAGATAATACTGAATCGCAAAACCCCCGCCGGCGTAAGGCTGCACCAAACGCACGGTAATACACCGAGGAGTGGCCCATAGGGAATACATGTCAACCGCAGAGAGGTGTGCCACTGTAGGAGGAAGCACATTGGAGCTCAGCAAACATGGGCTGTACAATGCACATCACAGCAGCAGGACCGGCGTGTGGGGAAATAGGTGAGCTGAGAGCACACAATGCGCGCAGAGATGCATGTGCACGAGGATGACTACGTTCCCCTAACCCAGTCATGTGACGCCCGCCCCGTCAACAACAACGGATACAGGAAGGTGATGCGGAGAATATGAGGAAACGCGGAAGCAGTGTAATTGGAGTCGTAATGAGCAATCAACACCAATCAACCCACGAAGGCCAATTGGCGGCAGCTGATAACTCTGCATGCAGAAACCCGCAAAACGGGACAGGGGAGGCATATGAATGCAAAGAAAGTAGGGGAGGTAGCGGAATGCAAAGAGTGAAGAACCGATACAGCACAGCCAAGTAGAGAGGTAGCATAATGGTGGCGGCAGACAAAATGCATGATATGCCATGTCCCAGAAACGACACATGACAGGGCTCCTCTGCAGGATGCAATCCAGGAAATAGTATGCGCAACGTGCAGAATTAGTAAGGTAAGGTCTAAAGGTAAACCAATGCAGGCAAGTGTAATGCAACACCAAAGGCAACAGCGTTGCAGTGCCAACGGTAAAACACGGAAGATAATCCACAGATACGGCCGCACAGACACACCCTATGACATCACCGGGTGTACAGCACAACAGTATAAAGTGTGAATGCACACAACACACAGCCGTGTATCCCCAAATGCCGCACTCTATGTGTAAACACACGGGGAACTTTTAAAATGTATATGTTGGGTGCCGTTGTGGCCGTGATACATCAGCATGTGTCAGAGACAGACGGAGTTGCGGAGGAGGGTGCCGACAACTACCGTAGGCCTCAGAGGAGAAGGAGAGTGTTCAGACCAAGGGTAACCTACCAGGGGCTACAAGACCTGGAGATAGTAGAGCGTTACAGGGTGGACAGGGACACGTTACAGCAAATAGCGGAGCTGTGCTGGCCACGCCTGAGAACAAGAAACAACAGAGGGGAGCCCATCCCAGTGGACACAAAGGTATGTGCAAGCTTGCGAATACTGGCTACAGGTACCTTTCAAAGGCCAACCGGGGATATAATGGGCATCTCACAGGCATCAGCATCCAGGGTACTACACCAGTTTCTGGATGCCATGTTACGACATGCCCATGAGTATATATACTTCCCCAGATCTCAGGAGGAGTTGGCTAGCAATATGCACCACTTCCACCGTGTGGCACAATACCCGGAGGTACTAGGTGCGATAGACTGTACGCACATACAAATCAAGTCACCACCTGGGGAGCAGGGTAGACGCTACATAAACCGCAAGGGATTCCCCTCCATCAATTGCCAGGTCATGTGCAATGCGCAGGGCATTATCATGGATGTGTGTGCTGGCAGCCCTGGAAGCTACCACGACTCCCATATCTGGCATGCCTCACAGCTGTATCAGGTATTCGCCAGGGGGGACATCACACAAGGCCACCTTGTGGGGGATGCTGGCTATGCACTGGAGCCGTGGATGATGACTCCCATCAGAAATGCACACACACACACATGCAAGAACGCCATAATGAGGCACACGCACAAACCAGAATAATCATAGAGCGTGTGTTTGGGATGCTGAAATCACGGTTCTGGTGCTTGGATACATCCGGTGGAGCCCTGCAGTACTCCCCAGGCACATGTGCCCACATATTCATAGTATGTGCTATGCTACATAATATGATCCTGCGGAAACAGCTGCTGCAGGGACATAATGGTGAAGGGCCACAAAGCCCACCACAACTGCCAAGGCCAGCACAGGCACAGAGGGTTCAGGACCATGAACACACTGTGCCAGCCCCAGTAGGCAGACGGAGGCGTACCCAATATGCCTATGCCCTGGCAAAGAGGGAACGTATAGCACATACTCTGACAGCCTAGGCCCCAATGGACTGACACCTCCCTACCTGCACACACAGTGAAATGGACGGCACACAAACATGGCCACCCATAATGTGTACCGTAAGGGTGGTCCCATGTGTGACTCCAACATAGGCAGCACCCAAACACTGCACACCCAACAGCCAGCGGAGCATGGAACGCCAACACCTTAACCGTACGCGGGTCCTACAGCAGACGGCGTTGCTGTATGCTGCCACGTTCACCGCAAGGTGTATACATATAGACATGTACATATGTGCATATACAGATATGGAGATAGATATCATTACACACATAGAAATATATGTACACATACAAGCATTTTATGTAGGCAAGACCGAAAGACAGCTCAAGAGACGAATATATGAACATCATTATGAGATCCAGAAGCAAAGCAGTACAAATGCACTTTACAAGCACACATTGGTGTGCCAATCTGCCTTTTTTATGTTTTATGTGTTGGAATCCATACCAAAAAATTCTAGGGGAGGACATTGGGAAGCCAGGTTATCACACAGGGAGACATGCTGGCAGATACTGTTAGCCGCAAACAAGGCTCCGGGTCTTAATGACCTTATTTCCATTATGCCTTATCTGAAGCTTAGAGCAGAATTGTTGTAGTTGAATATAAAGAAGTTTAAAAAGTATTGGTGTATTTAAACATCTCACTAACATTGTGTATATAATACTGTGATTGAACTAAATGTATATTATATATAACATAATATAATTTATGTTCAAAATATTTTTATGAGTTTTTATATTATATTTTATGATTAAACACAAAGGAATAATATCTATGTGTGTTTCAAACTGTTTTAAACAAATTTAGGATAACATCTAGTATATATATTTTATAAATTTATTTTAAGATGAATAGAATATATTATGTTTAAATTATTTATGTTTTAGTAGTTCATGAACTTTCATTTGTTTCTTTAAGATTTAATAGGCAATCAATTATTATATTAACTCATCAATGGTTGTATATATAACATCAGGATATGCCTGTTTGAATTGTATTCTGAGGAAGTTGCATGGGCAACGAAAACGTGTTTGTTGTGAGACGTTAAAATAAATTTCTTTGTGCAGTTCGTTCTTGGACTTGTGCTGTTTCCAGTGGTCTTTTGTGCCTTATAGTGATCTTGGCTTACTCCCCGTGGTTGTTTCCTGCTTGTTTGCTGCCTTTTCTGGAGGTTTGGTTCTTTTTTGCAGCTTCGTTGCTATTTTGTTTGATATGTACACATACACATATATAAAGTACAACAGGTAAGACAGGGAATCAGAGGGATGCAAGGTGACAGAGAAGTAAGACGCGATATCTGTACATAGTAAAGATAGTGAACGACAACCTGAGTATCCGGGAGGGTGGACAGAACAGGAAACCGCCACCCATGGAAAGGTCAACCTACCTAAATGCATAATCGCGAGTCGGGATGATCGCCAGGCCACGGTACAGTAACAGTACATGTGCGGGTAATATTATGAGGATATGAGGGTGGAGGTAGACACCGCCGGCGGTGATGCGGGCCATGCAGGTACTGTGTGCAACCATCCCTGTGACAGCCGCAGTATGTGTATGTGTGCGGTGAGGGTGTCGTGTGTTCCGCTGTGCGAGTGTAATGTGTGTGCCACTGTAAAATGTGTATGATGGTGCCATGTGACAGGCGGAGTGGAACAACATGTGTAGGCATACAGTATAGGAACCACAGGCGTATGTACAGCAGTACCCCCAAAGTAGTACTGAGAGCCCCTCCCTGGCTAGGCGCGTGGCGACGTAAAACGATGCAAAGTGAAAATGTCCCAGAATGTACCACAGGAATATAGCCAACATGAAATGCAAAGGACGTATGTACAAATCATGACCGTATGTATGACACCGATATGTTAACCGCAAAATGATACGTCGGCAACGTTACACAGCAATAGTCATGTACCGCGGAAATACGCATGTGCTACCCCGGTACTGATCGTGGCTACGTATCGGCCCGTAAACACCGCTGTGTGTTCTACGAGTGTCAAACAAGCAATCGCCACCCAAATAGGTGGCAACCACTAGCATACAGGCCGTCCCAAGTACAGGACCACAATGACTGTAAATATCCGGTACAAAATGCCAAGGGATAGTCGGCACGTACGAACAACCGCAGATATACTACCGATGTGACGGAGGAATACATGCAGGAAGCACACATGCAGGCGATACCGACACCAGACGACATCAACACAACCTACACTCCCAGAACAACAGACAGGTAACTGCCAGCTTCCCAGGCAGGGATGGAGCACACACACAAGCATACCGTGTATGTAGAAATGCAAGGCCCACAACCCGCACTGTCACCCACAACCTCCGATATTCCCCATCGCACATATCAAAGGGATACAAGCCGCAATAGCAGCACAAACATACAGGCAGTCAATGACAGCGGCATAACCGCAACATCTCGCGTGGCAAACACTATCAGCAGCGGATGCATACCTGCATCCATTGTTTAAAGGAATACAAGAGCTATGTTACACATCCGAATGCAAAATGCCATCGACAGACGCCGCCAGGACAGGGACACCCACATGTCGAACATAATACCATACCCAACACACACAATCCACGGCTAACACCACTGCGAAATGTACCTGACGCCACACATAGCGGTTGCAGTTACACATAACATAACACAATACAGACCATCTCCAAGAAGGTAGTGCAAATAACCAACGCCCAGGCAAGGAATGCAACCATGCCCTAGTTACAACGCGTACTGTACGAATGGAGTAGATGCACAGGTTATATGCGCACAAGTACACACCGAGGAACAGCTATTGGTGTGATGAACCCACATGTCGCAGGTGACGACGGATATAAGGATGAACCCTAGGATATTCAAACTGTATGCTCATACCGAACTACAAAACAAAAACGTATAGAGTGAGACAACGCAATAGCGAGACACGCAATGGAAAATGGAAGGAAACACAGTAAAGGTATGTAGAACCCATGATATGTACTGGTGTGTAACGCATGATGTGTATGACGAAGCTGCACTGTATGTGAACGGTGTTTGTAAGTAAGGATACTTGTCCATAATGCAGAGAGTGGTGAAAGGTGGTTATGTAGTGCTATCCCGCTGAGCATACCAACGACTGTGGACACCGTGTGCACAGCAGTGGGACATCATGTACACAGCCGGGATAACACAAGGGCTGCCACAGGGGGGCATAACACAGAACAATGACACCCCCCATGCCGATGCTGGCAGTGGATGTCCAACAAGGAAGTGCCACAGCAGGGGATAGGACATGTATGTATACTGTCACAGCACACATGTGTATGGGCATATACCATCGATGTCATACGTAATGTGCGCACGACGTGCATGTATGCCTCGCAGTAGGGGTTACTATGTCAACTATGTGTAATGTAAAGCTGTCATGGTGGATATGACAGACATCATACACAGTATCAGAGGCATACCATGCATAATGGAGTTATGGCCTATTGGTATGTACACTAACAGGATACGTATGGCCTGTACATATGGGACAGAGTAGTAGCAGAATAGCCATCCGAAATGGAAGGAACACCAAGTAACCATGTCCAAACGATCTGTAGCAGGTGCAATGTGTGCAACAATGAAGTCCGGCAGGTCCATGTGTAAACACATGTGCAGTGTACACAGTAGTGTCACCTCCCCATGGTAGTGTCCACTGAACAGCAGAGGTGGATGTCAACTGCATGTCTACACAGTACTGCTGCTGTGGTGGTACCATGACTATGTGTCACCCTATCAGCAAGGGAGCTATCACATGAACAGTGCCACAGTGTGTCCATGTGGGATGTGCACAGGACCTATGTTCCACAGCATGGTGTGTGTTGTGTCTGCAGAAGTAACACAGAAGCCCAGGCCATGCAATGTGGCATGTGTGCACATATGCAGGAGTGCTCCATTCACCCCGCCCACTGCAATTGCCATGTATGAGTACTACATGCATCAGTAATGCGGAGGACATGGCCCATGTCAGAGTAGATGACACCTCTGTGCATGTGGTACGCAGATGAGTACAGATGTGTTCCCCGTCTGTCATCCACATATGTAAACTGTCTGAGCCTGGTACACATCATGGCATGATAATGCCGTGCCATGTAAAGTCGTAGCCGTTGTGGAAGGTACACCACAAATGTGTTATTGTAACCCTGCCCGTGTGTAGATGTGTGTATGGCACAGGTACAATGGCTACCTATGTACCAGCAACACACACAGTACAGATATGTGTGGCCCTGCAGATGTGTACCCATGCCACAGTGGAATACGGCAACCACAGCACCATGTGGGGCATATGTGTGTACAGCAACAATGTACAATGTGATATGCATGTATGGGGACAGTATCCATGTGATACCCAGTGGATGACTGTTGCTATGCAAAGGTGATGTGCATGCACCATGTGTGATGCATCCTGACGCAATGACACCCACACGATGTATCTGCCACACCGACACCTGTACGGTTGTTATCAGTATGAGCTGGTGGAGCTACAATGGTGCCAGGTATGTAGATGTGGGATATCTAGGCATGGACAGTACTCTGTGACAGCATGTTGTGTATGTAAGCAAATAGTGAACATGAGGGGCCCCATGACCGAGGACTGTGTAATGCCACATGTACCTGACATGTAGTAGGTAGCATGATATGCTTGCACCACTGTGTGTCCTGTGCAGGATTCACTATTTGTTTGAGACAGGAATATCAAGGTGTTCACCTCAGAAGCACAGCAATGAAAAGCCTGAATGGGAAGTCTCTTAACATCCATTGTCAAGAACACACTACTACTTAGTTATTAGAAGCAATCATAAATATTCAGTCATGATTGTTTTAGTACATGCAAGTTCATCTGCTCTGATGTACTAGTTACAGATAAGAAAAAACAAGAAGTGAAAGAGTGTAAAGTGTTTTACAGCTCTGACAGATGTAAAAGGCGTATTGCTGCCATGCAAATAGCAGACAGAAGCTCAGATCCCCTCTGGTGGAGAAAATGTTGTTAAATACTTCAGTCTACCTTTTTGTGAAGTTGTGTTAGGTTCTTGCTGGGCAGCGGTAACTGCTGTGTATGCATTAGCACAACCGTATGGCATAGCAGCACATAGCCTTGCATAACATAGAGAATTCTCATTAGGTCTCCACTCATAATCAGATGATTATGCATTTGAGATATAGATGCCAAGAAATTCCTCTCAAAAGCAAAGCTTGAGAGGTGAATCTTGGCATCAATGTTAAGATCACACAGTAAAAGGCCATAATCGAAGACCCAGTCCTAATTAGTTGTAGTGCCTGGAGCTTTATCTGCCCCATGCACAACAACTTACAGAAAAAGTAAAGTGCAAAGTGTTTTATCAGCTTTGAAAGCTGGTAAAATATTTAGTGAATGCTGTCAAACAGACACCAGTACACCCCACATCTTATTTGCTTAAGAATTCTGTGGGATAGTCTTTAAATATTCTTCTAATTCCCTTAAATAGTAAATAGAATGACAGGTTATGCATCAACATGCATTTTCTAAATAGCAGATGCATGAAACTCTAATGACATTTTTTACA
>NC_056741.1:1048031091-1048051091 GCF_019279795.1 Protopterus annectens
ATTAAATTATAAAACAGTAATCTGTAAAAATAATCAAAAGATACTTATATTTTGTAGCTCAGTTGCGATCAAACAACTTCTCCAGCCTGCACTGTGTGCAAAGACAGAGACCTACCAAAGTTAGGGCAAGACCAGAACAACAACTTTTTTTACAAGAACACAAAAGAACCAGCCCCCACTAGCCAAGAGATAATTACACAGAGTAAATGTTTCAGTTTATACAATAGCCTAAGACAGCAAAGCACTACAGAGTCAAATGAAAGTTTTTAAACAGATAAGGATTTGTGAAGATTTTGAATAGACAAAGTGCTTTATATATATTAAATTATAAAAACAGTAATCTGTAAAAATAATCAAAAGATACTTATATTTTGTAGCTCAGTTGTGGTCAAACAACTTCTCCAGCCTGCACTGTGTGCAAAGACATATTTATTTTCTGGGTGTTGATGTTTTTGACTCAAAGGCAACTTGTTTATTCTTTTCTAAGATCAAAGCTTTTATACTATGCTGTTGTGAATGGTATCTATGTGCAATATAATTGGCATATTCACACTATAATATTTTAATGCCCGACCATCCAAAAAACATCCACATTTCCAGATGAAGAATGTATTAACAAAAGTGAGCAAAAACACACCTATGATGAAGTCCTTAGTTTCAGAATGAAAGAGCTAAGCTGAAGCTTGCTAATAAATATTTAGTGTATGTTTGCTCACCTTTCTGCAGTTTTACATTCTTTGCCTGGTATGTTGAATATTTTTTTGCAGTTCCTGGTCTTTTACAATGCTTGCCGTCTCTGTTTTGTTCTTAATGCTGGATCATCTGTAACTGTTTTTAACTCCCCATCATAGAAGCTGTCCAATCGCCCCACTTCCTGTTACGCAGGGATTAGTTCCTTTTTTAAACTGGGTGGTAACAAGCCATCTTTAGACTAATCAAGAGCCCTAGGCCCATTTTTACTGTCTTAGGTGCCTTAGCAGCTCATTAATTGCCCTGGAAGGCAAGCATTGGGCAATATACAGCAGAACAGATGTTTGTTTCTTAGCGGTCTTAATCTAACCTCATCCAGGCAATCAGTATATGGATTTTGTGATAGCTGCCTGGTTGAGGCAAGGTATCTGAGCAAATACACTGACTCAGTAGCTCAATCACCACTTGAAAGAGTAGGCTTGTCCCACTTCTTCTATGAGTGGTCACCCACCTACCCACCCACCAGCAAATGTTGCTACTGCAGTAAGCCCATCCCCCAGGATGTTTGAGGTGGCACTATCCACTCAAGCCCGTCTTTTCCCACCCTCTCTCTCAAGCATTGTGATGCTGACTAAGTAGCTGAGCACAGGTCACTTGAGTCAGACTCAGGGCCTCACCCATTTATGCATTAGGGCATGGCTCATTTCAAACTCTTTTTTTGAACATGGCATTTCAAAACCAAACCAAAAAAATCTAAAGGTGTTACTGCACTATGCCAGGCATCTAAACAAAAAACTCCATTCCCTGCAAGCTTTTCTAACACTGGAAAATGTATACATCTGCATATATACTGAGACATGGTATATAGCAGCAGAAATCATTGCAGCTATGCAGGGCTATAATGCCTTTCACACATTTACAGGAACTAATGCATAGAAAGGGACAAAATGTAGAGGTGTGTCGATCTACATCAAAAGCAAACATACCTCAAGGCTGGTCAAGCAGTATAATGTGCTCAAGTTTCTGCACCACCAAATTACAATAAGGAAAGTTGTATGCCATATCCTTGCAAGCTCTACGTCTCTCTCAATGAACGTAGTAACCCATAACACATACTTAAACATGCTGGAGATACTCTGCATTCAACCCAACACCATTTTCATGGGTGATTTTACCCCACTATAAACTGGGAACTAAACATGACCTCAAACAACAGGTCCAAAGATTCCTGGATTTTGTAAATACAAACACCCTGGATCAATTAGTCTGTACAATCTCTGGTGGAGCTATCCTTCTTTACCTGGTCCTCAAAAACATGGGAAATATTATTCCCCCTCTCAAATGTAATGTCCTCACTGACCAGGTCAGACCATAAAGTTGTCTTCTTTGAAATGAAAATAAAGCCCAGGATCCTGCTAACTGTGGAACTTTTAGGAATTATTCTAAGTCAAATTTCCTGCATTTAAGTAATACCATGGCAAAATTTCAAGCCCCTTTCGAACCTTGAGAACACCACTGACTACGTGGAATTGTTCATGGAATCCCTGTGCAATTATGTTAATGGCTGCATAAAGACAGCTGTACCTTTCAGGAATAAGCCTAGGATAAACTCAAATAACTAGCCAACCTGGTGCAGTCCCGACATTAATAAGTGGTATAACAAATGGAAGAATATCATGGCAAAAATTAGGAAGTGCAAACTCATCAAGGGACAAACACCCTCATCAATCTAAACAAGCAACTCAGGGACCTAATGTAATCTACCAAAGCCAAATTTCAGGTAAAAAAATAGCTTCCCAGGCCGAGGACAATCACAGGACATTTTCTAGCTATGTAGCATCTTCAAAGGCAATAAACAACAATGTGCTGAGCTAATTGTAAATGCAGCCACCTATACCGGTCTACAAATTTAGCTCTAATTTAACCCCACTCTCCCCCCAGACACCTCTCAGGAAAGACCCTCAATGATAACTTCCTCAACTATCACTAGGGAACCAGTTCTCAATGCACTGTCCAAGGCCAATAACACTTGCAGAAATGTGCTGCAACAATATCTCGGGATGACTCCTTAATATCATGAAACACAACCCATTAAGACCACTAGAATCACTATTTAATCACAGCCCTCAGACAAGCTTTATACCAAGTGAATGGAGGACTGCATATCTCATTCCTCTGTACAAGGTCAGTCCCTCCATAGACCCAGGTAACTACAGGCCCATAAGTCTGACAAGTCTCATATGCAAAGCCATGGAAATTATAAACAATGATATAGGAAACCTTCATACAATGGATTCAACCCAATTTTTTTTCAGTGACAGGTCATGCCTACTCAACCTACAAAGTCATCACTGCAATGGACAAGAAGGTCTCTAATGCAATGGACAAGGGTAAAACATTGCATACTGACTACCTTCACTAGGCCAAAGCATTTGACACAATACTCCAGTCAGGCAATGTAGACAAACTCATGAAATTAGATATAAACTCCTAAGTTACCCACTGTATAGCCAGCTGGCTCACAGAGATAGGACCCAAGAAGTTAAGATAGGGGAGTCTACCTCCACCAAGAGGTGGAGGCTCATTGATGGGTGTCACTCCATTTGGGCATGCACCTCTCTGACATCAAGGCCAATGTCAAGAGCTTCTGGTTGACCAAGTTTGCAGATGACTGCAAAAAAGCTGTAGTTACAGAATGCCCCAGTGACACAAACACACTCTAAGAAGGCCTGACACAGAATAACTGGTGCCAGAACCATGGTCTAAAACTCAATGTCAAGAAATGCATAATAGTATCTTTTGGGAACATAGCTATGCCTGGAAACTACCACATTGATAATATACCGCTAAGAGTAGATCCAGTGGTCAGGGATTTGGGAACACACATTGACAATCACCTGGCATTTGATCACCATGTGTTTATGATATTAAAGAAATAATTTTATATTACACAACTTATAAGCAAGGGTATGGTATCTAGGTCCAAGGATGTCATTGATTCAATGTGCTAAGCCCTCATCAGACCAATCATTGAATATAATGTCCCCTAAGTATCCCCTATGGTATGTAGCTGACTAGGCATATGCAACACCTAGAGTATCCACAGAGGTTTCTCACAAAAATAAGATATGACCTAAACAACATGCCCTATGCCAACTACATCAAAGTCCTATCCCTGTACTCAGTCTCCTACAGACTGCTGAAAGGAGATCTGTACCTGGTCTACAAAGCATACTCTAATTCCACTTTGATTAACCTGTTTAACATCTACAAAACAAACAGCATCAGATTTAGCTGATCTAAGTACTTAAGTCTTGGCTGCAACATATATAGGACACATTAGAGGGACAGGTATCTGTCTCAGCGACTACCTCTTCTCTGGAACAAGCTACCCATCCATGTGAAGCAGAGTTCTTCCCTAACCCAATTCAAGTGAAACTTGAGTCAGTGGAGCTGGAATCAGAGCTTTACCAATGGTGTGGCTGCTATGTGTCTGATAGACAGAGGCAGTCTATGAATATTTGACCACCCATTCCCAAGCCTTTGTATACATCTTAAAATAACCCTATGTTATGTTACCTTCTTAAGACTGAATATTTTAGTTTCACTAGGAAGGTTTGGTTGCATGATTTATTTCAGTCTCAGCTTTGTTAATGTTAAGAATATTAGAACATCATTAATGGATGATAAAAGCACAGACACTGTAATATCAACATTTTTGATCTTTCTGAACTCTATTTGAACTGCAATAATGAACATGATGACATAGTTATTATTAATCTGGTTATTGCTGTTTCAGATTTATTCCTGTCCTTTGTAAGGAACAGGATTTTGCCAGTGTTTTCGAATAGTCACGTCAATACTTTTATAGTACTATTTTATATCATAACCAGTCTCTTTGTACAAAAATATAGCAAAAAATAAAAAATGTATGCAAATTATACCTTATCTAAAGAAGAACAGAATACAGTGAGATCACTTAACATTTGTAATAAAGCATTATTAACATTAAATATACAAATACCATCAGGTAACATTTTAAATATAGCTAGCCAGTGAAGGGAAATGTGTTACAAACTCCTAAATAATGGAGAAGTTTAGCAAATAATAGATAAAGTAGGTTACGATAATGCTGATAAGCTGTATCAGAAACTGTTAATGAAAAGAATGGGTCTTGTTTTTCAGTCGCAAAAACTGAAAACAAAATCAGTTACTTATGAATGTTTCTGTCATTCTGTATTGACTACAACATTTGCATTAGAGTTGTAATATACATTCTGGTAGGCAATTATATTAAGATGCAATTGCTATCTGGAAACTCTGAAGGAACTTATAAATAGTGTGTTGCAGAGCTCTTAAAATTGTAATCTTACATTAAAATCTCCACTGATGTTTTGAGAATGTTTTAATTGCCTTAATATGAAGAAGATTTATTTTGGGCCATGCCTGATATAAAAATCTTCTATACCAAAATTGCCCATATTAAAGTTATAGAAGCCCTGGACTATGGTTAAAGTACAGGACAAGCAAGTTGTTATATAGCTAATTGACGTATTGTACTCTGACACATAATACATTTTTGATGGTGAGTACAATGTCCAAAAGAAAGGAACCGTGGTGAGGGTATACTTTGCTCCTCATTTTCTAACTGAGCAATTGACTTCTTTGAGAATGAATATACTTTTGGTAATCTATCCATATACAAGGACCAAAGTGACATGCAAAAATGATGCTAGGATCTTGACACTGCTGTAGCATTTCCACAAGTCATTGCAGAATGCACAAGTATATGTGTTCTGTGTGTCAAAAATAAAATATAAACAGTGTTAGTAGATCTGTTTGGCTAAAGAGTTGATCCACTATTCCACTACCAGGAGGGAATCCATACTGTGCCTACTAAATAAGAGGCTTGACTGTTAGACAATGTCTTCTTTCCAAGAATCTGGCATATGCCTTTCCAGGAAGGCTGAGCATTATGGTCCCTATATAGTTAAATCAAATCATTCCTGTCCTTCCCTTTCATTAGGTAGGAAAAACTATCCAGCTTGCCAGTACAGAGGTAATATCACAGCCTTCCACTATAAGACATGCTAGCAACAAAACTCCTCTATGTCACCTCAAGAACATGAGTCCTTCCTTAATAAACATATAATCATCCCTATAAAAGAAAATACTTTTTCCTCTCAATGACATAAAGTATCTTTCTCACTGATTGGGAGAACTATGCCTCAACCATTAGCTGGACACAGAAACTACTAGAATTCATAAACATTAACAATCTTAAAGACATAAAAAAAATGAAAAAACTAGGGGAACATGCCAAATATTATCCTTACAAATTTCTCTGGCAACTCTCAACAGTGCAAGTCAAGGTTAGAGTTTCCCCACACTTTCTGAGAACAATGTAGACAGCATCCTGTTTTTATTTGTCAGATGATTTGAAAAAAGCCTCCTTGAGGCTTTCCAAAAGTCATTTTCTGTGGCCTCTCTAAACTCATTCCACACTTAGGCCTTTGCTTCAGATGCTGCCACACCTGTTACCTTCATGGTGTCTATCAGTTAGGCTTATAGATCCCCTTCCTAACAATGCATGAAAGGCTTCTTTCTTTCACTAAGCCAATAGCTTCATTCATTAAAGGATCTTAGGATTCCCACATGGCAAGCACTATCTTCCTTGTGGCATCATCACTTTCCTTCTTCATCAAGTACTGATCCTTGAATAGGGTACATTTGGTCTCTACATGTCTGACTTCCCTGGGAACATCATAGAATCTCTTCTGGAGGAGAAGAAATACTCATCTTACAAAGAAACATTGGTTAGGTATTCTCATGACATCAGTGTAACGGACTGATAATGTAATAATAAGTGCAACTATGTATTAATGTCTTGTCTAAGATAATAGTGAAATCAGTCCTAAAAAATAAACTTGAACATCCCAAAAAAATATGTACATGAAATAGGGCCACTATCAACATAAATGTTGTCAAATAGCCAACTTCTCCTATAACCAACTTCTCCTATAAATGGTCATTCAATCCAGGATGAAATAAGCCCCCCAGTGTGGTAATCCAGTATTTTTCCTTTTGGTCCAGTAACCCATGCCAGCCCTGTTTGTTGGTTCTATCTCCAGAAATGCGGTCAATAACCATAAAGGTAAACCTAGCCTGAGGATGTTTTAATGTATGTTGATATAGAGCACTTGTCTCCTTGTGGTTTATGTTCATTCATCCTGAATCTCAAAGCCCTTGAGGTTTGTCCAACATAAAATCCCCCACAGTAACAAATGTCAAAAATTCTACTGGTATTGCGACTGGTAAACTCCTTGGATTTATGCATATACTGGCAGGATCCACAATGGCCACAAGGGAATGAACCAATAAGTTCATCACCATAAAGTGTCAGTTGTTTATGTTGATATATCAGACTCCAACTAGTGGACTATACTTCTTTAGGTTATCCTTCATTGGGATTATGATAGCATTTTGGCTGGTACTGATCATGGGCTACGTGTAATATAATGACCAATTTGAATCTATGTGGTCATATCTTTCATTTAGTATCTCAATCAGTTCCACACATTAACACACAGGTTTAGTTCTTGGTGGTTAAGAATATTTCTCAATACCTAATTGAAGATTTTCAGCAAGGATCAATTAGTATGTATAATGGCATACTCATATTCTTTTATAGGTGTATACTTACTCCATTCCTTGTATACATTGTTCGGATATAGATTGTTTAGGCTTCTTACCTTAAGTGATATTCAACATTTTGGTGCCTCAAATGAATAACTGTTGAAAAGCTAAGGATTATTGCCATACATATATTGATTGATACAATAGGTATATGACTGGATGGATCATATCATGTAAATAAGTGGCCCTATTTCATGTACATATTTTTTTGGGATGTTCAAGTTTATTTTTTAGGACTGATTTCACTATTATCTTAGACAAGACATTAATATATAGTCTGAATCTTTGGTATAAGCTTTACATTGTGGATGTTGCTGATTTTTATTTATTATTTATTTTCATTTATTTTCTCATTCTTTAATTTTCATTTTAGTTATTTTGTACACCCATGTATATTTATATATGCATATTCATTATGATTTCTTATATATATGTTCCATTTTTACCTCAATTTTATCAGTCCATTTTGTTTGAGCACTTGATGTATCATACTTCAGGTACTTTTGATGATGAATGGATTGGTAGCCAGGATTTATGGCTATCCAAACACAGTTCTTTACTATTATGAGCATGAGAATGGATATACCATAATATTAAAATAACTTTTTAATTCTGTGTATGCACCACTTTGGGATGTTTAGCCTTACATTCAGGAATGACTCTATTAGTATATACAGTACCCTTTGTATTTTCTACCAAAAAATGAAGTTGTTTCAAATTTATTAATATTCATGAGCAAATGATTGTGATTGGCTCTGTACAAGTATTTAAAAGATGATTAAAATGTAACTTGACTACATTGTGTTACACTGAGGAAGGCTGTTTGCCGAAACTAGTCTGTTATGGACACAAGTATCTAATAAATTTATTGAACTCTGTGCTGCTTTGCTGGTCTATTTGGTCAATTTTATTCTCATGACACCCACAGTACTCATTTCAGTTTTCTTAGTCTCTCAAGCTGGTAACCCAACCATCTAACCTACCCCAAAGCTTACTTGACCTGCGTGTCCAGAACATTAAGTCTCAGTTATGATGAAATTGATACAAAGTCAGTCTGTGAACTTTATCCCATGGAGCGCTGGTACAAAATACTCTTATAACGATTCCTTGTGTTCAAACATTGTGTTTGTTATGGGCAGTCTATGACTAGCACAGAAGTCCAAAAATAGTTCACTATGAAGGTTCAGATCAGGTAATTCCTCTGAGTCATAACCCTCCAGAACTCTCCCTCACCCTCCACATGAGCATTGAAGTCTCCCATTAGAACCACAGACTTCATAAATGGTATCCTGCTAAGCACTGCACACATATTCCGGGAAGGGTGAGCGTTTAGAAAAGCTCTTAGCTGCATATGCAAAAAGTATTAGTATTGTATATAATAATATATACTTTTGAAATGTCTCTAATGTACAGATGTATGTAAATCTACTTCACTTATTGTTAATACTTGAAAAACTACTGGAGTTTGTCTCTAATGTTAATATCTATTTAATTTCTACCACTTTGATTCATAGTACATATAACAGCGATGGAGCTCTTCTCCATGGGCCTTTTACAAAATGTTTTCTTTATGACCCAGTTGGGCTTTCCCAGTACACAAATAGAAATCAATGAATAAATACACACACAGATAAATAACAAGAGTTTTCTTTTTGCAAATTTGATCACACTAAGGCAATACTCGTGTTTACTGATACTGCTTGCAACTAAGCAGAAGTAGCCATGAGCTTGTAAATATCCTCACACCTACTCTGGGTCACTCCTGAAAGTCAGCTTTAGAGCAGAAAAGAGATCATACACATTAGAGAACATTGATTTCTGAACCAATGCTGTATTTAGAAGTAAGGCCAACTAACCCTAGCTCACACTTTCCAACCACTACCATTACTGCCAGTTTCTTTTACAGTAGTGAAGTGGCATTCATCAGCCCGAGAATCACTTTCCATTACTATCATCTAGTCTGTCTTATTCCATTTCTTTCATGATCACCATTAAAATGGCATCGAGTCTCACTCCAGTGCTTTACCTTGCAAGCAGCAAGCCCATAAAGTGGTTCCACACAGGTGTTTGGAGCTGTGTCTGCTTGGGTACACTGCACACCTGGCCATCAGGAACTTGCAAGTGAATGCTATCTTCAAGTTTGACTCCAAGAGGTTAGTCCTGGTATTCTTTTCAATTAACGGTGTCCAAATTTTATAGACAAATCATCATAAGGGGGACTGTAGATTGCTGTTACTGATTTCCCACCTCTCAGACAAATGCATCCACGGTAAGCCTGCCAGGAGCATAAAGTTCCATATAGCAGAGCTCTATGGATTACAAAGGCACAACACTTCTTCTACAAAAATAAGGTCACAATCCCAAAAGAGGAGCATCTCTGGTAATTGGTATTATAAATATCCTGTAATAAAATACCTCAGATAAACTGATGGTATGACACCTGCCTGTAAAGGTGACCAGAATCATTTTCTGCATTTTATTAATGACACATCAGAAAACAGATTTGGCTTTATGTTTTGTTATGCTATAAATATGACTAAGAATTCTTATTTAGATCTAGAGTTACAGGAAATGACTGAAAAGTCACAATCAGAAATATTTTAAGTCTACAGCTCAGAAAGCTTTTTGAAGGTGGTTGCCTATATGGCCCACACTTTTGAAAGCTTTGACCTGTAGAGAGCACTTCCAAGCAAGTACAGCTTGTAGAAAATGAATGGCCTTCTAGCCTTCTAGCCATTTGTGTCAAATATCAGCATTAGGACATTTACAAAATCTATACAAGGAAAATGTTAGTAATAGTTTGTAATAAAAATGTAATGCTGTTACTGAGCAGCAATAAGAAAGAATATGTGGGAAAACAATTCTGTTTGACCAGAGGTTGTTAATGATAATACATTGCATTTTCTGACAATATTATATACTTTCAGTTGAAATAGTGCAGAATGTTGTGAACAACTGATATATTCTGTAGATGATGAAAAATTTCACATCTTACTTTATAAAAAAACTGAATTTCATATTTTAGAAGCAAAACTCAAATGATTATTTAATACGCAACCATTTTGTTAGAACTAATATTAGTGCTGTGTGTAATATAACTCCTAAGGGAAGATACACTTGTTGAAGTAACAATATTTGCCCATATATTCTTAAGGATTCTATTGTAATTAATGGCACAAGTTTTAGTATAAATCGTGTACTTATTTGCAGAAGTAAAGGAGATTCTGTGTTTTATTTTATTCCAGCAATGTGCTGTACATTGATGATGCTAAAGAAAAGAGTTTAAGAAAATATTGTAGAAACATATGAGATGTCAAGAATAACCCTACCGACTATCCAATAGCTGTTCACTGCTTTTCATACCATAATACAGTGGCTAATAGAATATTTATCAAAGTATTTCAAATCTGTCATTTTATTACAGACTAAGAAAAGCTGTAAACAAGCTGGAAGCATCAAGGGGAATCTACAACATGAAAAAGCCGTACTGATCCTGAAATTCATCACACTATCTCCTTATGGATTTAACAAGGAAATCGATCAGAAATGTTTAATAAAGTAAAATTAAATAAGCATGATACTGAAGACTGGGACATTTGCTCCTGTGAAGGCTATCAAGAACCTTTTTCCCTTCTAGCACTCTACATTTCCCATTCTTACTCTCCTTGGTCAGCTTTCATTATATATTTTTTTTAATTAAAAAGAAACAAAAGGGAAGGTGTGATCCACACAAATAAGAGTGGTAAGTAAAGCTGCTGTTACGAAGAACATCTTCACTTTTCTGTTACTTGACAAGCACAGTTTTACATTGTACTTCAAAGAAGCGACTTTACTTGTGGAACTACTGTTAGGATTAATTAAAAAGTAAAGATACTGATTGTAAAACAGCACTAATCAATTATGTACAGTTCCTAGGATAATATAAAAAGAAACATTATGAAACCTGTTGGATTTAATATCCTAACATTTGTTCACTGTTAACTAAATTGGCCAAACTCTAATTTGGTATGCCTTCCTTCACATCATACGTCTCAACGCTGGCTACAACATTTTTAACAAAAGTGCACCTTATGTAGTGTGGATATGAAAGCAATGGGAGTGCTACATAAATGTATGTGCATACAGCTATCTATCTATGTATATAAATATATATATATATATATATATATATATATATATATATATATATATATATATATATATATATATATACTTGTGTGTGTGTGTGTGTGTGTGTGTGTGTGTGTGCACGTGTGTATGTGTATGTATATGTAGAGTTTACATTTAAGCAATCAAATGTTTGGGTTTTCAAACTGTGTGGCCTGCTGCACAAGCGAGCATAAACTCAATTGATCACAAAGTGACAGTATTTCTTTATGGGAGATGCTATAGGTGGTAGTGAGAATTAACCATTTTTCCACTGTTGTGTGGTCTCAGAGTTGGTATTTATAAGCAGCAGATAGGGAGAGTGGGAATACAGGGGGGTTGGCCTCCTAGCCAAGAGCAGTGTTTTTGGTGACTTGTGTTGTAATCACTATGGATCGATTGCTTTCTGTTCGTACACACGCGGTTTTGATTATCTCTCATTCTTTCATATATATACATATATATATATATATATATATATATATATATATATATATATATATACATATATTTATAGATATTTATATAGTTTATAGTTTTTACATTAGTACTAGGCTAACTGTCCTTGTGGGCCATTTTAATCCCATGTGAGACTCAAACCTTGCATCTGTAATGTAAACACCTTTACCATTAAGCCAACTCCCATCCTGTCCACATACATATCCATGTGTGAACATGCACATACTCTCACACACACACACACACACACACACACACACACACACACACACACACACACACACACACACACACACACACAAGAAAACACACGCACACACATGAAAACAAGATCTGTTTAAAAGTGAGTTGTACCCTTTAGAATTACTTTTTTCATTTTTTTTAAAAGGAATACCATTAAAGCTCTTGCCTGCATCTATTGTGTCTTGAACACAAACCAGCCTGAGGTGGAGAACATTTGCAGTGTCCTTGCTTACTGTAGTCAGATTCATTCTGCAGTAAGTCGAGCAATATGCTGCTTAGTAAATTACTTTGAAAGGTCATAGGTCTTGCTCTGTTCACCTGTGAATGGAGCACTCAGCAGGCAGACATATTAAGCTGGGCTCAAGAAAAGAAAAAAAATTCGAAAGCACTGGGGACATATATAAACTCTTTAAACACATACAAAATGGTCAAAGCATCTTTGCTTCATTTTTTCCAAATCACTTCTGTAGATTAGCTTTCACACTAGAGAGAGTTTCAAATATCAATCGGATGGAAGTCAATTTATTCTGCTGCTAATCATCATTTTTACTGGCCTGTTCATACTCTTTTGTTCTCATCTTCTCTGCTTGACTTCAGTATTTTAAGTTATCAAATGAGGCTTGTGAAATAGGTTGTCTATGCAGTCCTGTCACATCTTCCCTGATGTTGTCAGAACAATAACTCCTAAATCAAAAGTTGCTGAATTACAGTAATTTCAGACACAACACAATAGGTCATTAGCAAGGTGGCATTATTCTGTTTTAAAAATAAATATATATGATTTTGAGAATGAGAAGCTAAAAGAAGAGAAAACTATTTTATTTTGGCCTATAAATACAACAGGAGCCTAAGTAGGATTACTTTTCCTGCTAATGAACTTATAATATGCTACAAATGTACATTTGTTATTGGTTATATTAACCCATGGTACAAGACAGACCTATTTAACATTCGTGGCTGCTGTTACTATACCAGCAACCCTTGCAGTCACTGTCCATATGAATTTGTGTGTGTGTGCGTGTGCGTGCGTGTGCGTGTGTGTGTGTGTGTGTGTGTGTGTGTGTGTGTGTGTGTGTGTGTGTGTGTGTGTGTGTGTGTGTGTGTGTGTGCACGTGCGCGCATAAGACTCATGGGAGGATAATTGTGCATCTATGTACTTAGAGCATAATCTGACTCTGATTCTGACCACCTAAAATGGGAGTGACCATTGCTGCCTCAGCTTGCATGAATGATGAAGGGATTTTGGGGACACTATGTTACAATAATTAAATCTATTCTTGAGAGCCATAATAACATTAACCCATAGCGGGAATCTACTTAAGGTAACACACCATGTAGTAGGTCTTCCTATGTCAAACAGTAGTATGGCTTATCATTCTTGATGTTTATACACTCCTTATATGAGCATCTGTTCTGTGGTGGTCAGGATGTTAGCCCTCTGCTTATATGTTATTGAAGGGTCAGATTCATACTTATGCTCTTTCCCTTTCATTGGATGAGCAGAGAACACACTAAACACAGTCCTTGTGATTTGCATTCAAAACCTGATAATAAGGAAAAGGAACACTTATGATTTAGCCACCATAATCACAACCACTGACTGGAAGAAGAAAGCTGTTTCATTGCTTGGTAATCAGATAGTTAAGACTCCATGCATGTAATGCAATTTTATCATTGTTGGTTTGTTCAGCCATTCAGATTTTTGAATAATACCCTGAAGGACAAAGTGAGCTGTAGTGCTGCCTGTTATTTCTGGTCCACATCACATGCGAGTTCTAATTTCAGTGCATGACAGCTGTCAGTCAAAGGAGCAGATTTCCAAGTGGCAATTCTTAGAGATGGTAAATATTTGTTAAAAAAACTTAGAACAAACACAGGTTATATTTTGTAATGGGGACATCAAATTAGGAATAAATGTTCACAACTGTTATTAAATGTGCTGAATTTGCAACATAATTTTAAATTCTAGTATAATATCATAAAGGAATTCTATTATAATACCATAAAAAGTAAAGGAATTCTATTCCTGCTCACTTTCATCACTGTACAAGTCTGTTAATGCACATGAAATTTGTGCATTTGGCTAGGATTCATAGACATACATTCATAGAAGAATCCAAATGTATTATTTATTTATTTATTTATTTTACATTTGTTGACCAGGATAGTCCGACTGGATCCATGTCTATTTTCAGCGGAGGACTGGGGAGAAAAGCTCCAGGTAAACAGAAGCATTAAAAACATGTTACAATTATAATTTTGACAAAGAGTACATAAGCAAACAATAATAAACATGTTCCACAGGTTAGAGTTAAACTCTGGTGAAAGCCAGGGGTAAATTAAACAGTAGCTGATTAATAGATTTTACACGATCTAGAAGAGAGTTAGCCAGGCCTGATACAATGACATAGCCAGTTTAGTGCCAGATGTTGTTTGAGTCCAGTTTTAAATTGACCTAGGGAGGAGGTTAAAGTATTGTCAGCTGGAAGTGAGTTCCAGGATCTGCCTACAGAGTTTGCAAAGAGAGGGTCACCAGCTGCATTGTTAATTTTGCTTCTCTGAATTAGTAGTCTGTTGGAGGATCTAAGCAGTCGTGGATTGTGATAGGGGGTGATAAGATTTTTAAGTGCACCAGTATTATTCGGATTATAAAGGATTTCATAAGCCATGATCAGTTGGTTATACTGAATTAGATTGGGTAGTTCAAGCCACCTAAGCTGGTTAAGATTGATGCAATGATGTGTCATTAAAAAATCTAATTACTACATATAGTAAAATTTTGGGAGATTTGAAAACAATGCTGATGCATTTTGACTCAAATGAAGGCTGTATCTCACACTGTAAACTCCTCAAATATTAGTACTGTGCAGATGTGCACTGCTTATCCAAGAATCCCAACCCTGGAATACATATATGCACTACTTATCTGTGAACCCCAGTACTGAAATACAGATATGCAGTGCTCATCTATGAATCAAAGCCATGAAATATAGACATGCACTGCTCATCTATGAATCCCAACCCAGAAATACATTCAGTGCTCCTCTATGAATCTCTACCCTGAAATACAGATGTGCAGTGCCCATCTTTGAATCCCAGCCTTGAAATACAGATGTGTGTTGCTCATCTATGAATCCCAACCCTGAAATACAGACATGCAGTGTTCATGTATCAATCCTAGCCCTGAAATACAGATATGCATTCCTCATGTATGAATCTCAGCCTTGAAAAAAAGATGTGCCAGTCTCAAAGTCTTTCATAATAGCAGTTTCTAGTCAAAGAAAAAGAAGGACCAATGAACAAAAATCCAGGAACAAGCTAGACCAATGAGCTTATCATATACAACAACCATTTAGTATAACAAAATGGCCAATAGGGGGCTATCAGAAGCTATTTCTTCCAATCATAGGTATTCTAGTCTCAAAGCCATTCATAATAGCAGTTTTTAGTCACAGACAAAGAAGGACCAATCAGCAGGAATCCAGGAAGAAGCTAGACCAATGAGCTAATTATACTGAATCAACTGTTTAGCATATCAAAAAAAAACAATAGGAGATTGTCAGAAACTATTTCTTCCAATCAGAAACGTGCCAGTCTCAAAAGCCTTTATAGTAGCATTTGCAGAACACAGAAAGAAGAAAAAAAAAACAATCATCTTGTATTAGGAAGCTTATTCACTAATAGGGGTTAAGTCATAACTATTCATGACCATAAGAGAGAAAAAAAACAATGAATTCTAGTCAAAAATCTAATCTGCCAATAGAAAATGAATCATGACTCTGTATAGTCATAAGAGGAAAGCAGCCAAATAGAAGCACAAGCTGGAAGTCAAACACCCAATGGAAGCAAAGGGAAGCCAAGGCACAGGCACTCCTAAGTGATAGCATGACTCTAAGAGAAAGATTGCAAGGCTCGTATTTACTAAAGTCCAAAAAGCAGTTAGCATGTTCCATCAGATCAACTGAATTTCTTGGCAAGGCCCCTAGCTTTTAAAATGGGCTTGAGAGGGATAACACCATTAGGACCAGGTGGACGATTGGCTCTGAGTTTAATAGTCCATTTAGTTTCTTGTAGTTCAGTGTTCTTGCGTATAACACCCCTTCTCAAATTCTCTCTTAATATGTTTATGGCCATAAATTGAAATCAGTGTGTTTTGTTGTTTTTAATATGCTCATATCATTAGTCTCAATGCTATTGCGAATATCAGATAGATGGCATAGAATCCGTTCTTTAAAAGGTCTGTTGGTTTTGCCTACATAGTAGGCTGGATAGGACATGCAAGTGGTTATATAAATAATAGTGACACTCCTACAAGTAGCTTTCTCATGAGAAAAGTATTTGAGTCCTGTGACTGGATGCACAAAAACATTTTTGTTGCAAATATATGGAGAAGCCTTACAAAAAACACATCTCCATGTCCCTTTTCGTGCATCAAAATCACCTGGATTTTGTCTACTACCAAAGCCATCATTTTGACATAGCAGCCTTTTTAAAATTGTTCTGTTCTTATAGGAGAAACTGGGGGAATCACCCACTATATTCCTAATTTTTTGGATCAGAAGTCAGAATCGGCCAAACTTCTTGATTATCCCACTTACACAGGCATTATCAGAGCTATAGGTTAGGGTACACCTCAGTCAATTAGTTCATTGTCTAGGTGCAGTCATTGAGCTATTACAATCTTGTGAGTAGTAGGGACGTCCTCTACTCTCCCTTACTTCCATTGCTTCATCACGTTCCATATGTATTTCATTCCTTTTGTAACCTTTTCTATAGGGAACACCTTTTATGGTGATACTGGCCAGGGTGGCACATGTCATACGGGGCTGTGGATACACTTTACTTCATCATTTACATGGTATTCTATAAAAAATATTATCACTGTGGTAGCATCAGTTGCACTTCCATGCTTGTTTGTGCAAGACATTTGTGTGTGACCACATCTGGTGTGACCCTGGATGTAGTAGACTGTTCCTGTGTGCAGCTTATTAATTTAGCACTTTGCACTTCTCCTGCTTGTGGTGCATAGTGATGGCCAGTGATTTTTATAGGTTCATAGGTTCATAAGTAGGTACTAGGCTATCTGCCTGAAGGCATTTATAAGCCTAGCCAGAATGTGTTTGCTTTTGCCACCCCCTTAGATTAGTTCCCTGTGCCTCTGTCCAGCAGAGTCACTGAAGTGATCCCCAGGGTAAACTTTCTGTTTCCCATCCACTCGTCAAGGTTTCTTGAGTTTGAAGAGTGCTAGCGAGGAGTTCTGCCTAATGTAGATTGGAATCTTGTTCCAAAGCATGGGAAGTCTCTGGGACAGGAATCTATCCCTCCAGCACGTCCTATTTATTGTTGTGGTGAGGTTTAGAGTGTGTGATTCAAGGGGATAAGGTTTTCTTTAGGTGGAGCATGTCCATCAATTCTGGGTCGGACATGGCCTTGTATGTCAGGCAGAGATCACCTCTGAGTAGGCGATATGCAACCAAGTACAGCTGGAGTTTCTTCAGTCGAGCTGCATAGGACATCTGTTTGAGGCCAGTGATCCTCTTGGTGATGTACTTCTGTGGTCTTTCCAGCTGTTGCAGGTGTCTTGTAAGGTACATCCCACGTACTCTATGATGGGTCTGATGAGTGATGAGTAGAGGGGAACAATGACCTCTTTTGATCTGGATGCAAACCCTTTTGTGATTAGGTGGGCCACATAGAAGGATTTTCTAACCACTTTGGCAATGTGATTATCAAAGGAGAGATTACTGTCTACTTGGGTCCCCAGATCCCTTATTATGTTTTCCGTATTTAAGGGACTACCACCTATGTCGTAGGTTGTGGGTACTTTGTTTTTTCCAAAGAGGATGTTTATGCACTTTTTGGCATTTAGCTTGAGGCCATGATTTTGATACCAGGTATCCATCTCAGTGAGACCCTTTTGGAGGAGGTCTGTGTCAGCTGGTGAGTCAATTATAGCCCCTAGTTTGCAGTCGTCTGAAAACTTAGTCAGCTATAGTCCTCCTGTGATTTTCTGTACCTCTGAGAAGTATATGCCAAACAGGAGGGGTCCTAGGACTGAGCCCTGGGGAACGCCACTTGTAACCAGTTTAGAGTCCGACCTAGCTCCCACAACTCTCACCATGTGGGTTCTGTCCTTGAGCCAGTTGGCAACCCATCTTGTGACGTAGGGGTTATGTTCAGGCTGGTGAGCTTGTCTATAATACCAAAATGGGGAATGGTGTCGAAGGCCTTTGCGAGGTCTAGGTAGGCTGTGTGTACCACCTTTCCCCTGCCCTTAATAAAGCCGAACTGGGTAGGGTCGAGTGTTTGGAGGTTCTCAATGTCTCTGTTAATGAGTTCCATGATGATGCTCTCCATAGCCTTGCAGACCAAGCTAGTCAGGCTTATAGGGCAATAGTTCCCAGGGTCTGTTGTGGCTCCACCTTTGTGGAGCAGAATAACCATTGCTGTGTGCCACTCTATGGGCACGTAGCCTGTGGAGAGGCTGAGTTTGAACAGTGTGTTTAGGTAAGGGGTTAGTTCATCTTTGAGCTTGTGTAGGATGCAGCCTGGGACACTGTCTGGTTCCATTGATGCTGTATTTTTGGCTTTGGAGAGGGCTGTTTTAACCTGAGTGTCTGTGATTTCAGGGGCTGTACATTTCTCTGGTATGGTTATGGGCCCTTTTGGGGGTGAGAGGGTGGTGAAGTTTGCACTGAACCTGTCTGCCAGGATGTTGGCAATATCAGTTGGTTCAGTGTATTTTGTGCCATTCTGCACTAACTCCAAGCAGATCTGAGCATTGCCACTTAGATTCTTGACATACCTAAAGAACGCCTTGTGGATATCTTTGGTGTCCTTGGCAAATTTTCTTTCGAAGCTCGCCCTGGATGATTTTATGAGGGATCATAGTTTCTTGCTGATACTGATCAGGGATGTCTTCCCTTCTTGGGATTTTACTCTTTTCTGTACTAGTTTCCTCCTTCTATTGTATAGCTTGTTTATGGCAGGAGTCCACCAGACTGGTTTCCTTTTCTTGGAGGAGTGAGTCTTGGTTTTGCTTGGGATAGCACGATCCATGCATTCTTGTAGGTGCTCATAGAATGCATTAGTAAAGGATTTTGCAGCTTGGACAGTGTTATCCTTTAGCATGAGGGCTTTGAAACTTTCCACCTCGGTCTAAAGTAATGTGAAGTTTGCTTTTATAAAGTTTATCATGGTGGTTTCCTTGTCTGGGGCTGGGGGTGGAATGTGGCTATCCAAAGTGATTTGTTTATGGTCAGATCTAACCAGCAAGGGGATGACCTCCTGTGTGGAACACCGGTCACATATGTTGGTGATGACCAGGTCCAATATGTTGTCACCTCTGGTGGGAGTGTTGATCAGTTGATCCAGGGCATTTGAGTTTATAAATTCTAAGAAATACTGGGCAAGGGATTTAGTACTTGAGTAGTTCTCCCAGTTAATGTTTGGGGAACTGAAATCACCCAATATTAGGGTGTTTGGTAGGACCTTTATGTTACCCAGTGTTTTCAGAAACATATAATGGGGGTCCTGGACATGGTGGGTGATCTGTAGCCAGCTACAATTTGAATTGCAATTTTCCCTGTTGTTAGTTGCACGTGGATGATCTCTGAAGCATTGTGCTGTGCCACTAACCTGGAGGTGTGGGTATCCTTGATGAAACTGGATATGCCCCCGCCTTTTGTATTTCAGTCCAGGTTCTGTGGCGGAAATGTATGGTATGAGTTGTAGCCTGGTAGTGCTGGGGTGCTCTCTGGATCCTT
>NC_056741.1:1048058591-1048096091 GCF_019279795.1 Protopterus annectens
CTAGGGGGAGCATTAGTTGCAGTTAGAGTCATGGTACATAGCTGCTAATGAGGTGTTTATTGCTGTCACTTTACTATGTGTCTCTGAGTCAGAGATTATTGCTGACATACTAATTGGCAGTCCTGAGTTAGTCAAGCAGCACTGGCAGTGACAATCTTTAACTTGGGATTGTATGATTTTTAGTATTGTGAGTGTTAGAGAAGAAGGAGAAGCTGAGTTTTATTTTTGGTTTCCACTGTTTCGCTCATCTCCAAGTTAGTGCAACTCCAGACTACATATTTAGAAGAAACTGAGAGTGTGGAAGGCCTGCCCACACATTGATGGGAGTGCAATGTGACAATTATTTTTGAGGTGGGTTGAACGTTAGAAGTGCTGCTGTTTTGAATGGATGTCTTCCTGATGGTAAATGGCTCACTTTCGTTTTGTCATTTGATAGAAATGATGTGATTAATCATAGTAAACCTAAAATGAGATTAGTCAAGCATTTATAGACATTGTTATTAAAACTTATTTCAGACCACATTATGATGACTGTAACACTGGGAGAAAATTATCCTACGTGATACCACCTGGAAAAGCAATGATGAACCTGGGACTGTACTGGGACCCACCCGAACTGTACAGTCGACTCGCCATCATGGATTTCATACAAGAACTCAGCAGTAGCCAGCTCTCCTAGTCAGAAACGTCAGCTTTATTTGTTATTATATCAGTAGCTTTCCTTCAACTAACATGTTAAAGAAAACAAACAAGTCTACCAATATTTGGCTTTTAAACAGGTGGTAGTTAACAATGAAGTATGTAATACTTTAGGATAACACTAAAGCAGTGCATTTTATGTATGTACAATATTAGTTCTTTGATCTACAACATTTTAGATTAGGTGACAGTGCCAGGATTGTGGTGAGTTTGGAAGGAGTATAGTAACTTTTACTAGAGGCTGTAGCTATGCCTTCCCCCATTAACCTCATGCACTGTGCTAGTACAAGGACATACATTTGGCTACTTGTGACATTTTATTACCTTGCTATGGCCACTACACTAGTACAAGTGATGTTTGCCACAATTAGAAAGTTTTCTCAAGTGGTTAGTCATAAACTGGGCAGATCCTGTTCCTGTTCCTTTCCAGAATCCTCGGTGCCTATTACTCATGATGATTTTCACATAACATATTCCAAGTTTTGTGATGCTTAAAGTGCAGCTCGATACTTTGTTCTGCAATGTTGTTCTAACCTAAAAAGTAATTTTTGTCGACAAACTCTTCAAACATTTAAAATATAAATAACGTCTAATGAAGTTCATCTGTAGCAGCAGATGAAATAGGAAGGATTTCCTATAAATCTACATGACACTGGAAATTACATAACTTGGAAAGAACATAAATTAGCATAAATCAGCAAAGTGTTTAATAAATCATTAGAGAATGAGTTTCCATGGTGAATTTTTTGATATAGCAGGATGTACAATTCCAGGGAATATAAGCAGAAGCAGGAAGGAAAATGTAGATGAAGCCATAATGGAAAAAGTCAGCAATAAAAATATGTTCAGGCTGCTAAATAACATAACTGAGGATGAAGTGCATACAGGATCAGTGACTTCTGAGGCATTTCCTCCATTTAGCTATATTACTAAAGTCATGGAGGATAAGTATAAAATAATGTACCTCACAGAGTTACAAAGAGCTTGACAATCATTCTGATTACAAAGGTGCACTTAGGAGATTAATATCAGAATGTCAAGACACATAGAAGTTAATATAAGCAGAAGTTAAACCATGATTTAAGCTCTGCCACCAGTTAAACTACATAATACAGCTTTAACAACTGAACACATACTTTGCGGTTATTTATATTTAACTTACTGTTTAGTAAAATGAGAAATGTTGTGTATTATATGCACCTTTCTAAGTTAAGGTGCAGTTTTTACAGCAATTAAAGATAAGTACATGAAATGCATACCTAAGGATCACTCTCACATCACTTTAAAATATGAATATAAATCAACTGTCTTATCATCCCTTCTTTGAAAAAAGATGTATTTATGGCCAATTTGAAGTCACTCAGTAGTTATTTAGCCAAATATAAGCAATTCAAAAGTGATAGCAAAGAGCAATGGAGTCTGTCCAAATATAGTACGCAGGTGTACCACCAGTCCTTTTGTGAAATCAAGAAATCTGCATGGTGTGTGGCAAAAATACAGTGCTGATTTCACATCAACATTGGCATTCTCCAAAAAAACCTGTTAGACTAAAGACAGCAAGCCACCGTGTGAGCACACACAGTGTTTCTTAGGTATATTAAAATCTTCATGTAAGCATTTCTAGGAGAGAAAAATATCTAAATTGAAAATGAGTAAGTTGTAAACTAGAAAATACTATATGCTGTGGTGTATACATGCCATCAAATTTCACACGGGGACACTGTCAAAAAATGAGCAGCTGCATTCTGCAATAATTATAACTGGTCTAGTTTGTGTCCAGATGTACTTATCTTGAAGCTATTGAGTTAAAAACGAATTAGTCATTGAAATAGGTACAGTTTGGCTTTCTAAAGATGCATTTGGAGCCTGGATGCTTCACCTTGCAACTTGTAGAAAATTAAAAGATAAAGAATGCATCAGTTTTGGCAAGTATGAGCTTTATCTTATTCTTTTGGTTTACTGAGGCAGTTGTGAATCAAGTTGATAGCATATTAAAGCTGACACACTGAAAGACAAACCCAACAAAAATGCATCACAGCCACTGTGTTTGTTTTAGTTTTACATGTGTTTATTATTATGCTTCATTAATTATCAAGGCAGAAATGTCTTATTACAAGATGTTTACAGGAGCACTCATTTAGTTAAATGGTCTTATTTCAAGAATTTTTCAGGAACACTCATTTAGTTAAGGGATTTATTTCAAGATGTTTTCAGTAGCACTCAGTTAAATGGTTTATGTCAAGATGTTTTCAGGAGCACTCATTTAGTTAAATGGCTTATTTCAAGATTTTTTCAGGAGAACTCAGTTAAATGGTTTTATTTCAAGATGTTTTCAGGAGCACTCAGTTGAATGGTTTATGTCAAGATGTTTTCAGGAGCACTCAGTTAGTTAAATGGTTTATTTCAAGATGTTTTCAGGAGCACTCATTTAGTTAAATGGTCTTATTTCAAGAATTTTTCAGGAGCACTCATTTAGTTAAGGGATTTATTTCAAGATGTTTTCAGTAGCACTCAGTTAAATGGTTTATGTCAAGATGTTTTCAGGAGCACTCATTTAGTTAAATGGCTTATTTCAAGATTTTTTCAGGAGAACTCAGTTAAATGGTTTTATTTCAAGATGTTTTCAGGAGCACTCAGTTAAATGGTTTATGTCAAGATGTTTTCAGGAGCACTCATTTAGTTAAATGGCTTATTTCAAGATTTTTTTCAGGAGAACTCAGTTAAATGGTTTTATTTCAAGATGTTTTCAGGAGCACTCAGTTGAATGGTTTATGTCAAGATGTTTTCAGGAGCACTCAGTTAGTTAAATGGTTTATTTCAAGATGTTTTCAGGAGCACTCATTTAGTTAAATGGTTTATTTCAAGATGTTTTCAGGAGCACTCATTTAGTTAAATGGTTTATTTCAAGATGTTTTCAGGAGCACTCATTTAGTTAAATGGTTTATTTCAAGATGTTTTCAGGAGCACTCATTTAGTTAAATGGTTTATTTCAAGATGTTTTCAGGAGCACTCATTTAGTTAAATGGTTTATTTCAAGATGTTTTCAGGAGCACTCATTTAGTTAAATGGTTTGCTAAGAGTTATTTAATTTGCAGGTGGTGGATGACAGAAGCAAGCTCAGAACTGCAGGCTAAAGGTTGTTAGTAGCTCATAGCTTAACCCGTTGTAGTCTACTACTAGACTATTTAGCTTTAGTCTACCACGAATCCGGTCTACCATCCGTTCAGATAGTTCAGAAAGGCAAGCATTCAAAATGAAGGCGAAGTTCCCCTAGTCTGAAAATAAATAAACCGACTCAAGATTCAGCTAATTTGCAGGGAAAACTCAATTCATACTGCTTAATGTTCTTTTACTGGGTCACATATGAACCACGGAAAAGAAATGTGACAAGCTGGATCCCTGTGATACCATGGCCGTGAGTCAAAACAATGAGGCAGTAGATACCAGAAGCGATTGTTTGGTATCTTCTTTCAAAAGAGAAAAATAGATTTAAAGCATCTGAAGATGGCCCCCATGACCAGCTAGAAAGGAAGAGCACAAGTGCTCTGTGTACAACTTACTTTAATAATTATTATTTTGCTGCCATGCATGACACTTCTGAGCATTTGTGCAACTGTGAAAGAAATAAAAGTTACTGAGCTGTGTTTTAATTTGAAAATGGTCAGTCCAAATACTTTTTCACTCATTGAGATTCTAACTGCTATGCCTACTCTCACCTCCCACCACAATATCACATTTAATTTTTACTGCTTGTTGGGCTGCAAGATATAGCAGCCAAAAAAAAAATAGAAAAAAATATTGGTGGGTTTGCTGATGGTCTGCTACAGGCTGGCAAGTTGCAATTGCTCAAAGACCACTGAATTGAAGCTACTGTTTGACCACAGAGATGTTGTAACAGTGTGTGGAGTGTGGACCTCCCACTCCTTGCCCATACACCTTATTCAGGTTTTGAGCAAAGGGTACTTACGTATTATCGCAACCAGATTTTTGCGATAACGGTTGTTTCCCGGTGTGGAAATGTAACTGTTCATGGCGTGACAATATTAGACTATGGTTTCTCTTTCACACTGACAGTTGTTTTAGGCAGGGTTATCACCCAAAACATGAGTAAGTTAATATCACTGTTTAGGTATGCACTTTACCGCTAGCATGTCATGTAGCTCATAGTAAAGTGCATACACGCTTCAGCTGTCAAGGCTGCTGTCTTACTCACTGAAATTGCTCACCACTTTCCCTCCCACATTGAAAGGCAGAGACACAGGAGTTATGCATAACTTTTTTTTTAGTTTTAACAATTGTTACACACAGTCTCAGGTCCAAACATGGCAGTAACGACAGGAAGAAGAGCATCATCAGCCAGTAACATGTTTTCCGTACTGTTCTTAGTACGGTTTAATCAGGAACCCATAAACGGCTATCAACATTATCCACCCTGAAATGTTACCAGCAGTAGTGTTCCTCAACTTTCGCATTGCAGTGGTTGTTTTCCATTCTGTGTACACACTTTTAACAAAGTATTACTTTACCCAAAACATCATTCCTGTCTCTGTGTTTTCCTTCTGTGAGGGCTTCGTTCCTCACGGTTCAAATATTCCATTCATCAGTTAAGACAGCATCCCTTACAATTCAAGCATGCGTCTTTAATGCATGCAAAAAGGGAAGATAATTGTTTCATCTTTTTATGTGCATGAAGGTAGTCCAGAGAATTTTTGCCAGCAATAATGAGTTTGCACAACACTTTGCAATGTTTCATGCGGTTGTCTGTATTCAACAAAGCGAAATTCGCAACAGCAAAAATCTGGTTGCGATAATACGTAAGTACCGAGCAAAGTTATTGTAGCAGTCATGGGGAGGGACTGGCAGGAGCTGGGAGAGTAGCTTAGGGTTTCCAGAAATGATTGGGAGAAGGATTTAGGTTTAGGAAGTGGGAGGGTCATTTTAGCGTTAAGGAACAGCATGAGAGTTTTAGGCTTAAGGAGCAGAAAGAGAGTTAGGTATAAGAAGCAATTAGGTAGTTTGGGTTTAGGAAGGATAAGAGTTTCAGGTTTAGGGAGGAATCCGGGACTTTGAGATTAAGCAGAAAGATTGAAGTTTAATATTTAGGAAGCATTCAGAGATTTTACGTTTAGGAAGGGTGAGAGGAGTTTTAGGGTTAGAGTGAAGGAGTGAGGGTTCTGGTTGTGGTCACTAACTTGGTGGGTGCTTTAATGTTAACGTTAGGGCTCTGCTAGGGATATACAATCTAATAGGGTCCGGTGTTTGGAGGACTAGGAAAAGTAAGATCTGGCTAATGGAAGTTAGGATGCTTGCTATCTAGAATTATTGGCAGTGAATAAGTGTGTCATGAGTTACTAACACACTAACACTTGTAGTATACCTGGTAGGTTCAGGGAGAGGGAGTGGACTGCTAGAGTCAGGGTTAGTCTTAAAAAATGAATTCCTGATGTCAGGTGTCTACAATTCATCAGTGAAACTATATCACTCCTCCAGTAAGGGTTTTGATGACCTATATCCCATGTTGGAACTTACAGGTGTCCATGTATTGGTATATTTCACTCATAAAAGTATGGACAGATAGGCCAAGTTTAATTGTCATGGGTGCAGAAAAATAGAACATATAGTTTTGAGCAGTTAAAACAAAAATGCAAAATAGTATTTGCCAGAGAATAGCACAAGCTGGAAAAACATTAACATTGCTGGATGTAGAGCTTCAAATGCAGCAGTCACTTTATTCCACTTCAGTTCTTGAATTATTGCCAGTGATGCAAAAATCTATTGAGTATAGGTATGTTCTTAGGCAGGTATCAGACTATAAAACAGATACCCATGGCTTATTTAATGTGCTTATTTATTAAACTTTGTTTTTTTTTTTATTCTTGATGATTAGACAACTCTCCTCATAGGGTTATAGGTACTTACTGAGTGTACAGTCCAGGAGACCATTAATGGGCCTAGTCCAAATTCTCAATCACCTCAAATCACAGTCTGACTAAGTCACTTGCTCAAGGTCTCACATTAGGCAAAATAAGGCTGAGGCAATCAAGCCCTGCACTTCAGGAAGTATCCCATTAAAATCTCAGAGCCTTAATCCTCTACAGCAAATTCCAAAGAATAGATACCCTAAGAATACTTTGAATACATATTTGAAAAGACAGTGCCCTTACTTGCTTTTAGTTACATTCTTATATATATTTTTTTACTTACCTTTCTTATCCTGGCAGGAAATTACTTCTCTTTTGTTGGTAATTGCTATACTTTCTTCGGCTTTACTACTCTATGCTGCTTTATGCATTCATGTGTACATTACATTAGTTGGAAGCTCTTATTCTGATCCAGGCCCTTCTGCTTCTTTCACTGTAAATTTATTTAGTTATAATTGTTCTGTCTTGATGTTCAGCACTATAATAAACTAATCTGCAGTTGTGACCACAGTTTTCTTTAAGAGAGGTAAACACGTTAATGTCATCTTACTGAGTAGTTTACTGTATGCCTTTTCTCATCATTTTAACATGCATGTAATAATATATAATGTTTTGCCTTTTGTATTGGGTGCCTCTGAAAAAGGTCTTTTTTCAGGATCTGTCCACTTACATACCTAAAAGGAAAATGGTAAATATGTGTCAAAGTTAAATCAAGTTAAAGTAAACTTTATTGTCATTCAGATGATACAACTTGTACATCACTCAATGAAATGTTGTTACTCCATCTCAAGGTGGAGTCATTTCCATGTATAGACAACCTACAGTACAACAGCTACTACTGACATGACACACAATTGTTTACTTAAACTCTAACTACTATACATATTGAATGCACACACAGGAGTCTTTTTCACGGTAGTTATTATTGCACAGTTGCTTTACAGCTTTTGGTTAGTGCACAAAAATTAATTTAAGAATCTCGGTGGAGTTATTGCACAGAAATATTATTGCGCATAAAATATAAGGTACTGTCATTGGAATTTTTCACCAACATTTTTTCAGAGTTCAGAGATCAACATGGTGTGGGGTTAGTATGAGTTTAGTAGCCTAATTGCCTGTGGGAAGAAACACTTATTGAATCTGGCTATTTTGCATCTCAAACTGTGGTAGCATTTACCAGAGGATAAATAGGTGAACAGTTCATGGGTGGGGTAGGTAGTGTCTCTGGTTATCTTGTGTTGGCCTTGCTGAGACATCATGACAGATATATTTCATGAATGGCTGGGATCATCGTCCCAATGATTTTCTCTGCTAACCTAACCACTTTCTGGAGGGACATTTGATCTGAAATGGAGCAGTTACTGTAGCAAGTTGCATTACCGTTTGTTAGTATACTCTCTATGGTGCCTCTGTAGAAGATAGTAAGGACTGGAGAGAGGACGTTTACCTTCCTCATCTTTATAAAAATACATTAAATACATGTGTTGCATACTTCTCATTCCCGACATTGTTCTTGGATAAAATATTCCACTTAGCATCACTGGACTGTCCCACTTTTTCTTAAAGACCAAAGACAACAGTTTTATGCTTTTCTACCACTATGTATCTTGAATTATGTGAAAGGTGTTCTTCTGTACTAGGGAAACACTAATTATATTACTGCTTTGCTTCCTGTCTGTCTGTTTCTACTTCTCTCCCTCTCTCTGATTATAGGGACTTGGAAGTACAAATTTTCTTTAGAATGGAACAAAGTTGATTTTGTTTTCATCTTAATCACATGGTTGCTACATCTTCTAGAAAGTAAATTAAAGGAGTGGCCTCAGAACAGAGCCAAGAGGGGCTCCACTGGTGACAGTGATAAGAGGACAGGAGTCCTCCTTTTCTTATCTGTTGTTTACAAACAACTATCTAATTATGGATCCAAGTTTATTTTTATTGTGCTTTCAGATATCTTCAGATTCCTGCATGCATGTTTGACTCCATCATGGAGTATATTTTGATGCTTTAGCCAGACTGTGGTGCTGATTGAAAAATATACCATGATTGAGAAGGGTCATATACTCAAAACATTTGTGGTGTTAAGAATGCAAGATTTACCTTGGACAGAACTGTATTGGATTAAGTTATGTAGAGGAATATTTCCTATAAATGTATGAGTAACTTCAATGATGATTCAAAGCATGTTGGTCTAAAATTACTTGGGCAGGGGAGGGGTTCTGTGTCATGACCTCAGTTGTGGATTGGGACTATGGAAGTTTACTTCAAGATCACTGTGATGTAACCAGCGATGACTGGTGACTTCAAATCAAGGGGGGGGGGCTGCAGGAGACATCTGATTGGGTGGGGTCAAGTGAAAGGCATGTGGCCAACTAGAAAGGTGTGGACCTATGCCAAAAACCACAAAAACTGGGACTTTAATTAAATATGCTGCCCTGGGTGCCAAACCATCATTATGAGAGTCCAATCAAGACAAAATGAATTGGAGAAGAAAAACAAATATTTCAATGCGTTGGCTACATGACAGCTTACTTAATATTTAGATGGAAACAAAAAGGTTGTGAGGCATGAAAAAATAAATTACTTTTTAAATACCAGGTGATATTGTACTTTGTACTTTTCGTACATCCCCTACCATGACAAAAAACAAGTCATCAATAAATCTCTTAAACATATACTCTGGTATTCCATGGTTAGTGGTCCCAACACAGTACATTCCCAATGACCCATCACAATGCTGATGACTTGTTTTTTGTCATGGTTGGGGATGTACAAAAAGTACAAAGTTTTGCTGGCACCCTCAATTCCAGATCAGGATACTTAAAATTTGTTCTGGGAGATGTGGGAATAAAAGTCCATTTTTTGGATGTGATTCCGGAATGGGATGTTAAGCTTCAGAACTTAGTAGGATTTTTAGGAAAGAAACTTTCACTAACAGTTACTTGCATTATACCAGCATGCACCCTCATTATATGAAGAATAACATTCCCAAAGAACAGCTCATAAGAGCTAGTCGAATGACAATTGAAATGTGTGACTTTCTGAAGGAAATAGAATTTATTACTACCTTGTTTGTTGAAAGAAGGTATAGTAAGACCCTGTTGAAACAGCAGGCTGACTATGTTGCACAGAATAGGGACAGTCTCTTTCCAGCCATCCTTGAGCATGGGTTTTCCAACATCAATACAAAACAGAAACATGGCATGAACTCATCTGATGTTGGTAATTTCTTTTGCTTGGACATGACAGTAGAGTGGTATTATCAGAAATATTATTTCTGACAATAGGAAAATTCTAGAGGGAAACAAAGACTTACGATCTATAGTGGGGACCCAACCAAGGTTTGTATACAAAAATCAAAACAACTTAAAAAATATTTTAGAAAGAGAGAGAAATAAATTTGCATATTGCTCTAACATCACACAGAAAAGATGGGGCATGTGTAAGTGTGGAAACTGTAACATATGTAGATACATTTCTGAAGGTCTCTTAGTTAATTTAGAACACTTGCCTTATACTTTGAAAGTCCCAGGGCATTTTAACTGTAAGAGCAAAGGAGTTGTATACATTAGTACGTGTGCATATTGTAGTGCATTGTACAACAGCCCTATGCACCAGAATAAAAGAACATTATTACAATATTAGAAAACAAGACAAGACAAATGCTTTTTATAAGCATGCTATCATCTGTCCCATGTATAAAACATTTTTGCTTTCTGTGCTGGAGCAAGGAAGTTATGATTTTAGGGAGGGTAATTTCAAAAATTGAACAAAAGGAGGTCTTATGGCAAATCAGATTAAATTCAGATAAAAAAAACTGGTATAAATAATGCTGTCAACATTAAATGTTTTTTTGAAAGACCATAGAGTCTATATAAGGAAATAACTTCCTGAGCCTTGAAATTTTATTGATTAATTGTATAATTGTTTAAGTGGAAAGATGTGTTTATTGTTGCAGAGGTATTTCAAAACTGTTTTTAAATATGATGTTGAGAATGTACATTTTATTCTGAAGATGTTTGGTTACGAAAGTGTAGATTAAAAGTTTTTATTACGCTAACATCATGTGGATTTCACTCTGGAATGTCCAAGGGTCAGCTTCTGATGATTTTTCCTATACACCTGGTTAATCTGGGCATACTGGGGCAATGCAGCAACTGTCTTATGTACACAGATAACCCTCTCCTCCTACCACCCAACACTACAAACTGCGAGAGATGCACTTACATAGCGAAACTGGAAGCAAAGCTCTCTCCAGCCAATATTGTGCTAGACAGTCAAGAGGAGAAGGTTAACACCTGCACTACACCTCAAACAGCACATAGTCCTTCAAAACCCACACCATCAACACTCACACATAGAAACACTAAACCCACATATGTGGAGGCCATTAACATTAACCTGCCCAAGCAACAAGGACTTCCAAAGCTGAAATGCAAACAAACACCAGTCACAACCAAAGTGACACATATCTCACAACACCAGTGTGCCACCCAACAACAGCCCCTAAGGCAAGACAATGTACCCAACACTTTAGTCATAGGTGACTCTATAGTCAGGCACACTGATGTCCCACTCACCAGTCTGAACAAGGAGAAAATTACAGTCATCTTTCTGTCGGGTACCAGGATCTGCTACATAACACATGCACTCAAGTCACTCCACAACAAGTACAACTACGGCTCTGTCATTGTCCATGTTGGAGTGAATGACTTGAGATGTACCTCACTGGATTACATGAAAAGAGACATGGAAGAGCTCTCGGATCATGTGGCCCAGGCAGGTATGACTCTAGCCCTGAGTAACATCCTGCCTTCGCCCAGAATGATACCACAGTATAAGGACAAAATGATTGACTTCAACAATTGGCTAAGCTTCTGGTGTCATTCAAAGGGGATCCGGTATCTGTCTGCCTGGGAAAACATGATCGACAAGCCACGATGCTTTGCCAGATATGGTCTGCACCTGTCACCCCTGGGATTCAGGTTACTGGCTAAAGCTCTTGCCATCCCTGTATTGCCTTTATAAGGCAAGGTTCAAAGGACAAAACCACCACCGTAACAGATACAAGCATGCAAAATCTGAAGGTAATGCTACTCAATGCTAGAAGTCTAAACCTCAAAATGCACTCTCTTGAGGCACTCCTATAAATGGAGAACATCAGTATCTGTGCAGTAATTGAGACCTGGTTCAAGGCTCCAGGGAGCACCCCTGCAATACCAGGCTACAACTCTTACCACACTTTTGGGCCACCAAACCAAGACCAAAACACTAAAGGTAGAGGAGTGTCCATAATCACCAAGAATATTCACACCTCCAGGCTAGTTGCCCAACACAATGCATCTGAAATTCTCCAGGTGCAACTAATACAAGGTAAGAGTGCAATCCAAATTGTAGACTGCTACAGATCCCCCACCATGACCCAAGATTCTCACTACACCTTTCTAAACATACTGGAAAATATTAAGATACAACCAAACACCCTAATATTGGGTGATTTCAACTACCCTGCCATTAACTGGAAAACTACTCGGGTGCCAACACATTTTCCTAACAGTTCTTGGAATTCATAAATTCCAGCACCCTGGATCACCTAATCCATTGTCCCACCAATGGCTCCAATATCCTAGACCTGGTCATTACCAACATGGGAGATAGATCCTCTACACCAGTGGTCACCCCCTCATTGGGCAGGTCTGACCATAAGCAAATCACCCTTGACATCCACATCCCACCCCAACCCCCAGTAAGGAATCCTCTGTAAAAAAACTTCTCCAAAGCCAACTTCATGCTACTCAAGTTAGAAGTGACAAACTTTATGACACCCATGCAGACGGGATCTGAAAGTTCGACTGCTGAATCCTACACTAAGGCACTGTACGAGCACATCCACTCATGCATGAATTTTGCCATCCCAAATAGAACCAAAATGCTCTCCTCCAAAAAAATGAAGCCAATCTGGTGGTCCCCTGCCATAAACAAACTATACAACAGAAGGAAGAAACTGTTGCAGAAAAGAGGAAAATCCCAGGATACAAAAAACTCCCTTACCACCCTCAGTAATTGTCAAAGGAAAAAACTTCAAAGACCAATTCACGTAAGGTTCAAGTATGGCACCCTTTATTACTTGCAGCAAGGAGACAAAGCATGCAAATACAGGATTTGTCTAAATTACTAATGAGCAGTATGCTACTTTTATACAATTCTATGAAATGTTACTTTTCTATTGTTGATGTAGTTAGACACAGTTTTCTGTATTACTTTACAGAAAATGTTACTTAGATTTTCTGCTGACATGTTCAGATTTAAAACTCACTATATGTTACATAGAAAATGTTACTTAGATTTCCTGCTGACATGACTGGATTATTGTTGATTCACAAAAACATTTGAGAAAAACAACCTGGCCTTGGGGCTTACTTTTAGCCTACTACAATCTTTCTATTCTTCAGTTGTGCAGTTCTAATATATATGTGTTACATTTTACCTAGATTCAAGGTACTTTTCTAGCTTAGGTACATGTAATGCTGACTACGGTTTATACTTTCAAGCAGCCTTTGTTTTCATTATCAATAGCTTCAGCAGCTGTGTACTTTCTCATGGCATAAGCAGAAAATCAATAATTCTTTGTTAAGTCTCATGACACTAGTAGAAAACACTTCTTATTATTTTCATGACATTAGCAGAAATTAAATGCTTCTTGTTAATTTCCATGGCATAAGCAGATCATAGCTGCGCATATTTTCATGACATAAGCAGGATTGGAATGTCTCTAGTAGCTTATGCAGATTCATGCAGTGTGAACAGAATAAATGTATTAACCCTTTTAAACCTTGAATGCACTAAACATGCATATTACTAATACATATTTTTCTAACATTTCCTCCCTTTTAATACTTTTATTCTACTTTCAAAATAAGCATAAACAGTTTTTTTTCTTCCCCTAACCTCTTCCTACTCAGGATTTGCAGTTAAGAGAGTCATTCAGTTTAAACTTATGAAAGCATTTTTAATTTTTCAACAATTCTTTGAGTTCAGCACCTTGATATAAGGTTTCTGAAACTGACATGGCTATAAAGTCTTTAATCAGTCATTTCATGCAGGGGATGCAGCAGAAAACACATACCACCAGTAGAATCATTCCTACACAGATGGCAATCAAAAATGTTCATCAAGATACTGCCCCACCCCCCCAAATAATCTCTGGAAGAAGTCCGTCAATGGATTTGGTCCTGGTTTGGTCATAGCCGACACTTGCTGAATTACCTCAAGGTGATTGTCTATCTCGTGTTTGTGGTCAGGAATATATGAACAGCACTCCTCCTGGATTAAAGCGCAAGTACCTCCTCTCACCGCTAGGGTGAAGTCGAGAGCCATGCGGTTTTGAAGCACTACAGTTCTCATGGCAGTCAGTTCATTAGTCACCAATTCAAGAGCGGAAAAGGTTGCATTGCTCATTATTTCAAGAAGTTTAGACAGTTTTCTCAGTTCCCAGATTGATTTTGTTGCTCCATATGCTGGCAATACACCTGCCCATGAGATGATGGTATCACCCAAGTCCATATGCGACAGTCCAGTTTTCCCTAGGCCCACAGCATGATGTTTTTTTCAGCCCGCATTGATTTGCCCTACTGGATTGACAGGCTTCTTGATTTCTCGTCGAACATTTCAAATTTTCCCCTGAGGCAAAACTGCTGTGTGTCTTATGGCCGGAACCAGGTACCCCAAGTAACAACTGCTGGACCAATTCTCAGGTAACCACTTGAATGCTTTTCTACCACATACAAAATAACAGTCTTCTACTTTGGTAGTAACTTTACTATGTCCTGGTTCTGGATTAAATATTTTTTTGTCAACTATAATCAGTTGTTTATAAAGACCAGCATTATGTTTTACTTCATCAGTTGTCCTATGCATCAGTTCAAAAAATGGATCATAGCTTGTTTTGCAATAGGAACCTGTGTTATCAGTTTTATTGTAGCATTTATAGTGAACAGTCACATTGCAGTTGCTCCAACCCACGTGAACTGTATTATTTTTGTAAAAACACACAGTCCCCTTCTGTCGAACAGACAAGTGCAATGCTACTTTATCTTGTGATGTAACATCTGATGTATCATAGACTAAATTTTCCCAGGTCTTGTTGGCACCTAGGGGGACTGAAGTTAACAATAACCCCCCGTATGCTGTTGGCAAAGCTGTGCAAATCCAGCAATCCAAAACATTGAAGGTCTTAGCATATACATATTTGATTGCCTGGTAAGTGTTGAAGTATGGGTGCCACTTTACGTGCAACTCTCCACGTTTATTCAGTTCAGTTTGTATGGCTGGGAAAAGGAATGGCCACAACAAAAAGATTATTGTCACTAGTACAGTTAACAGGATGATTATGCAATACTTCTGAGGAAACGGTTGTTCTGCATTCCTATTTTCTCCGACTCTTCTGAGTAGTTTTATTTGGCTTTTTCTGGATTCTATCATTTTTGCTTTTGACATCTGATCTTACTCTCTGCCCTAATAGGACCTTCAGCACCAATGGTTTCTTCACAGGGGTTGAGACGGATCAGTCCTATTGATCTGACCCCCCTTTGTAGCCAGACTTTGTGTTGAGGGCCCCGATGGAGAGGTAAGATTTTTGTCCAGTTCAAAGTTCTTAACTAGTTTGCAGTGCGTCAGGTGGATCCACAAAACTCGCTCTGCTATCTTGACTGCAGTGGGTGTTGAAAGAAGCACCTGGTATGGACCTTCCCACCTTGGTGATGTCCAGTTTTTTTTTCTTTATATTTTTCACCCACACCCAGTCTCCTGGGATCACTGCCACTTTCGATGCTTTGGTTTGTTCTTTATCTGAAACAGAATTTGACTGCAACAGATGTTTAGAATTCAACAAATTTCTCATATATTCAGCTAGTGTATAGTTAGCTTCCTGGTCTGCGGACATGAGAAGTTTCCACTGGGGTGTATAATAAGCCCTTCCAAACAGTTTTTCGAAAGGAGTCAATCCTTTTGCAGTCGGAACAGTTCTCATGCTCAATAGTGCCAGGGGCAAACAATACAGCCAATTCTTTCCTGTCTCAGCTATTAATTTTCTTAATTTATTCTTTAATATTCCATTATGTCTCTCAACTAGCCCTGCAGATTGCAGATGGTATGCACAATGATTTTTTAAAGAAATACCAAAATGCTTACTTAACTGCTGTTTGGTTTGGTTTACAAAGTGTGTACCATTATCACTGTAGATCCTTTCCGGAATGCCGAATCTAGGGATGATTTCTTTGACAAGTACTTTTGCCGCCGTGGCTGCATCTGGATTTTTGGTTGGAAAGGCTTCCACCCATCTGGAAAACATATCTACAATGACAAGACAATACTTCTTATTTTCACATTTGATCAATTCTATGAAATCCATGCAGATAACGTGAAATGGATATGGTGGTGTAGGGAAACTCCCTTGCTTGGGCTTTAACGCCCCTTGTGCCTGATGTTTGTTACAAATTTGGCACATCAAACAGAATTTTTTAGAGTAGTTTGTAAATCCATACGTTGTGAACACTTGGTTCACCAGCTGTACCATCCCCCATGTTGAGACATGGCACTGCCCATGGCTCAACAAAGCTGCATATCTAAACAAATTAGATGGTAGAATCGGTTTCCCTTCTTTAGAGATGTACAGCCCCTTTTCGAGAATTGCTCCTTGTTTTACCCATCTTTGTTTTTCAACTTGCGTAGTGAGTGTCTGCATTGTTTTTAACATTTCTAAGTCTAAAATCTCAGATGGTTGTAGTTCCTCATTTAAAATAAATACTTCAGAAGCTGCTTGTTTTGCAGCTGTATCAGCTCTTGCATTACCTTTTGAAATCCTATCTTGTTGCTTGGTGTGAGCTGTGCATTTACAAATAGCTACTTTCTGAGGTAACTGAATAGATTCTAAAAGATCTAAAATAAACTGTGCATGATTTATAGGTTTGCCAGTAGATGTTATCATTTCTCGGTTTTTCCACTGTTGCGCAAAAACATGTACAGTAGAAAAAGCATACTGGCTGTCAGTAAAAATGTTTACACATTTACCCTTTGCTAAGGTACATGCCCGTGTCAAGGCAATCAATTCTGCTGCCTGTGCAGATAAGTTGTGTGGTAAAGGTTTTGCTTCTATAATCTCAGTGTCAGAAACTACTGCATATCCTACTAAGTTCTGTCCTGCAGGACCCCTTTTGCACAAACCATCCACGTAGTATGTTACCTCGGCATCATCCAAGGGGACATCCATGAGATCTTTTCTAGGTAGTGTCTTTTGCTCAATTACCTGCAGGCAGTGGTGTGGTGTGCCGTCTGCAGGGGTTGGGAGCAGAGTAGAAGGGTTCAAAGTCGGGCATCGCTCAATTATCATGTGAGGTTGGCTCAACAATATAGTCATACAGGAAAGATGCCTAGCAGGGGAAAGATATGCCACCTTTTCTTGTAGTAAAATAATTGCGACTGCATGAGGCATTCTCAAAGTGAGAGGGTGGAATAAGACTACTGAGGCCGAAGCCTGTACTGCCATTGCAGCTGCAACTACTGCTTGTACACATTGGGGTAAGGACCATGCCACTGGGTCTAGTTGTGATGAATAGTAAGCAATGGGGCATTGCTTGTCCCCATGCTGTTGTGTTAACACTGATGTCATATAACCTTGCTTACAATCTACAGTTTGGAAAAAACGTTTATGATAGTTTGGTAATCCCAGAACTAATGAGGACGTTATTAACTGTTTCAGTTTGCAGAAAGCAGATTCTGCCTCTGGTCTCCATTGTAACAAATCCTGTGCTGCCATAGGCTTTTTATATATTAGGTCAGTCAGAGGTGCAGATTCCAAGGCATAGTTTGGAATCCAGCTCCGGCAAAAATTTGTTGTACCCAGGAAGGACATCATTTCCTTCTTGGTAGTGGGTTCTGGTGCTTGCAAAATTGCTACTTTTCTGTCCTCATCTAATGTTCTACCTTCTTTGGATATTACATATCCCAGGTATTTGACTTGTTTTTTCCAAAGTTGCAGTTTATTTTTATTTACTTTATGTCCTTCCATGGCTAAAAATCATAATAGCACTATGGTATCTTCTTTACAATCTTGCTGGGTGGGGGCCACCAATAAGATGTCATCAACATAAAGTAAAATTTGACTGCCCCTTGGTGGGATAAATCCCGCCAAGTTGCTTGCCATTTCTTGTGAGAATATTGTTGGACTTTCACAATATCCCTGTGGTAGTCGCGTATATGTATACCTTTTCCCCTGAAATGTGAATGCAAACCAATACTGGCTGTCAGGGTGTATCAGTATCGAAAAGAACGCATTGCTGATGTCTACCACAGAAAAATACTTCTGTTGAGCTTTTAAATCATTCAACAGGGTGTGTGGGTATGGCACTGTAGGTACCCTTGGTATTACTGCATCATTTACAGCTTGTAAATCTTGGACCATATGCCATTTTCCATTTGCTTTTTTAACTGGAAATAAGGGTGTATTACATGGTGAATCGGGAGATTCTACCAGTATTCCCCCTTTAAGTAAGGCTTCTATAATAGGCTTTATTTCTGCCTCTGCATCTTTTCTTAAGGGATACTTTCTTTTCTGTGGTCTAAATGCTGACTTTGGCATGATAGTAACTGACCCTGCTGTACAAATAAGTCCTACATCTGATTTTCCTGTTGACCAGAGAGTCTCTGGTATGTCTCGTAAGGCATTCTCTTCCTCCTTTAATAGGAGTGCTAATCAGCTGTCCTCGCTAGACTGTAAGTGCACAGCTGGGTTGGTCTGAGTTATTCAGTTCAACTTCTGTATTTGTATTCCCTGCTCTGACAGTTCTAATTTTGTCTGTTTTTCCCATCTCGTGACTTTTTCTCCTAGGTCTGCTCATTCTATGTTTTTGTTCTTGGTTAAGCTAACATGTGGTAATCAGTTAGATTTATAAAGTGTAAGGGACTCCTGGGGCAATGAACAGCTGGCTACACTGTTCCCTTCTGTGTCCCAGTACAGATTACACAATATCAATCTGTTTGCATGATTTTTAAACATTTCTTGCTCATATTCCTTATCAGGACCTGGTGTGTTACAATAATACAGGGTACAGTGCAACAGGAGTTGCTTATCAATGTCAAGGGAGGGGAACTTGCTGATGGCTACATTCATTAATTCTTCGGTCACAGTCCCTGGACCAGTCGTAACCAAGTCCTGGCTGTACCAATAAAACATTTCACCCCCTGATTGCACTGCAAAAGTATCAATTTGTCACTGTGCTTCCATACCCTGCATGGTTGGGACTACTGCTATACCAAATAGTTGCATGAGGTCTCTGCCCAAGAGGTTTACTGGGCATTTTGCAGAAACAACAATTTTGCTTTTCTGAGTCAATCCTGAAACCGGATCAGTTATTGCAATATTACGGGAGAGGGGCTCCCGATACAGCTGTCCATTAGCTGCTTTTACCAGTATGTAATCAGGTGACTCTGTGTTCTCTGGCAGTTTGGAGGGATGTATCAGGGTTCGTGATGCCCCTGAGTCACACAAGAATTTGACTTCCTTCCCTTCTACCAAGAGTGTAACTTCTGGTTTCGTGTCTGCTAAATAGAGCTCCAAGCTCAATAAAGCTAGGTCTAATATTTCATTTTCTTCACTGTCTTCTTGCACTTCCTCTATTTCTTCTGTCACATCCTCTACTCCCTCTATCAAATTCTCATTTGTCTGTTCTTTGCTAGCCCCTTCTAGTGATTTCTGACTACCATATAGTCAGTCCTCACCCTCCTTGCCTTCCGTGCTTGCCTTCTTGTTTTTCCTGCAAACCTTTGCCAAGTGTCCCTTTTTACTGCATTTGAAACATTCACCCCTTTTCTTTCGCCCTTCAAAGTCCTCTGATCGCTGATCAGATTGTTTGTTTCCCTGTGCATTTTTCTTGCCCTTTTTCCCGGACTGTACTACATAAACTTCTGCTCCATCTTCTACAGAAAATACTTGAGCTTTCTTTTTCTTTTTGCTATTAAAATGCCTTTCGGCATGCCTAGCATATTCAAGTAATGACTGTAACCTGCTTGTACGATGGTCTACCATGTGTTTTGTAATAAAACTGCTTATGGGTGCAATACTGCCTTTTAAAAATGCATTCTTTAACTGCTGTTCATATGGGGAATCTTGTGTTTGATCTTCGGGAACCTGCATTCCACGGTGGTTATTAAAACATTCTAATAGTCTGGCATAATACTGGTCAATAGTTTCACCTTCTTGTTGGATGCATTGATTAATGCAAGTCCAGTCTGCCCTAGGCTTTCCTTTTTCAGAGATGCAGTCTGTAAGACCTTTTACTCTGTTGTCTAATTCTGCACTGCTATGTGGGAGGGGTCTTTGTGCAATGTCACGGGGATTCCAGTTGCCACTAATCATGTGCCAATCTGGCCCCACAATTTGTCTTAACTACTTTTTCTACCTCTTCTCCATTTAAGTTATAACTCAGCCTCATTCCTTGTAAATCTTCTGAGAATTTTCTAAAATTAACTTTTGGATGGGGAATTCCCTCAGTGGCTTTCCAGATATCTTCCGGAGTCCAAGGTCTATACACTAAAATAGTTGGGTCCTGATTGTCCTGTCCTGCCAGAGGATTGGGTACTTCTATGAGTGGGCATATTTCTTCTTCACTCATAGATTGTGAATTTTTAACCATTTGATATAATTCAATGCTTTCATTTGAGTTACCTACCCTTGTTCGAGACCTGGTCCAGATGGGATCTTTAATAAATGGTTTTATTTTCACAATGTCTCTATTTTCAGTGACAATAGGATATCATGGGGGTGGACTAACCTGTTCACTTGCTTCATATTCTGGTAAGGGAGGTGGAGGGGCCGATGCTATTACTAAGTTATTGTCCTCCTTATCTAAAAACATTGTTTTTGAATTGTTGTTCTTTTGTTCCCTACGGTTTACTTCCTCAATCCACCTGTGTGCCTGAGGAATTTCTAATTTGCGTTGCTTTTTTACCCAACCTTTGGAATCGGTTTTAAGCTGTTTGACAAGTTTGATAAGCGAGGATTTTTCTAATTTTCCATCAAATTCATATTTATTAACCCATTTTGAATAATATTTGCATGCTGCGACTGCATGTATTTTGCATCTTCTGTTAACGGTGGATTTTGGGGTCTTTTTTGTGCAATTATTACCCATTTTGTTCTACCCTTTTGATCGTTACATAACTTCTCTTATTTTTAATGTGGTACCACGGATTTCGTTATAGTCTCTTCAGAATGACTGCCTACCTATTATGTTTCTCCTGATCTGTGACAAGACAGTAATCTTTTCTGTCCCTGACTTGTAAAATACAGTCTTGACAAAAACAATACAAACCTAGTCCCTGATCTAAAACAGAAAACAGAAAAAAGTAGATTCACCTTACCTGAGCCCACGTGATTGATCACCAATTCGGAGACCCGTCCTTCAATCGCAGATCAGAAAGTGGCTGGCCTCTTTTGTACGACAATTCAGTCAGAGGGCTTTTCATATAAGAAGAACCGATTTGGTTTCTTCCCCATACAGTTTCAACCACCTGGCTCGTCTGATCCGAGGCGAAGAGAGGGTTCCAGTCCGAAGGACCAATCTATCAAAGGAAAAACTTCAAAGACCAATTCACGTAAGGTTCAAGTATGGCACCCTTTATTGCTTGCAGCAAGGAGACAAAGCATGCAAATACAGAATTTGTCTAAATTACTAATGAGCAGTATGCTACTTTTATGCAATTCTATGAAATTTTACTTTTCTATTGTTGATGTAGTTAGACACAGTTTTCTGTATTACTTTACAGAAAATGTTACTTAGATTTCCTGCTAACATGTTCAGATTTAAAATTCACTATGTGTTACATAGAAAATGTTACTTAGATTTCCTGCTGACATGACTGGATTATTGTTGATTTACAAAAACATTTGAGAAAAACAACCTGGCCTTGGAGCTTATTTTTAGCCCACTACAATCTTTCTATTCTTCAATTGTGTAGTTCTAATATATATGTGTTACATTTTACATAGATTCAATGTACTTTTCTAGCTTAGGTACAAGTAATGCTGACTACGGTTTATACTTTCAAGCAGCCTTTGTTTTCATTATCAATAGCTTCAGCAGTTGTGTACTTTCTCATGGCATAAGCAGAAAATCAATAATTCTTTGTTAAGTCTCATGACACTAGTAGAAAACACTTCTTATTATTTTCATGACATTAGCAGAAATTAAATGCTTCTTTTTAATTTCCATGGCATAAGCAGATCATAACTGTGCATATTTTCATGACATAAGCAGAATTGGAATGTCTCTAGTAGCTTATGCAGATTCATGCAGTGTGAACAGAATAAATGTATTAACCCTTTTAAGCCTCGAATGCACTAAGCATGCATATTACTAATACATATTTTTCTAACAGTAAGAAGCTGAGATCCCTCATAAAATCCTCAAAAGCTAGTTATGAAAATAAAATTGCCAAAGATTCCAAAGACAACCACAAGTCATTCTATAGTTATGTCAAGAATCTAAATTGCAATGTTCAGATCTGCTCTGAGCTACAACAAAATGGCATTAAATATACTGGTCCCAAGGATATTGCAAATATCCTGACAGATCGATTTAGTGCCACCTTCACACCCCACCCCCTAAAGGGCCCATCTCAATATCTAATGATTGCCAAATTCCGGTAATCATGGCCACACAGGTAGAAACCGCACTCTCCAAAGCTAAGAATACAGCATCCATGGGACTAGATGACATCCCGGGCTGTGTACTACATGAACTACTCAGGCGGTGCAGTGGTGCAGCAGTTAATGCTGTCGCCTCACAGCAAGAGGTTCTCCGGTTCGATTCTCGGCCGGGGTGCCTTCTGTGTGGAGTCTGCATGCTCTCCCTGTGTTCGCGTGGGTTTCCTCCAAGTATTCAGGTTTCCTCCCACATTCTAAAGACATGCTTCTGGAGCATTTCTCCCCGGGCCTCCGCTGAAAACAGGATCTGTGGAACCTAGTCGGACTTTCCCGGTCAACAAATGTTAAATAAATAAATAAATAAATAAATAAATAAATACAAAATGAAGTGGCACCTCACCTAAGTGTCATTTTCAATAATAACCTCACCTCAGGCTTTGTGCCCATTGAGTGGTGCACAGCTACAGTTATCCCACTCCACAAGGGGGGATCCACCTTGGATCCTGGGAACTACTGTCCCATCAGTCTGATGAGCCTGATCTGCAAGGGCATGGAACGCATTATTATGGAACTTATAAACAAAGACATTGGCAACCTTCAAACACTGGACCCCGCCAAGTTTGGGTTTGTGAAGGGCAGATCTTGTCTCCTGAACCTGATTGACTTCTTCGAATCAGTCTCCAGAGCTGTGGATGAGGGTAAGGCAGTCCACACAGCCTATCTGGACCTCGCCATGGCCTTCAACACCATCCCCCACTCTGGAATCAAAGATAAATTTACTAAGCTGGGCATAAATCCCTATGTCACTCGATGGGTTGCCAACTGGCTTACTGACAGAACCCAGACTGTAAAAGTAGCCGACTCCAAATCCAGCTCCAAGCAAGTGACAAGTGGAGTACCTCAGGGTTCAGTCCTGGGACCGCTCTTGTTTGGCATCTACTTCTCTGAAGTACAGGCCAACACTAAGGGACTCTGGCTAACAAAGTTTGCAGATGACTGCAAACTGGGAGCCATTATTGAATCCCCAAATGATGTGGATATTCTACAAAAGGGCCTTACAGAAACAGATGCTTGGTGCCAGAGACATGGGCTCAAGCTTAATGCCAAGAAATGTATAGTTATCCCTTTTGGGAAATACCATGTACCCATGAATTACCACATAGGTGGCAGTGCACTAAACACCGAAAGTGTGATTAGAGACTTAGGCACACAGGTGGACAGTGGTCTCACCTTTGATAACCACATTGCCACATCAGTCAGGAACTCCTTCTATGTGGCACACCTCATCACTAAGGGCTTTTCATCCAGGAAAAAGGAGGTCATTGTCCCACTGTACTCATCCCACATTAGACCCATTATAGAGTATAACGCCCCATTTGGTATGTACGTCACAAGACATCTGCAACAGCTGGAAAGGCCGCAGAAATACCTCACTAAAAGAATCACAGGCCTAAAGCAGATGCCATATGCTGACCGTCTAAAAAAACTCCAGCTATACTCTGTGGCATATCGTCTACTCAGAGGCGATCTCTGCTTAACATACAAGTTCATGTCAAACCCTGAGCTGTTGGACATGCTCCCCTTAAAGAAATCCCAATCCCTCAGAGCCACATGCTCCAGGAATCTATACCTTGTCATCACAATGAACATAACATGCTGGAGGGATAGGTTCCTGACCCAGAGACTCCCCATACTCTGGAATAGACTGCCCATATATGTCAATCAGAGCACCTCCTTAGCCTTCTTCAAAAGGAACCTTGATGATTGGATGGGAGATAGGGAATTCACCCAGGGGATCATGTCAGTCACCCTGCTAGACAGGGGTCCAGGGAAGTAAATATTGTGGGAAAAAATATACAGGGAATTGTTATGGCTAGGCTTGTATAGGCCCTAGGGCCAATAGCCTAGTACCAACCCATGAACCTATGAACCTATGTTTTTCTGCATCTTCCAGTTTGGTTTTTAGGTCTTTGTGGTCATCCAGGAGTATTTCTACATTTTTGGTGTTGTGGTTCCTATGATAGAAAGCAGAAGAGATTCGTTAATGAATGTCAGCATTCATTCTACATCAGGTGAAGGTGGACAGAATGTTCTGGCTTCAATATTGAATACCATGAAAGATATTCATCAAACTTTGCAACTGTTAATTCAGGAGAAGGTCCAGCTCAGATGATGAGGTTGAGATGGTGGTAAATTTTAATACACATTCTGCTGAACAAGGTAAAAGCTTTGAAGCTGTTTCTAAAATTAAGACTTATGCTGACATAGCTTCAGTATTAAATAATACTAAATTGGACCCTTTTTCATCTTCTGATAAACCTATTAACATCATAGAGCTGAGCACTTACAGAGACATGTGCAACAATTTGGGCAGATTATTAAAGAAATATAAAAGTTTAGACTTGGAAAATAAATATTTTTTACACTACATAGAGCTGGGTATGGTGGGTGGCCGCAGTGGTGCAGCAGTTAGTGTTGCCGCCTCACAGCAAAAGGTTCTCTGGTTCGATCCTTGGCTGGGGTGCCTTATGTGCAGAGTCTGCATGTCCTCCCTGTTGCCGCATGGGTTTCCGCCGGGTGCTCCGGTTTCCTCTCACATCCCAAAGACATGCTGTAGGTGGAATGGACACTCAAAAATTGGCCCTAGGTTTGAGTGCATGCGTGTGTATGCCTTCTGTGGAAGGTTGGGCACCAGGCTGGGAACTCAACACCGTAAAACTCCACTGCCATTCATGAGCGGATAGGTGATCCACTGTGGCAACCCCTAACCGGGAAAAGCCGAAAGAAGAAGATGATAGAGCTGCGTATGGTCCCTAAGGAGATGAGATTCTTTAAATGCCCAAATGGAGTTGACAGCTCTGATGACTTTTTTGTTACACTAAAATACTTCTTTAACAATGCTGGTCTTAAGTTCCTGAAGTTACTTACAGACAATAACTGTAAAATCATGATTGTGCTGATGGAAGAGATCTGTAAAATTGATGAAATCTTGCTTAAGGACTATCACAGCAAGATTGGGGAACGGGTCGAATATCTTACACTCTTCTCTGAATTGCAGAAACATGAAGAGGTTATAATTAGTTATAAAAATCAGAAGCTCAAGCGAGATGCTGCTGTGTATGAAAATGACACAGCATATGTTGATTTTTGTGTGCTTAACAAACTCACAAACCAGGACAAATTCAAAGTACAAAATAATCAGACCAAACGTTTCCCCTTTAAAAACCATACCAATGAAGTCCACGCCCCCCAGAACTAATAACTTTCAAGCAACTTCTGAAGTCAGATCTTTAAATAGGGAAGGGACCAGTAACTCTGTAATGGATATTGTGGAAGCAGGAACGTCTAGTGTTGGCAATGGACTGTTTGTTAATAACCCTGCAACTACCAATGATGAAAATGATGATGGGGCAAGAACCAAGAGTTTTTTAGCCGAGGAGAAGGAGGGCAGAAGCCAGAGAATGCGCACGCTAAGGAGAAGAGAATGAACAGTGTCACATTCTTCAACGGACAATTAAATAGGTATTCTGTACATGTAAACAATGTTATAAATTTGTCTACTTTGGTTTTAAATGAAGATCATTTAAAAGTTTTGAATTTGGTCTTAAACTTTGTACCCTCAAGGATGGCAAACCTAGCAAACACTGTGTTAAGCCTTAAAAGTACACGAGGTCTTTAAACTTGAAATAAGTATTTAAGGACATTGTTACAGCACTAAATATGTAAAGCCTTCATGCCACAACCCTAATTTGCCGCACACTATTAATGTTTTTGAATCAGCTTGTGAAAGTGAAATAAGGAATGCTATGGGGGAGCAAGTAAAGAAAAGAAAAATGTATCACAACTTATCTAAGGAAGAAAAGAAAGCCCTGAAAGAAATACAGGAGAATGGTAACATGAGTAATAAATAGTGACCAGGGGGGTACCTTAGTTTTAATGAACCAAGAGGAATATGTTACCTGTATAGAGAAAATGCTAGGTAACAGTTTAGAATACAGATTAACAGATATGGAGGAGGTAGCCAAGAGCTACAGGAGTGTTTACTCTTTTTTTGTTTGAGAGTTTAATGAACAGTAATTTAAAGAAGGACCTTTACGATTTTTGTCACATAGACAATCCAAAACTAGGTTCCTTCTTTGGAATTCTTAAAACATATAAAAGTAAAACTTGTCCTCCATTTAGACCCATTGTATCTGCCCCAAATTATATTACAGAGGGTATTTCTTTAATGGTGGATTCTAAGTTAAATCCCATTGTTCAACAAATTAATTCATACTTGAAAGACTCATGAGACTTTTTAAACAGTATCAGGAAACATACCTTAGTTTCAGTTTTTGATCCCACCACACAAGTGATGTTTAGTCTTGATGTTGTCCCTCTCTTCACTTGTATTACCCACCAAGAGGGAGTAGAAGAAGTCAGAGAATATTTAAATACATTTTCCACATTCAGTAATTCTGAAAGCAATTTTTATTGTGAATTAATAGATGCTTTATTAAATAACAATTTTTTGTATTTAACAAAAAATAGACAAATTCAGGGGGTGGCTATGCGGTCCCCTGCAACACCATCTTTTATGAACATTGTGATGGGTCATTGGGAATGTACTGTGCTGGAACCACTAGTCATGGAATACCAGATTATATGTTTTAAGAGATTTATTGATGACTTGTTTTTGTCATGGTTGGGGATGTACAAAAAGTACAAAGTTTTGTTGACACCCTTAATTCCCGATCAGGATACTTAAAATGTGTTCTAGGAGACGTGGGACTAAAAGTCAAATTTTTGGATGTGATTCTGGAATGCGATGTTAAGCTTCACAAATTAGTTAGTAGGGTTTTTAGGAAAGAAACTTTCATTAACAGTTACTTGCATTACACCAGCATGCACCCTCATTATATGAAGAATAGCATTCCCAAAGAACAGCTCATAAGAGCTAGTTGAATGACAAGTGAAATGGGTGACTTTTTGAAGGAAATAGAATTTCTTACTACGTTTGTTGAAAGAGGGTATAGTAAGACCCTGTTGAAACAGCAGGCTGAATATGTTACACAGAATAGGGACAGTCTATTTCCAGCCATCCTTGAGCATGGGTTTTCCAACATCAATACAAAACAGAACCATGACATGAACACATCTGATGTTGGTAATTTCTTTTTCTTGGACATTACAGTAAATAGTGATATTATCAGAAATATTATTTCTGACAACTGGAAAATTCAAGAGGGAAACAAAGACTTACGATATATAGTGGGGACCCAACCAAGGTTTGTATACAAAAATCAAAACTAAAAAAATAGTTTAGAAAGAGACAGAAACAGATATGTATATTGTTCGAACATCACACAGAAAAGGTGGGGCATGTATGTGTGTAAACTCTAACATATGTAGATACATTTCTGAAGGTCCCTTATTTACTTTAAAACACTTGCCTTATACTTTGAAAGTTCCAGGGCATTTTAACTGTAAGAGCAAAGAAGTTGTATACATTGGTATGTGTGCATATTGTAGTGCATTCTACATTGGTATGACTACAAGAGCCCTATGCACCAGAATAAAAGAACATTATTACAATATTAGAAAACAAGACAAGACAGATGCTTTTTATCAGGATACTATCATCTGTCCCATGTATAAAAAAATGTTGTTTTCTGTGCTGGAGCAAGGAAGTTATGATTTTAGGAGGGGGGCAATTTCAAAACAAATCTTGAGCAAAAGGAGGCCTTATGGCAAATCAGATTAAATTCAGATAAAAAACTGGTATAAATGATGCTGTCAATATTATATGTTTTTTGAAAGACCGTGCAGTCTATATAAGGAAATAGCTTCCTGAGTCTTGAAATTTTATTGATTAATTGTATAATTAAGTGGAAAGATGTGTTTATTGGTGCAGAGATATTTCAAAACTGTTTTTATATGTGATGTTGAGAATGTACATTTTATTCTGAAGAAGTTTGGTTACGAAAGTGTGGATTAAAAGTTTTTATTATGCTAACCGTGTGGATTTCACTTTGTTCTTCTGCATCTTCCAGTTTGTTTTTTTGTTTTTTTAGTACAAAATTATACACATTTTTTGTATGGTGTGGCACCATGATCATGATAATGTGATTATGTTTTCTGCAAGTTCTCTGCTGTAAAGGACCATTGCTCGGACCCAAATATTCACTGCCTTCACCATATCCTACTCTAATAACATCTACCCTATGCAGTGGTAAGTGATCTTTATGATGCCTGTGTTGTACTCTTTCTTGGCTTTCCCTGTGCTCTTCTCCTGTAACCCTCAATGTGGTTAGTTGCTGAGAAGTAACTTCAGCCTCATCCTTGTTAGTTCTTCCAAACAAGTACTACACCAGAGGGCAGCTGCCCATAGAAAATTTCACTGAAATTCCATCTTCCTTTCTTAGAGGTCAAAAGAGATTCTTTCCTTTTTTCCACTCTCTTTCTCTGTTTGTGTCTGTTTTCTGCATAGTCCATATCTTCAATAATAGATATGTTCTGCCTGCTCTCTGCTTCCACCCCCAGGGATCATGATGCAGCCACAAAATATTTTCATGGATAGGCCTTCAAATTCATGCATAGTACCAAACTTCTTGAAGATAAACATTTCTTTTAACCTCACTCCACCACATGCCTCTCAGCCTCTTAGTGCAAGAATCAGAGACAGAGAAAAATAATTGGGGACAAAGGGTCAAAATCAGGGGCAGCTTTTAAATATTAAATTTACAGATTAGCTTGAATAACAGATGTTGAATTAGCATGCATTTTTCTGAAGGAAATGAAGCCTGAAACTCAAATGACTGTCATTATTTAGTGACAGTAATCCTCAATGAATTGCCAGAATAATAAACATTTTATTATGTACAGACCCACAACAAGAGGCAAAGATCTGGACAGTCTGTCAGATTTTGGACAAAGATGTATGCTCTACCACTGTTATGATTGTGAGGTAAGCAATGCAAGATATCAGCTCCAACTCCTTTTTTCTTATTCCACACATGGAAAAGCCCAGGAAAAAAATCTATGCATTATTGAGAAAATCCTGATGCAACCAGATCACATCCCATTGATATGAATATCATACAGATGATAAACATTATTGATTACCCATTCTTTAGAATTGTAAGTGGAATTTACTCAGTACTTGACTCAGATGGTTGTATCATTCAACCTTTCTCCTGACTCTAGGTATCCTCTTCCCTTTCTAATACTGCTTTTTGGGGCCATTTAACAGTGATAGCAACGTATCATGAAATAATGGAAAAAGAGCCAAATCTACAATATTTTCAGTTATTCCAGCTATGCATATGTTGCTCCATCTAGAATGGTTTTCAAGATCATTCAGCCTGAACTTAAAGGAAAGTGCATCTCTTTTAAATGAAACTATCCATTTGTCTTGCAAATGATTTCTTTCTTTCTTGATTTTTAACTGTAACATGTAGATGAACCTCTTCTACCACTAAAGTACTCAGGTCTTCTTATTGTCTATTAAGATACATTTGTAAGCCCTTTGTTTCTTTTGATACAGGTTTCAGTGTGAGCATCCTTTTTCCATTATTGTTCCATTACCAAAGGAATCCAGTCTCAGTTATTGCCTTTTACCTCTCCTCCTTTAGCAATTTCAGTGATTCATTTGGGGCAGATTTCTTGACAAACAAAAAGAACATGAACATGTGGACTCCAGGAAAGTGTCAGCAGGTCAAATGGAATTCAATCAGCCATAACAGGCCAAACCTTTTATTTATTTCTTAAAACAAAGACTAGTTTCCAGCACCTTTCATGCTCCATAAGCAATTAATTTCCCCCAAGGTCTCACAAAATGAAACATAAGGCTAGTTGTCCTTCCTAAGTTAGAACATTTTATCTTTAAATAAAACAACACCTCAGTAAAACAAGAGAATAGCATTGTAATATTGCAAACCAGGAAAGAAAAAAAAAAACAAAAACAATAATAGGTTCATAGGTTGGCAGTAGGCTATCGGCCCTAGGGCCTATACAAGCCAAGCCATAACAATTCCCTGGCTATTTCTTCCTACAATATTTACTTCCCTGGACCCCTGTCTAGCTGGGCAGCTGACATGATCCCCAGGGTGAATTTTCTATCTCCCATCCAATCTTCAAGGTTCCTTTTTAATCGTCAAGGTTTCTTTTGAAGAGGGCCAAAAAGGTGCTCTGATTGACATGTATGGGCAGTCTATTCCAGAGTCTATGGAGTCTCTGGGTCAGGAACCTATCCCTCCAGCATGTTTTGTTCATTGTGATGACAAGGTTTAGATGCCTGGAGCGTGTGGCTCTGAGGGATTGGGATTTCTTTAAGTGTAGCATGTCCAACAGCTCTGGGTTTGACATGGCCTTGTATGTTAAGCAGAGATCGACTCTGAGAAGACGATATGTGACAGAGTATAGCTGGAGTTTTTTTAGATGGTCAGCTTAGGGCATCTGCTTTAGGCCTGTGATTCTTTTAGTGAGGTATTTCTGCAGCCTTTGCAGTTGTTGCAGATGTCTTAAGAGGTACATACCAAATGGGTATCACTTACCAATCTGTTCTGGAAGCTGTGTGCAAAACACATTAAAATGTTTTCTTATTGACTTTAAATAAAAATAAAAATTTCTGTCTTCTTCTACAAATCATTCAATTATTCTTCAAAGACCTCACAACAGAAATACAAGGTTAGTTTTCTGTCATGGCCTAAAACTTTAAATAGGCCAAAATATAAATAAAATAATACTGTAGGTTCTAGCAGCTGTCTCAGTCATACATTTCAACTGTACTGATTTTCACAGGATATCCAGATTTTTGGCTCATATTTTTGTCTTTTTCTCATGAAATGTGTGGTTTTCTGCCAAATCAATGGCATGCTCTGAGGGCTGACGTCACCAAATAATAGCATATGTTTGAGTTTCAGACTTCAAATCCATCAGAAAATGTATGTCAAAGCAAATCATGTTACTCTAGGAACTTTCTAAATTTATAAGAGCAATATTTAAAATATGTCCCTATTTTTGGGTCTTTGTCCCTCACTTTGCCAGGATTTGTTAAGATTTATTTTCACTAAGAGGTTGAGAGGTACAGTCTCAATCAAGATTTGAACTTTAAAAAGTCTGCTTTCAAAGCTCTCTAATAAGTTATAATCTCCCCTCACAAAAAATAAGTACAAGGTTCATGTCTATCCGAACTTAGAACTTTTAAAACATCATATTTTGACTAAAATAATGTTGTAGTAAATAAGAGTAATATAAAAACAATATAACAATACAAAAATACAGGTTTGCTCACATAACAGTCTATTTTGGGAGATGTTTTCATAGTCGCCTTGAATGTACAGATCATTTTCTGATTTTTCCTAGAATATACAAGCAAATAATCTCCTATAAACCTATAAAAAGAGTTACAAGTTTGGAGTTTTTGCCCAAGCCTTTAACTTTTACACCTCAAAGGAAAAATTATTTAAAATAAAGCAGCAGCAAAATAAAAAGAAAACAGTATAGGTTTGCAGATAAAAAATTAATTTCTATCAGCTATCTCACAAAATCTTACATTGTATTTTGTCCTGGCCATCTTTAAATAACTCACACCAACACCAAAAGACATTTGACAAGCTTTATTAATATTACATAACCTTAAACTTTATTTAAATAGAAACAAGCAACAGTAAACTTCACAATTCCCAGAAGACCTCAGGGCAGCATACCTACTTACCCTGGCCGAGTTATACATCAGGGCAGCGTATTCACTAACCCTGTTCAATCATCCATCAGGGCAGTGTACCTATTCACCCTACCAACCTTAAATGGGCAGCGTACCTGCTCACTCTTTCAAATCAACCATAATCCAATTAATTTCCCTTATTGTCAAGCAGCGTCCATCAACTCACTTGATCTCCAACTTAAATCCATGACCACCTTTGCCTAGAGGGGGAACAGAAGAGGACAATCCTGTCCGTCTTCTCTGCTCTCAAATTAACAATAACCAAAGACATTTTTATGGGAGGGAGGGAGGGAGGGTTCACTAACTCACACATGAATGTGACTCCACTTCCTGTGTTCCTAAATATATTAGCTAATCTAAGTCCCTCCCTAACCTACCTCACTTCCCCTAACTTCTCAACCCACTTAACTCCTTATTGTCCTAAAGCCTAGTGCTTGTATCCTGCCTTAACCATACCAACCCCCCTTTCCCCTTACATCCTAACATACCTCCCTCTTCTGAGTCACTAAAGAGGGTCCTGGACAAATTAGTTTGTCACAAACCTCATTTGTCCTGTCCCACCTTTAAATAACTCACACCAAAACCAAAAGACATTTGACAACCTTTATTAATATTACATAACCATAAACTTTATTTACATAGAAACAAAAAACAGTAAACTTCACAATTCTCAGAAGACCTCAGGGCAGCATACCTACTCATTATGTCTGAGTCATACATCAGGGCAGCGTACCCACTCACCCTGCTCAATAATCCATCAGGGCAGCATACCTACTCAACCAACCAACCTTAAATGGACAGCATACCTGCTCACCCTTTCAAATCAATCATCATCCAATCCATTTCCCTTATTGTCAAGCAGCGTCCATCAACTCACTTGATCCCTGACTTAAATCCATGACCACCTTTGCCTAGAGGGGGGAACACCAGCCTGCACTAAGGCTGTTCCTTCTCTCATCCCATAATTTTCATAATACCTTCTAGAAACAACTTCAAATGAACATTAAACAAATTCAAACCCACATCATTCAAATGCATCCCATCTGATCAAAACCCAACTACATCACCATCCCAAAAGTTCCTATGTTCTATGGTATACATACCTAAAACCCCTAATTGCCTAGCCAACCTCTGATTAATAAACCTCCTAACCTGCTCAATAGCCCGATAACTAAATGCATTCCTCCAAATCAAACATGGAACTAACTCTGACCATGCTATGCACATACCAGGGTACAAAGTCTTCAACTTAAACAAGTCCTGTAAAATATCTACCAATTGCTTCTTTGAAAGTATTCCCAAATCATTATCTCCCAAATGAACCACTAATATTCGAGGATACTAAACTCACAACATTACCTGCTCAAACTCTGACATTAAACTATCCTATCTAAGCCCTCTAATCCCTTGCCAAGTCACTGTCCAACCTAAGTGAGACAAACCCAGGTTTTTACCATCCACACTAACTGCTGCCCTTTTCGCTGCCCAGTGGATATAAGAGTGATCCATGATGACAATCTGCTTTCCTAAAAGAAAAGAAAAGAAAATTAACAACATATACAAATCAAATCTAATATATGATAGACATGCATTAGAAGACCACCTCCCCACCCTTTTAATAACCTCAGTTGAAGTGCCATACCTAGCCAAATCTGAAGCCCTAAAGGAGTGAGATGCAAACCTCTCCACTGGAAAACCCATACAACAAAAAACTCTTCTAATAAGATGTATGACATGACCACTTGTCACTCTGTTTCCATCAGCCGATCAGAAAACCAAATCATACGAACCCCCGCCTGAATCAGTCTTAACTCTGTAGCCCACTATATTGGGCAAAGTCCAGCATTCCAATCTGCCAGCTGTACCTTTACCCAATTGATCTGTCTTAGACTTTAGCAACCCAATAATAACCGACCCAGCACTTATCATTACAGCCCTCCATAGTAATGATCCAAACAACTCAGACACTCGAAACGCACCAAAATATAACCATACACACATTGTAACCCACATAACATAATCCGAGGAGTTACCTTCCAACAGCAATAAACCTTTCAACAACATAATCAACAACACTCTCATCAGCGACCCTCTCATTTCAGTGCATTCTCCAGCCACTTTCCGCCATACTTTCAACATGCACCCTACTGTCCATGACTTTGTAAAGTCATGTAACCCAGATACTCATGCAAATATATTGATTGCAGCCAATTCCACTTTAACTGTTTGTAAGGCTTTACTTAAATTCCAAGCTCAAGCTAAATAATGAAGGAGTAACTCCTCAGACCACACCCCTTCATCTTCTGGCAATTGTAATACAAACTGATCAAAAACACAAAGCGACCTACTTTAAGCCTTCATTGTAGACAAAGCCCAAGAATGACACACCAACCTCCTGGTTACCTTGACCCAAGAGTCCACACCTCTTCTGGCAAGAGTACTGGAACTTCTTCTGCCCCTGGAGCCAACTGCGGAAACCTGGAAAACTGAACTTCTGTCAGGAGTCCTGCCTGAAACTGATGGGCCTGGTGTAACCACCTCCTTTGCTGTTCGCTGCCTCTTCCCCAGAACTGTGGTTTTTGATGTGGAACACCACCTTTTCTGAATGGGTTCCTGCTCCTGCTCTGCAACAGCCTCAGTTGTGGACACCTCTTGGAAAAGCTCCTCAGCCTGCATCACTATGGCCTCCCAATGCTGCCGCAGTCCCTGCACATTAGCCATCTGCCACTGAAGTACCTACAAGGTTGTCTGGATGTGGGTTAGCTTCATCCAACTCACCAACTCATGCCTGAATATGACACCACTTCCTCTGTTCCTAAATATATCAGCTAAGTCTCTCCCTAATTTACCTCAGTTCCCCTAACTTCTCAAACCACTTAACTCCTTATTGTCCAAAAGCCTAGTCCATGTAGCTTGCCTTAACCATACCACCCCCCCCTTTTTTTTTTCCCTTACATCCTAACATGTCTTCCTCTTCTGAGTCACTAAAGAGGATCCTGGACAAATTAGTTTGTCTCAAACCTAATTTCTTACCTTAAACGCACAGAGAACTTTGAACTTTGACCCCAGAATACAAGCAATTAACTTCTATGACTTTCAAGAAGCAAAGGCAATGCTAAATTTCTTTTCTCAACTTTTACAGCTGTAAGAAAGCATGTTAAAGCAAAAACAACACTGAAATAAGTAAAGAAAATGACTGTTGTTAAATACACTTGTAAAATAAGATTTTTCTAACACTTCATTCTGTTTTGGCAGTTGCCTCAAGAAAACATTGTTGCGGTTTTCCTTCTCACCTTAAAAACAAATCTGAATTTTCAGCTTATACATAATTCACAAGCCAATTATTTGTTCCCAGTCCACATAAACAGAAACACAAGTTTTACTTTCTGTCTTAACACAGAAGTTGTAAAACACCATGAAAAATATTTAAGTAAAATAACAACACTATAAAGCAGAGATGAAAAACAAAAAGAAAAGAATGTATGTGTAAAACCATTTCTCTCATTCTGCAATTATCCCTAGGATTCAGAAAGACTAAGTGGTATTTGAATAAATTGCCTACCACAGATAGGTCAGTTTATGTGAAAGCAGTAAATGCAGTTCAGGGACAGCTTTAGCCACAATGAGGAAGACTTTATTATTGGATTATCTACGTGATTCTGAGTCTCTCTTTTTACCATCCATGCTAAAAGCACTTTTTGGTGGTAATTTTTTCTTGTGACTCTTGTATCGTGTTGGCACAGGTAATTACATCCTCACACTCTCATACACACACACACACACACACACACACACACACACACACACACACACACACACACACACACACACACACACGCACACACACAAGCAAATACACACGTTCTTATACAGACATCTACTTATCATCACCCTCCCATTCGATTGTCAATAAACTCCTGCCTCATTCACCCACATGTACATTCTGACAATCACTTACACACACACACACACACACACACACACACACACACACACACACACACACTCACACAGCACAGTCAGACTACTACATTCACACCCTTGTAGCCATGCACACACGCTGCTACCCACTTGCATATATTCACACAACCCCCGCTGTTAGTGCTCTGCTGAAACTTGGGAAACTTACTACACTGTTGCTTCTCCCATTGTCCATGTGGAGTAACCCCAGTCTTTCTGCAGAGTTAATTTTATCCACCAGCTGTTAATTCACTCAACTGAGCAATTCTATGAGTCACTTGTCAGTATAATTTAGTAGCCACAGGCATTTCTGAGAAAGGGCACATGGTCATTTAGAATTGGCCTTATTATCCTTTAGCATGACCGGTGGACACGCCCTCCTTATTAATTCTTCTGCTCATGAAAACTCACCGAGGTAGCATTATTATATCTCTGAACTGGTAATAGTTACCACAATGACTGACCACTCCTTGTAACCCTTTCTGCATCTCAGGGTATAATTATGTTTTCATTATTTTGGTTCATTATTCTTCTTATCTTAAGAAATATGTAATTGTCCTTATTTTGCATTTTCATGACCCTCCCTGATATGAATGTTATAAGCAGCTCTGTAGTTGTACTGCTTATATTAATATTTTATTCTTGTATTGCCTATTATATTTTATTCTTGTCCTAGTCTATTTATCTTAAGTAATGCCCAACACTTATGTAATTAAAATCTAGTAATACTTTTGTCGTTCCCTATACTAAATTTGTTTCAAGCTCTATTTAATTTATTTTTATTTTATAGATGCATTTCTGTTTTGCTTCCATATCAGCCTTCTCATCTTTGAATTGTATTTAAGGTAAGTATGGCAGCAATTAATTCATTATGCAACACGGAAGCATGTGTTAGAGATTTGCTCATTACTGATGACCTAAAGTATTTTATCTGTACTTCTATCTATCTATCTATCTATCTATCTATCTATCTATCTATCTATCTATCTATCTATCTATCTGTATATCTATCCATTTAGTTATGTAAGTCTTGTTGAAAGGGATAATCCTAGTAGGGCTTTATCTTCTTTTCAGAGTGAACCAGAGGTGGTATTCATGAAAATTGGGCAGGACACTGTGGAAATTCCCCATACATTTTTAGATACATGCCATACGATCTTTTACATCTCCTAAGATATCATCATTTCAGGCAGATGGGACTTAAGTTTAACATCTCATCCTAAGGACATGACACTTAGGAATGCAGCACCTCCCCTATCTTCTTATATCCACTAATATGTCAGTAATGGAAAATTAATCCAAGCACCTGGAGTGGGATTAAAACCCACAGACTCTTGATTTTCCAGCATTACAAGTGATGTGACTGTGTTATGAGTTACCGATAAGTGCACAGCAGAGCATACAGCTGATATCCCATTCACTTTTCTTCTTACACTATTTATGATGCAATGTTTTTAACCTGACATACACAGTCCTATAAAACCCCCTGTTGCAATTGTTTTGTTATTTAAAATTAA